>NW_024424452.1:42875888-42932242 GCF_017311325.1 Ursus maritimus | reverse complement strand
TCATTGAAGTAATTTGTGCTAACGTGTGATTTCTCTTTTCGCTCGTCTGATTCCTGTTCTGGACCTGCATGCCCAGGGCTTACTTTCTGGATGGGTCAGTATTTCGTGTTATTATGTTTGTGTTGTTCTGTTATTCTGGAAGAGTCGTGAGGAGGACTTAGCGCCGAGGCATCTTCATCGTCCCCACCGTCACCATCAGATTGAGATGGTGCCCAAATCAAAGTGTGGGGTGGAAAGAGGAGCACGGGCCATATCTTTCTGTCTACACCCCACTAGGGGGAGTCTTAATCCCGTTAGGTTAAGGGTATAGTTGAGAGTAAGCACCAGGAGGAAGGTACAGAAGCCTTCTTGAAGACGCGGAAGAACAAGGGCAGACCTTCCTTCTCTTCTCATCTGTCTAGCGACTTGCCAGTTGACAGAAGGGTTTGATTTCATGAGAATCTGGTGTAAAAATTCATTTTAGAGAAGCCATATGATAGGTGCAGAAGTGGAGCAATGTAGGGTGCTGGAATCGGTCTGTCTGGGTGAGATATTGACCTCTGATCTTATGAATAACATCTCCCTCTGGTTCGTAACTAGGTCTTTGCTCAAAGAAACAGGAACTCTGGAGTCCCAGTTGGAAGCAAATAAAGTAAGTAACATTTGCTTATGAGCTGAGGATAATGCCGGAATTATGAGGAGTGCAAGGAAAATGCCTTAAAGGCAACCCTAGTGGTACTTCTAGGTAAATTTCCCAGCCTGAAGGTCAAGAGCGTCAGGGTCTAGTCCTAACCCTGCCAGCAACTTGCGTTCTAGCCGTTGGCCTCGGCTCCGTGGGCGTGGCCATCAGTTTACTTCAGGACCCTCAATTTCTGTGTCTATACGATGGAGTTCACGATACCCGTATCACAGAGTCGTTGTGATAATAAAGAAAGAAAACAGGTGCCGAAGCCGTCATTATTTGACAATCATTTGATAATATAATTAAATCCAGATGGTCTCTCAACAGTGGAGTGAAGCAAAGGGGTGGAACAGTGTTTCTTAACCTCATTTTCATTATGGCCCCACCTCAAGGAGAACATTTAATTAATTAAATCTCATTACTCCCTTATGAAAGAACTTCAATAATAAAGAGTAAGATATTGTCAGATAGGACTGATCTCTGGAAGGTCACAAGCATTCGTACCGTGTAACACATTTAGTATCTCCACCCACCCCATCCTCAGAACCCACTCACTCCTCCCCTACTCAGGAGAAAGCATGGCCTGGATGCAGCGTTGGCATTGAGTGTGCCCGGATGACAGGTGCGTCTCGTGGAAGTCGGCCCGCGTGGCTGCAGGGGAGCCGGCTGGAGCTCAGCCACGACCCCCAGCGCGGATAACTCGCGATGCAGATCGCTGGGAGCCAGCCACGCGGTCACCCTGGGCATACTCCTCCTGTCTTCCGCACTGTGTAACTACTAACCTTAGATCTCTGTATTACACATGAGCAGAATGACCGAGGTCCCATCACCCAACCTTCCCACCATCACATAAATGAGGAGTACAGTAGCGGATTTCCTGAGTGGTTCATTTTTCACAGAGGACAGGAAGAGCCCTGAGAGTAAGGAATACGGAGCAGTTAGAGGAGACCCACACTCACCAGCTTCTTAGCTTCTCTCCCATCCTTTGGTTTGGAGCTGGTACCCTGCCTGACTGCTTCTCCCCTTCTTGTCTCTTCTAGCGGAAGCAGAAGGAGATCCAGGCCATGAAGCGCCAGCTGACCAAGATTGAGGATCTGGGAGACAGCCTGGAGGAGGCTCTGGTCCTGGACATCAAGTACAGCTCCATCGGGCTGGCCCAGCAGTGGGACCAACTCCACGAGCTGGGGATGCGGATGCAGCACAACCTGGAGCAGCAGATCCAAGCCAAGTACTGCAGACGCGTGGCCGTGACCGTGACCGGGGCTGCGAGCGTGGGGGTGGTGCCCGGGGTCAGAACTTAGCCCCAGGGGCTAGAGTTTGGGCCACTGGATAAAAGCGCGGCTTCAGAGACAGTACGCACATCTCCAGAACCAAAATTCTCTTCCTCTCTCTTTTCTGTCCCACAGAATGACCATTTCTTTTTATTTGGGGGTCTGTTATGAAACAGGAGACCATGCTCCCATCCCCCTGAACCTACTCGTCACCCAGTTCTCAGCGTCCCTTCACCATCTTACGCAACCTCTTCAGGAAGCCATCCCTTTTGTAAAAGTCCCTCTCAAATGTCTAGAACGCACGAAATAGTCAAGGTGTAGAGCCGGAAAAGCAGAATCCACTTTTTTTTCCCAAATAAATTAATTATATCGAAGCAGTGTTAGGGTCTTGGCAATAATGGCAGCGTTATCGTCTAGATCAGGCATTGGCAACTTTTCCTATAAAGGGACCGATCATAAATGTGTCAGCCGTCGTGAGTCCTGCCGTCTCTGTTGTAACTACTCACTCGTCATCATAGAATGGGCTATTGACAGCCCACAAATTCATGAGCGTGTCCATGTTTCAAAAAAATTCTATTTATGGACACTGGAATTTGAATTTCATGCAAGTTTTATGTTTAATGAAACACTTCCTCTTTTGATTATTTCCAGCCACGTACAGAGGTAAAAACCATCCATAGCTCATTAAACCGCGCAAAAGCAAGTGGCAGACTAGATTCGGCCCGTGGGCTATCGTTTGCCAACCCCTGAATGAGATGACCCGAGGAGCACCATATCCACTAACATCCCCCTCTATTCCGCATGGCATGTCTCCTGCTATTTTTCCGTTTTATCTCATGGGCTAATTCATGTTTTTCCTTTCAGAGACACCATAGGTGTGAGTGAGGAGACACTGAAAGAGTTTAGCACAACTTACAAGTGAGTATAACTTCATAAGTTGATCGGTTCTTTGTTTTCCAGCCCATTCAGAATGAATCTCCAAATAACTAATTTTTTCCCCTCAGTGTTGGTCTGGTAGGATCTTAAATGAAAACCTAGATGTGTTCATTAGCTTCAAGTCATGGCTTTGAATATGTCTGTGAGATTCCTGTAGAAAATACATTTCTCTCGTGCTCTTACTGTCTTTGCTCCATTCACTGGGTTCAAAACAGTTCAGAAACAGAGGCAAACTCCCCACTCTGTTCTCTGATGACCTGTGACATGTTAAAGCCTCAGCTGGCCCAAGAAGAATCCTTCTTCTCCGTTCTAATCTGGTTCTCTATGGAACTTGATAAAATGTTTTTGTTCTTCAGACATTTTGATGAGAATCTGACAGGGCGCTTGAGCCACAAAGATTTCCGGTCCTGCCTGAGAGGCCTCAATTATTACTTGCCCATGGTGGAGGAGGACGAACCTGAGCCCAAGTTCGAGAAGTTCCTGGATGTCGTCGATCCGGGGAGGTAGGAGGAAGACCAAGGGCCAGACCATCGCAGGGAATGGGGTTTGGAGGAACGGGCTCAGAGGGTAAAATGATCCAGGAAAATGAAACCAAGTCATCATGAGACTAGGAGGATACAGACGGCCGTACGTGACTGGGGCAGGTATCGATGCCCTTGCAGGATTAGTTCAGAAGTTCATGGTACTAAGGCCAACTCAGGCACAGGCTCTGTAATTTGCTCAATTCCTGGTTTCTGTCTGATCTATGAAACTCAGCTTGTCCTGAGAATGGACCTTGACAAAAGAATCCTTCCATGTGTATAAGGTCCTAAGGAGACCTGGATGATCTGGGGGCCGACTGATGAGAGGGGGGTTGTGCGCTTGGGGGGTGGAGTACCATCATGGGGGGATCCTGTCATGGTTAGGGATGAATTCTTTCTAATACCAAGGATGACAGAAGACCAGAAACAGAGGCCTTCAACTCACCTTGAAAAGCTTGAAGTGCCTGGGGGCGGGTGCTCATGGAGACTCCCAGACTGTGTGGACAGTCCAGCCGGAGGCTCACGTGGGCACGGAGGCCGGGGCTTGGGAAGCAGCGTTTACTTCACCACAAGGGTGTGAGGAGTGGGGTCAACGTAGAGGTCGCCGCCCACAGTCTCAGAGAGGGGAGCCCATTTCTCCCACAGGAAGGGCTATATCTCCCTGGAGGACTACACCTCATTCCTGATCGACAAGGAGTCAGAGAACATCAAGTCCAGCGATGAAATCGAGAATGCTTTCCAAGCCCTGGCAGAGGGCAAGGCCTACATTACCAAAGAGGACTTGAAGCAGGTCAGATTCCAGTTGCGTCCACTGTCACTGTCCTCTCGTGGCAGTCCACAGCGTGCCCGTCTCGGGCCCGGCCGCCGACCTTTGGCAACGACCCTCCCCCACACACCTCTTTTTTGTGGGCTCGGACATTGTCCTCCACAAGTTACCACGTGCTTTGCTCACCGCTTCATCTTATGTTGTCCCAGCTTGAAAATTGTAGTCATTCTTTAAAGACTCTAAGGGTTGATTCTGAATCTGAAACTCAATTTTAAGGTCATTTCTTTTCCCATTTCTTGAATAACCCAAATTTAGGGAATGAGATAAAGTGTGTAGTCCAAGTGAGATGAGACTCCTCAGGGGAGGGCTAGTTGAAAAGACGAGCTGGACTTGCTCATTAGAAATCACGGATTTCTGTGACGGGAGCAGGGCTGGCTGCTGCTTCTCCGTCTCTCTGCCCCCTGGGTCCCGGGTTCGGGGCATATTGCCAGCCGCAAGGAGCCAGCTACTTCTAATCCCTATGACTGTGTCTCTCTCTGTTTTGTTTCAGGCCCTAACCCCAGAACAAGTGCAGTTCTGTGCCTCACATATGCAGCAGTACGTGGACCCACGGGGCCGAAGCCACCTCGCTGGCTATGACTACGTGGGTTTCACCAATTCCTTCTTTGGCAACTGACAAGCAGCTTTTCCTGGGTCATAGAAAATCTTGGTGTGGTGGGAAGTACTGGGGGAGGAAGGAGACAGGCAAGTATGGGGGAGGGGGAGATAGTCGTGTGTGTGTGTGTGTGTGTGTGTGTGCATGTGTGTGTGTGTGTGTGTGTGTGTGTTTATTACACTTATTAGAGCCCCTGGAAAAGTCTCAGGCTTGGGCGATATAAGGCATTCACAGAGCTGGGGGAGAGGAACCATCACAAGCTTATTTTGTATGCAACCTGTCACTACTCAGGGGCCAAGCTCTCTATTTTTTAATTTGTTGGGTTCTACACATCTATATAACTTTGTTTTGTGTGGATTTTAGAATAAAATATTTCATTCTTTAAAAAAAAAGTTCATTTTTTAAGTATTTCTTTTTAATAGGGTAATGTGATGTTAAAGGTTACTGATGCTCTGTAGTTCTGAGAATCGTACTGTTCTCTAAACACGGGCAGCTAATTACACCGCGAACAAGGGTCGTGGCAGGATGGATAAAGTCCAAGATGAGTTACACATGGTTTCTCTTGAGTTTTGGAATGCATATAAATTCTTACATTTGAAAATGAAGGTACTTGACATCCTGCAGAACACCTGTATTTTAGTCCAGAGAAGAAGACCAGCACCTGTGTTCTTCTCAACCTGCCCCTTCTCCATTCTTCTCCATTAGAGAGGGCGCCATTACTCTCATGGCAGGGCTGGGCTTCCTTTGTCCTCCAGGACCCCACACTCACGCTGACATTTTAATGTGATGAAGAGAATGTTTTGATTTACTTCTACCTCCTATTAGACTAAGAGTTAGAATTATGTACAAAGTGAGGAATGAAGAAAAAACAAGAAGAGGGGGTGCTGTCTCCAAAGAGTGTTCGGGCTAATACCGACATTCTGTCTGCACTTGGAAAAGTCAACGGTGTCGTTTGCCAGTGAGAATCCTTCGGTCCATCTCCGTCTTGTGAGGGGCTGCTGGTATCCTGCACCGTCTCCACCGCCAGCCCATGGAGGTTACCACCTGATTACCACCTTGTCTCGATCTCGTCCTTCCACAAGAGCTAGTTGTTCCTCAGTCAGGGACAAATTCTGTCCCAGGAGCCATTTAAATGAATTTTGGTTAAAACTAAAAAGCTGTCGTCACTGCTAAGAATGTATAAGTGCTTTTTACTGGTTTTTGCTTCCATAGTTGGATCCGATCGGACATGACAATCGAAAGTATTAAAAAAAACAACAACAACAACTCTGTTATGAGTTACCAAGAATGGTTGCAGTTGAAAACAAAACAACAAAGCAGCCCAATAGACCATCAAAAATCAGTATAATTGATATCACATTTGCAAAGAAGTATGGCGGCTCTGACAACTGTGTGCTTGTAACAACCAAAAACAGAGGTGAATATGGCTACGCTCTCCTCCTGACCCCTGCCAAGTATCTGCAAGGCCTGACTCAGATTATTGGGCATGTGATGGGTCAAGAAATCCTCTTTAAGGCAAAGGACCATTAGCATCTTATGAAAGAGATTGAATAATATAGAGGCCAGAGAAGATAATATTTATCTGAAGAATCAACGTAAGAAAATGACACTGTTGGAGTCAAATACAGGTCCCTCCGAAGTCAGCTCCTGACCACCGAGGCACGCAAGCAAAACTGGAAATGCAGAAGCAGCATATATCATTTTTGGGGGTCTGTAAATATTCAACTTTTAACAATTAGAACTCCTATCAAATGTCCCTCGTGATTTGCGGTTAAGTTCCTCCTAACTGCTATTTAACTTTTCTTGACCTTAAGTTCACTTACTTTAAACTGTCACCCCTGACTTATTCTTACTAAGTCTTTTTCTTTACAACCTATAGATTGGAGCCTGTTTCTGAGCCCCAGCCCTATGGTTACTTCCCTGAGATTTTCATGATCCCGACTGCTCGATTGTGTCTCCAGAATTCTTCCACTCCCAAAACAACACTCCCCTTGACTTTAAATGGACCTCTCTGATGCCAGACATTTGCCTGGAAGCCGTCAGATTGCTGTTTCCTGATCTGCGCTGGTTTCCCAGTGTGGAATCCTCTCAAGGCCCAAGACTCAGACCCACTTTCCTGCTTTCTCCAGTCAGATGCTGTGCCAGGCACCAGCCCTTTACTCCTGTCTGTCCAGTTAAATCAAGAAATGGAAGATGCTGGACACTGCTGGTCCCGGCTTCCACCAACACCAGTGGGGCCCCAGATAGGGCAGCCGTAAATGTCGCTGTCTGGAAACCCCGAACAATACTAGATGGCTATCTTGAGTGCTCTGCGTGGGGCATGCTCTGCTCTGAAGACTCTATATTAATCTAAAAAGCCCTATAAAACAGGTGCCACCCTCATTCCATTCTGCCGCTGAGAAATGGAGGCACAGAAAGGCAAAGAAGCTCACTCTTGGTCACACGTCTGAAATGTGGCAAGATTTGAACCTCAGGAAGTTGGAGTCCAGAGCTTCCCATCTTAATGGGCTGTCCCAAGGCCGTGAGTTGGGCACATGTGGTCCTGTTCACATCGGAGGAGCCTCTGGTGTGTGTGTGTGTGTGTGTGTGTGTGTGTGCGCCTGGAAGGACAGGTGGTTCTTTGTAAGCACATGGTCACTTTTTTAACCAAGGGAGAGAATTTGAATCACCTAGTGAGATTTGTAAACCATTTCTTCCCGTCCCCACCCCAGATCAATTGTGGCTGCATCTGTAGGGATGGTTCCCNNGAATGCCTGCTCTAAAAATCACCCCCATGTGGTTTTTATGCCCTTTCAGACTTAAGACTACTACATTTGGGAGTTAGAAGCACCTCTGAGTATTACTTAGCAATTCCTGGAACATATCTACCCACAACTGCTCCGTGTGCATTCAGGGAATGTTATGCTAGATGGACTGAATGGATTTTGGAAATGAAGTTGCTCAGATAGCCTCAGTGCAAAGGGGAGATTACTCCCAGTCTGTACGGTGACAAGGATCCGAGAGTTCTTGGCCCTTCTCCGAGACCCGGACCCTTTCTGCCATCTGACTAACTCTCCTACCTCTCCCCAACCTGTTCTCTTCTCTGGGCTCTGGCTTCCTTCCTCCCAAATTTAGTTTCCACGAAGTTCTAAGTAGAGGCTATGTTTCTTCCCTGAGAGCATGAAAAAATATGGATTCCTATTTGAAAAAAATATGCCCCCCAATGTAAGTTCTCTGTCTCAAATCGTGCCCCACTGCTCACTCATTGCTGAATTATGTGAATCCTGCATTTTCAGAACCTCTTCTGTCTGTAATTTCTTAGGCTACCAGCCCCACTATCCATGTTCTGGTCTCCATGTCTTTGTTTAGGACGGTGGCGCTGGATGCCTCACTGATCCTCTTGCCTCTGGTTTCTCTCTGCTGAGCTCTGTCATCCTCTCTGCTGTGGAGTAATCTTCTGAAGTCAGTTCCCAGATGCTACTCTGCTCTCCGCTCAGAGGTTTACTCTCCCACTGCTGAAGGGATCAAGTCTGAAGCAAGGTATTGAAACTGCCGTCTGCAAAGAAGTCTTCGTCCAAACTAACCGAGCATCGCTTGGGACACATTTTCAGTCCGTCTGGACAACTCACCACACTCTGAAACAGCCCTAGATTTCCTTCAGTTATTCTAGTCCCTGTTTCAGAATATGCTTTCTTCCCACTCAGCTGCATTCAAAACTTACCCACCCGTTAGGAACCAATTCCAGTCCTACCTTAGACGCGAAGTCTCTGATTCTCCACTAAGATTAACCTCTCCCTAAACTAAGAGCCAATATCACTTTGCTTAGCACGTTACCAGTAAAATCAGCCGACGTGTATGGGAAGATCATCAGGATCCAGGTGTTGTGCTAAATTCTTTGCACACGTGGTTCTGCTTAGTAAGCAATGCAAAACTGCAAAGTTACCACCATTTTACAGATGAGGACATGGGGGCTGAGACCCAGCATCACACCGTAAGTTACAGGGCCCGTGTTCAAACTCCTACCGGACGGCCTTGAGGATTCATCACACGTTTACTTGTCCCTAAGAGTGTCTGGGCCGTGCACGACCTGCTGCAGGTGGAAAGTGCACTACACGGGAGAGCGTGTCCCCTGCAGAGTCCGCAGGTAGTGTCCATGCTGGGGAGAGAGACAAGCAAGGAGGTCCTCAACGCCCAAGAGTAGGAGGCCATCCCAGAGCAATGACAACTATCAAAGAAAATAGGACACCTATGTCTTCTCTGAGATACAATCCACCAACTGGGAGAGCCAATGACAAGGAAAAGCACAAAGTGACAATGAGTCAAAAATAGAGAGGACAATGATATATTAAAAAAAAAAACAAGATGAAAGACACCCCATGGGGGAGAGAAAACAATGTTCCTTTTCATTTAACAGAGCATTCAAACTAATCCATCAAAGGGATTCCCACTGAGTTTCAGATCTTGGGAGAGCATTCAAGGTAGGATAGTCTAATTATGCAGTAATTTTAAAATCTCTACGGGATCCCTGATAGGACTCCAGCCAGGCCTGCTCTGAACCTGAGCAGGCCGAACTGCTCTCATCTTGCTCAGCAGAGCTGGAAAATTCTTTTTTTTTTTTTTTTTAAAGATTTTATTTATTTATTCGACAGAGATAGAGACAGCCAGCAAGAGAGGGAACACAAGCAGGGGGAGTGGGAGAGGAAGAAGCAGGCTCATAGCAGAAGAGCCTGATGTGGGGCTCGATCCCGGAGCACCGGGATCACGCCCTGAGCCGAAGGCAGACGCTTAACCACTGTGCCACCCAGGCGCCCCAGAGCTGGAAAATTCTTAATGAATCTGGCTTCCGTAGCAGCGGCGTCTCTGAGGCTGAAAGTGGAAATTCGGATTCTGAGCTCGGGGCGAGTTAAGCACAGTGAACAGAGCGGGAGATCCTGTTCCATATTCCGCAGCAGCCGCGGGGAAGTGCAGGCAGCAGGACGGGGCTCTCCCAGGGCACTGGGGGTGGGACAGCTTTGATCTGAGCCCCGAGTATCTGGCCCACTGGCCTGGGTTCCTCATCTCGGTCCAGCCTACACAGAAGAGACTGTCCCACTGGCGGAGCCTTCATCGTCTCCGAAGCAGTGTCCCTCGGAAGGCACTTCTCAGGGCTGTCTGCACGGCCCGATTCCTTAGACTGTAAACAATGGGGTTGAGGAGAGGGGTCACCACAGTGTAGGTGACAGCAATAAGCTGGTCCCGCTCAAGAGAGTAACTGGCTTTGGGCCTCAAGTACATGAAGGAGGCACAGCCGTAGTGCACGACGACCACCGCGAGGTGCGAGGCGCAGGTGGAGAAGGCCTTCTTCCGGCCCTCGGCGGAGCGGATCCGCAGGATTGCCGTCAGGATGTAGGCGTAGGAGACGGTGATGGAGGAGAAAGACACGAGGAGGACCAGCAGGCTGAGGACGAGGATGCCCAGCTCACTTGGGCCTGTGTCCCCACACGCCAGACTCAGCACGGGAGGCGTGTCACAGAAAAAGTGCTGGATCTCATGGGAGCCACAGAACGGGAGGTGGAAAATGACCAGGGTCATTCCCAGCCCAAAGAGGTACCCACTCAGGAAGGAGGCGCCAACCAGCTGGGCACAGGAGGCAGAATTCATGCGGGTGGCATAATGCAGTGGGGCACAGATGGCCACATACCTGTCAAAGCCCATGACAGCCAGAAGGAAGCAGTTGGTACAGGCCCACGAGGCAGAGAAGAACATCTGGGCGGCACAGCCCGCATAGGAGATGGCCCGGCCCGCCACGACCAGGCTGGACAGCATCCGAGGAACGATGCCCAATGTGTAGCAGGTCTCAGAGAAAGAAAGGAAGGAAAGGAAGAGGTACATGGGCGTGTGCAGGTGGCTGTCCAGCCTGATGACCACAATAATGAAGACATTGCTGGCCAGGGTGACAAGGTACAGACACAGGAAGAGCGCAAAGAGCAGGAGCTGCAGGTCCCCGAAGCCGGAGAAGCCCAGGAACACAAACCCCTTCCAGGTGGTCACATTGGCCCGGCGCATCCTGGGCGGCACCCCGATGGAGGTCTCGGTCCTTCCACCTCGCTGGGAGGTGCCCCGCTTCTTTAGACGGCAGGGGGAGGTGGATTCTCGTTTCTTCGGGCCCGTTGTAAGTCAAAGAGCGAGCTCTCATTGAGACAGCCACCAGATCTCAGAAAGGCATTTCTAGCGTTAGACACGCGGATGTACGGGTCCATTCTCGCATGCACGTAGATACACGCGCACGCACAAAGGTACATAGTGTGCACACGTGTCCGCAAACACACACGGCTATACAGATAGACACGCACAGCACATGTAAAGCGCTCATGCACAATCATGCACACTTCTCACACCTGAAACTCGTGCACGGCGCCTTTGCCATTGATGACCGCGTCCACCAGGACACCAGGCGTGTTACAAAGGCATATCTTTTGAGAGAGCACATAAATCAGGAGACTGTGCACTGCACATCTATTCGTACCAACATCGTAACAGCCACATAAGAATACACGTGTGGACACACACCCACTGCCCGCGGAACGTGACCTGGGGCGGCTCAGGGGATGCTATTTTGTAGGTCTGGTGCCCGAGCCAAGACTAGGGAAAAAGTGCCTGAATCCTAACCTAACATGCCTTCCCCCAGACAATGACGACTCTTCTCGGACACTGTGGGACACGTTCCCACAAAGACGGAGCTCAGTGACAATCCCTTGTCTGTGTGGCCCTCCCCAAAGTCTTTTCCACGTGAGTCCAAGCAGCAGACTCCAGGAAGCGGCGGACCCCTCAGGGTCAGGCCAGGCTGGGGCTGGGAGACTGGGCCGGGGAGGGCTCTTCACTCACCCAAAAAGCTTCACGGGGAGGGGAGCCCCGCTTCTCGGCAGCCAGACTGTAGATGCCTCCCGCGACCCTGCCTGCAGGAGAGGAGACCTGACATCTGTCTCAGACACTCCTTCTCTGAGCAAAGGCGATGCTCCCAAGTGATACCAGGACAGCTTCTACACCTGTGGTCCCAGGAGGTGAGTCATCTGTGCTTCCGTCAAAACAGCGTCTGTCTCTGAGGTGCCCCAGTCCCCGTGGGAGCTGGTTCAGGAAGGAGCTCCCACTGAGCTTGTCGTTACCGTGAATATTCTTACGAGGAAAGCAGAAAAGGAAATGTGAACACAGAGATGCCAGGATCATGATGTAAACAATAATTCGATTATGTGCTAAATATTATATTTATTATTTTCACACGTTAAATCTCCTTTAAAACTTAAAATGACCTGGTTAAAAAGGGTTGACAATTGCATTTTATAGAAGAGAAAACCGAGCCTAATAGAGTTTAAGTGACCCACCCAAGATCACAGAACTCAGATTCATGCTTTTAAAGTCTCCCTGTAAGATGTAGAGTAAAAACGCAGGGACTCACCTTCCCCTGCTGTTGTCGCGAGAGCTGGAGATGACCGTTTCCAGCGTGCGCCCGGTGTCAAAGGCACACACGTTCACATGCTGAGAGCACCCGCGTTCCCCAGCCTCGCTGTCTTCCCATCCTCATCTGTCCACTCCACTTCTTTCACACACATCTTTTTATTTTAGTTTTTTAAAGATTTATTTGTTTATTTTGGAGAGAGAGAGCACGAGAGAGCGAGCCCGGGGGGGTGGGGCAGAGACCCAAGCAGACCCCCTCTGAGTGCAGGGCTCGAGCTCCATCTCACCGCCCTGAGATCATGACCCGAGTGGTCGTCAAAGGTCAGACACGTAACTGACTGAGCCCCCCAGGCGCCCCAGGCACATCTTTTTTAAAAGCAAGTTTACCTCTATCTTCTTTCCGCAATATTGCAATAACTGTATCTGGATCACTGATTGTCCTGAAACTTGAAAATGTCCCGAAAGTCCAGGGTTAATCGTGCCGTGTAACCCTTCCCCCAACGTGAATTTTCCCCGAGTAGGCTGCAGTGTGACTCGGCACCTCCAACACGCGTTCTCCCCACCATCCGCTGCTTCAGTGGAAACGGTAATGATGATTGTTGACATGGATTCAAGGCCAGACGTTTTGCTGACCTCCTTAGATGAATTGAGCACTCACAATATTTAAAGATTTTTATGATTACCCTCCTTTTCAGATGAGAAGAGGAAAGCGTGGGAAAATTCCTTCCTGAGGATAACACTGCCAGGTGATAACACAGTAAGAAGTGGACTCGGAAACACCCTTCATGGTAACCTGCTCAGTCAGCAGTCGAGCAGACATGTGGAAATTAGTATCACATCAGTACAACTGTTGGCTTCCTAGCCATTTTCTTTGTGCTGCTGTTTTCTCTGTTGATCTAGACATTGTAGCATGCATTTTTAACTTATCCCGCTCTACTTAAACTTAATATTGAATGATTTCCAGTAAAATATAGAAAAGTTGCAATGACATAGTTGCTTTTACTTAAATCCACTAACAACATTGTTGTAATCTTTAAACATGCACGGGGCACCTGGGTGGCTCAGTTGTTAAGCGTCTGCCTTTGGCTCAGGGTGTGATCTCGGCGTTCTGGGATCGAGCCCCGCATCAGGCTCCTCCGCTGGGAGCCTGCTTCTTCCTCTCCCACTCCCCCTGCTTGTATTCCCTCTCTCGCTGGCTGTCTCTCTCTCTGTCAAATAAATAAATTAAAAATCTTAAAAAAAAATAAACAGGCCTTTTTAGAAAAATGTAGAGAATACTTACATATGTGTATATAATCTTTCATATTTAACTTCACATTCACCATGTTCAGTGTTCTTCATTCTCTCCTGTGTATCCAAGTTACTATGGGTTTCAGAGTCCGTCAGCCTTCCCTTAGTGTTTCTTTTTTTTTTTTTTTAAAGATTTTATTTATTTATTTGACAGAGAGAGACAGCCAGCGAGAGAGGGAACACAAGCAGGGGAGTGGGAGAGGAAGAAGCAGGCTCATAGAAGAAGAGCCTGATGTGGGACTCGATCCTGCAATGCTGGGATCACGCCCTGAGCCGAAGGCAGACGCTTAACCACTGTGCCACCCAGACGCCCCTCCCTTAGTGTTTCTTAAAGGGCATGCTTGCTGGCAGCTATCTTCATGTTTCTTTATCTGAAAATTTCTTCATTTTGCCTTTATTTGTGAAATATAGTTTTGCTGGATAAAAATTCCTGGTCAACAGGGTACTTTGTTTCATCTTCCCTTATGCCATTTGCAAGGTCTCTGTCCTCCCTAGTTTCTGATGCCAATGCTGGCGTTAGTGACATTGTCATTTTACTCCACATAACTTGTCAAATTCCTCTTGTTGTTTCAGTGTTTTCTCTTTACCTTTGGCTTCCATCAATTTGAGAACCAAGTGTTTACACGTGCTTTTGTGTGTTTCTTACTTGTGATTTGTTGGCCGTCTTGACTTTGTACGTTATTGTCTTCCACCACATTTGGGAAGTGTCCAGCTATTATTTCTTAAAATATTTTCTTTCTCTTTCTCTTTTCATTTCCTTCTGATATTCCAATCATTGAACCACTTGGTATTGTCTTGAAAATCTCACAGAACTGATTCATTTTAACTTTATTTTTTTCTTCTTCAGATCAATTTATTTCTATTGATTTATTTTCCAATCCATCTGTCCTTTCTTCTATCGTCTCCAAAATGCGGTTGAGCCTATTTCATGAAAAAAATCTATATTTCAGCAATATGTAAAAAAAAATTATATTTCATGACAAAAGGGATTTATTCCAAGAATGCAGGACTGATTTATTATTTGAGAATGTTCTGAGAATAATTCACCAGATTAGTCAAATAAATGAAAAAAGGTAATCTACCCATCTCAATATTTGTACAAAAATTATTTGTAAAACTCAATATCCATTGATAGATTTTTTTTTAATAAAAGCCTGTTTCTTTTTAAAACTAAACCCACTATCCTACCTCTCTGTGAAATATTGAACTCTTTTCCCTAGGATGAGCACTCTGACCACTCTATGCAACATCGCGCTGGAGTCCAGACCAGTGAAATCATGAAAGAAAAAGATATAAAAGATATTATGATTTGAAAGGGACGATAAAACTCTTCATTTGCAAATGGCATGACTGAGGACCTGGACAATCTTACTAAATCTACAGAACTACAAACCTAATAAGTACACTTGGCAAGTTCTCAAATCAATTGTTTTTCTTTATATTAGTTACAAAAAATAAGAAATCACATTTTTAGATGTCAATTTTAATAGCATCCAAACATAGATGCTTAGAATCAACACTTAGAATTAAATTTAAGACAAGATGAGGAAGTACTCTCTATTTTAAACTCTAAACATTCATGAGATAAGATTAGAGAAAATCTAAATAAATGAAGATAGATAAATTTCATGGATAAAAAGATTCAATATTGTAATCTTGATTTTCCAAATTTACCTATAGATTCAGTGCACCTCGATAAAAACAATTTAAACAGGATTTGTGTAGAAATGGGCAAGCTAATTCTAAACATTATCTGGAAATGAAAAGATCTAAACAATCATGAGAGATTTGGGTGAATTAAACACCTGAGCTAAAAATTACTATAAAATAACAATATTGAAAACACTGCTACTGGCAAGAAGGTAAGTATATAGGTCCATAAAACATATAAAGTCCAAAAACAGTCACATCTATATCCAGGTCCATCAATTTCCATAAGATTGCCTGTGCAAATCAACGAGGGAAGGAAAGTCTTTCCAACCGATGGTACTGGAATGACTGCGTTTCAGTATAAGAAAAACAGAACAAAAATAAAAACTTAATCCTCACTTCCTTCCATATACACGAATTATCCCAGATGAGGTGTAGACGTAAACATCTAAAAGAACAGATCAGTTAAAAGAATACACAGAAGAGTATCTTCCTTACCTTGGGGTAAGCAAAGAATTTTTTTAGGCAGGAGACAAAAATGCATAGACATAAAAAAACTGATCCATCAAACCACAAAAATTAAACTTCTGCTTATCAAAGAGCAGATGGCAGAGCAAAATGGCAGAACAACTTTACAAGAAAAGCCAATTTGTACAAAGCTAAACAGAGAGCGAGTAAGCATATGGCCACACAAAGACTTGTATAAGTGTTTTAGCTGCTTAATTCATAATTATGAAAAACTTAGAAACAGCCCAAATGACCAGAAACTGAAAAATTGCATGTTAATGATAGACAATAAATATTTTTTCAAGTCAAATAGATTCCATATCATTGTTTTGAGAAAGTAGGAAAAAAGAACTGATAAAATTATCCTCCAATATGTTATTAAAAATAACTTTTGATGATAGACCATTTGGCTACCAAGGAAGTATAACCTAAAAGGAATTTAAAAAATTGAGTAGCACTGGGGCGCCTGGGTGGCGCAGTCGTTAAGCGTCTGTCTTCGGCTCAGGGTGTGATCCTGGCGTTCTGGAATCGAGCCCCACATCAGGCTCCTCCACTATGAGCCTGCTTCTTCCTCTCCCACTCCCCCTGCTTGTGTTCCCTCTCTCGCTGGCTGTCTCTATCTCTGTCAAATAAATAAATAAAATCTTTAAAAAATAAAAATAAAAAAAAATTGAGTAGCACTGCTTTTCTTAAAAAAAACTTTTTTTTTTGAATAAAATTAATCCCAAGCTGTCTTATTTTAGCAAAAAGAAATACTGTTCATTGATATGTAAGGTAATTTTTAAAGCACTACTTTCATTCAGGGACAATTTTACATTAAAATTTTTAATTTTCACATTTAATCAGATTTTCTCTTGTATATAAAATATGATAAAAACCTTTAAAAAATCAACTTATAAACATTTTTGTTTATACTTCTGTATGATAAGGTGATCCATCAAAAACTTATAAACAAATAAATATTTACATGCATATATATCAGAGAAGTTCATAGAGAAAAATACAAAATACATTTTAAAATGGAAGGTCTAAGATAGCAAATTACTGTTGCATCTAAATTCCACTGAATACACTATTTAAAAATGAACTATAGGAATGGTGTTAAAACATCCATATATATGCAATATGTAATTTTATATACAGGGAGATTTTATAAATATGTGTATATATATTTGTTTATTTTCCCACATGAAGAAACAGAGGGGCAGCAGCTCTGAATCTACAGGGCCCTGCCCGGGGTGGGGGGGGTGGGGGGACACACTGCAAGGGCAGAAGGAGACTGGCTGGTCAGTTCCAGGAGGGCTAGGGAGTGAAGGCGGGGTGAGGTTTCCCAGCAGAACTTGTGTGGTTTGAACCTCCCGCCGGCCCCTCAAGACAGAGCCCCAGGCTTTTTTATCAGCTTGTCCAGCTGTGGGGCAGAAGGGGAAGAGGTAGGAGTTGAAAGGTTTAAAAGCTGTCAGAAAACCACGAAGCGGAGTCAGGCTCTGTACTAGCTTCTGCCAATATCACGCTGTCTTGATTAACGCGGCTCTACGGTAGGCGTTAACACTGGGTGGAGTGATTTCCACTGGATTCTTCTTCGTCAAGAGCATCATGGGTATTCCAGAACTCATCACTTTCCATATAAATTAGACTGTGTTCGTCATTCTCTTAAAAAAAAAAAAAAAGGCTTTCTGGGATTTCGACAGGATTGCATTAAGCGTATAAATCGACTTGAGGATCAATTTTGTTATCTTTTTCTAGGTTCGTGAGATAGGAATTAAATCATTATTAGAGACTCCTCCGCTCTCATAGACGCTTTAGCTGCATCCCACACCTTCTGGTATGTTGTAATCTCGTTTTGATTCAGTTATGGGAGTCATTTGTATTTCCTTTGAGATTTCCCCTATGACCATGGATTGCTTAATATTGTTTAATTTCCATGTGTTTATAGATTTTCCTATCGTCTTCTGTTCTTGATTTCTAATTTGATTCCGTTATGGTTAGAGAACCCTATGTCCCCTGTACGATCTCCATCCCTTGAAATTCCGTGCCGTTAAATAGGTGATGGGATTAAGGTGAGCACTTGTGAGGAGCGTCACGTGACGTTCGAAGTGTGGAATCACTGGATCGTACACCAGAAACTAACATCATGCTGTCTGTTAGCTAACTGGAATTAAAATAAAAACTTAAAAAAAATTCTTCTGGTTTGCCTTGTGGCTCAGGATATGATTTTTCCTGGGGTTGAGGCCGAGGGTAGGTTACCCCCTAGGCTCTGCTCTGATGCTGCTGTGGCTGGAGGAGGTGTGGCTGGTGGCGGGGAGTTCCTACAGGGCTTCCCCTTTCTTGGTTCTTTGCCAGAGAGAACAAAAGTAGCTTGCATTTATTTATTTATTTGTTTATTTATTTATTTATTTATTTAGGTTTTGTTTTTGCCTTTGCCTGTGGACATTTTGAGATTGCAGGTTGCAGGGCTCCCCGCACCTCAATCCAGAACACATGGGGCATCAAAAGAAATCCTTGCAAGCCCACTTGCTGGTGTTCTTCAAGTGCTGAGGTCCTGGGCCAGTCCATCATCTCTGTTTCTTCTTTCAGAGTCACGTTTAGGATGGTTGAGTTATTTCCAGGCGTTTTAGGTGTATTTAGAGGGGAGGGCTGAGAAATGTGAATATAGACCGTTTTGCCTGGAACTTGAATAGATCAAAGTTTCTAAAACTGGTAAACTACTTCCCAAAATTTTCAACTATTTTAAAGCTTTTACATTCCCAACAATAGTGTGTGAGTTACACTTCTTCCAATCCTCACCAACACTAGTATGGCCAATCTTCTTTTCTTAAAGACGTTCTACTCGTTGTGTAGTGGAATCTAATTGTGATTTTATTTTATTTTTCCTAATGACTGATGATGTTGAGCACTTTTCAAGTGCTTATTTCCCCTTTGTGTATATTCTTCAAATGTTTGTAAGATCTCATTGTCGGGGCGCCTGGGTGACTCTGTCGGTTAAGCATCTGCCTTCTGCCTGGGTCATGATCCCAGGGTGGTGGTAGGGTCGTGTGGGATCGAGCCCCGCATCGGGCAACCTGTTCAGCAGAAAGTCTGCTTCTCCCTCTCCCTCTGCTCCTCCCCCCACTTGTGCTCAAATCTGTCTCTCTCTCTCTGAAATAAATAATTTTTAAAAAGTCTCATTGCCATTATATATATATATATGCATATGATTCTTTTGAAATATATTTATTCAATCAATTTTGTGTCATTACATCATTGCAAGGGCTGGACCACAACAATGTATCCCAGGAACGGGGATCCCAGCCTCTTATTTTATGGTCTTTCCCAGCACTCCTCCATGGCTCCTCCTCTGACCACTCAGCTCCAACGTGTCCCGTCTCCTCTGAACAGTTTCAGCCCTCGGCACCCAACAGTGCCGTTCCCTTTCCATGGGCTCCGTCTCCTTTCCTCCACCAAGGTGCAAATTCCTTGTAAGAAGAGACCATTCCTTCTCAGAGGACAGTCTTCAGACATGTGAGCCCTTCCCAAATACCCAGGAGGGGAGCTGGTGATGAGAGGGTGAGAGTGTCAGGGAGGGGGGGCACTGGGGATGAGCCTCCCTCCCCCCTCTGCCAAAACAAAACTTGCGAATTAGCACGGACAGAATATGAACTCTGCAAGTTTTAAATCCCCAGAGATCCCCAGCAGAGTTTTACTAGTCACGGTTACACAAAGCCCTGTAACTAATGAGAGAAATTACAAAGTCGAGCGAGAAAGTTCTCTTGCTCCCTCTGATGAAAGGAGAGAGGAATCCCCGAGGGTCTCCTAACCAGAGCCAAGCCTCTAGAGCGGAGGAACCTCAGGCCCTCGTGATGATCAGACAGCACCTCTGAACTGGTAGAAGAGGTTCTTAACCACTGTGGTTTAGCGAGTGGTAGAAACAGAACAGAGCCCGCGTGGCCCAGCCTCACGGCTCACGTCAGAAGCTCTAGGCCACAGGAAGCCGAAGCTTGCACAAAATCAGAGCCCTTTTCTCACTCTCCAGCTAGGGACACTTAGACCCAGAAGGTTCACGGACTTCCCAAGGTCATTAAACTAACAGGATAAAGCTAAAAATGCAGCGTTAGGCCAGTGACTTTTACAGTAAGCGGATCTCTGTCTCTTCTGAGTGAAGAACAAAGCATGTTTCCAACAACGTGAGGACCATCGTGGAAGAGTATAACCCGAGCACTGAGTTGGCTTTGGGCCCTGATAAAACACACAAGGTAGGAAACTCTGGTAGATGATTTGACTCTGTTTTCCTCACAATTCATAGTCCCTGCATTTTCTTCAAGTTACCATTTCTCTGTGACTGGGGAAGGAAGGGTGTGTATTTCTTTGTCAGTGGATCCATATTCCAAACTGAATTTGGTACAAGTTGATTTAGGGAAAACTTCAGGGACAGGTGAGGGTAGGGTGGGCTATGATACCCTCACCCCACTACACACACAGACATCAGAATATGTCAGAGTGGGGGGGAGTCTGAAATTTACCCGCTACTACTGATGGTCCACCAAGCAGGCACTGAGCGCACCATTAGGTAAGAACTAGGTTGGGGCGCCTGGGTGGCGCAGTCGTTAAGCGTCTGACTTCGGCTCAGGGCATGATCCCAGTGTTCTGGGATCGAGCCCCACGTCAGGCTCCTCTGCTATGAGCCTGCTTCTTCCTCTCCCACTCCCCTGCTTGTGTTCGCTCTCTCGCTGGCTGTCTCTCTCTCTGTCAAATAAATAAATAAAATCTTAAAAAAAAAAAAAAAGAACTAGGTAAGGAACAAGCTGCCCTGGAATAGGTATTGCTGACAATGTGCATTTTCAAAATGCTTCTCAGTGTAATGATGGGTTTGAACCCAAGCCCTCTGGGCTGTTTAGGAGGGGACACGGCGTATTGTGTGAAATCAGGTTGTTCTGCAATTGGTNNNGCTTGTGGGGCCCCTGGGTGGTGCAGTCGGTTAAGTGTCTGACTCTTGATTTCGGCTCAGATCATGATCTCAGGGTTGTGAGATCGAGCCCCGCATCAGGCTCAGCATGGAGGCTGCTTAAGACTCTCTCTCCCTTTGCCTCTCCCTGCACTGCTCCTCCCCCTCCCCATTCTCTCTCTCTCTCTAAATTAAATAAATAAATCTTTAAAAAAGAAAAGAAAGAGCTTGAGTTCTGCACCGAGGACACCAGGTACTAAAAACAACTTGCTTTGCCCCTCGGTTCTCCCCCTCACCCCACTCTGGGTACTCAGCGATTCATCTTTGAGTTCCACAGTCCAATTGCTCTTCTTCAGAGATCCTGTGAAGGGTCAAGAGGACTAGGAAACTTTCGTGTGTAAAGTGCTCTCCGGAGGCAGGAATTGTGCACAAGGCTTAGCGATAAGCGGAAGGGCGTAGGGGATCCAGTGTTTGTGGGAGGGGAGAAAGTCGTCTGAGACAGGAGGCTGTTTGCAGGGGAAAATCGAACAACAAGCTGCAAGTGTGGGTGTGGAGACACTAAATTCGGGTGCTAGGCAGCCTTGCCTGAAATGCCCCTAAGGAAGCCCGGCGACCATTTAGACACTGCCCCTCCTAATATTACTGCCACAGGCAGGAAGACAAAACAATGCTCTGGTCTTCTCTTGGGGAGATTACCACCCACAGGGAGCAGGTATGGGTACACTGAGAGGAAGTGGGAAACAGGAAAGAAGAAAGGGTGGTGGGCAAGATTAGTCACATGGTTCGCATGTGGCCAAGAAAGAAAAGTCTCGTCAGGTCTAGGAGGACAAAAGAATTAAGGAGATCTCTAAGAGTCCGTAGGGCTGTGGATTATTTCTGCAGCCTTTAATAATCAAAGTTTATAATGATAGAACTCTATTTTATTTATATTTATTTGTACATGTTAAAATTATATAATTATAATTTAGACCATTTTCCTACTGCCTATTCGGTCAGTGACCAGCTCGATTCTGCTGACAGAGGCTTCATCTTCGCCTGAACCAAACCTAACTGAGAGCGGAAGGTCTGTTTATCTCTCGCCCAGCACACTCTGCAATGCTGAGTAACAAAGTAAAAGGGAAGCTGTTTACAGATGCAGCGCTCTTTTGGATAACTAACCTAGCCGCGCAACACGTGTCGGGACTCGTTACCTTCTTAATACCCCTTGTATTAGCACTGTGAGACGTACCGAAATCCGGGACTGACAGCCTCTTTCCTCAAGGAAAAAACATTGATAAATGGAAAGAATATACAATTAAAGTCAAAACAGTTGGATTCTAGCTACAAATATGCCACATCGTAGACACAACTGTCTTATTTCTAGAACGAGGGAAATCATCACAGCTGCCACATGCCCCCCGCGGCTGAGCCCTGCGCTTCCCGTTTGCATTGTCCAGAGTAAACCCAATCAACATTACAAGGGATTTGGCAAAAGGCAGGCCTGATCACTGCTATTATTAGGTATGTGGGCAGGTGGGAGAGGAGGAACAATAGCTCGCTATAGCACAACACAGGGAACGTGTTGTATATAAGGAAAGGCAGCATGTCGCGGAAGTTAGAGGAGGATGAGATGAAATCAGACGCGGAATTATCGAAGAATTCACAGAATCTCTAGCATTTCTCTTTTTCAGATGCTAGGCTTGGCACTGAAGAAACGGGCAAATCTTCAGCTGCTACCTGCCCTGTGCTTGGATCAAGTGTCTGTTTATCAATACCGTCCACGTACTCTAATCAATCACATTTATTTATTTATTTATTTATTTATTTATTTATTTATTAAGATTTTATTTATTTGTGTGACAGACAGCTGGCAAGAGAGGGAACACAAGCAGGGGGAGTGGGAGAGGAAGAAGCAGGCTCCCAGTGGAAGAGCCCGATGTGAGACTCGATCCCGGAACGCCGGGATCACGCCCTGAGCCGAAGGCGGACGCTTAACGACTGAGCCACCCAGGCGCCCCTCTAATCAATCACTTTTAATCTGAAGGGTCCGGGAGTGTCCTATCTCCCTCTCCTCAGAGTACAGGGAAGGGAACATGTGCTTTACTTTCTTTTACTATTTCAGGACCCAAATGTCTTCTTCAAGAAGAGATGACGACTTTGGGCTTCCTGGCAGTTACAAGCCATTGTCCAAAAGTGGTCCCCAAATTTCTAACAAACCAATTATCAACCTTCACTCATTGCATATTTACAGACAATATTATATGTGGAAGTCGCTTTGTCAGACCCTGACTGTGTATTAACTACCGTAGTTTTTTTAGTGTTCAGAGATCAAACCTGGCTCACGTAACGCACCTGAATTCCCTTTATCTGGATGTCCATTAGAATCTTTTCCCTCATTATCTTACCAGCCAATAAAGTCCTTTCAAAAATTAAGCCACCCAATAAGTGATCAGGAATTGATTGCCGAAAAAAGGTGTAACGAGTGAGTTAAAATTAGGAAAACACATAGCCTATTTACACATGGTGTTTTGCTAAACTAAATGAAAAATCAGTTAGTAATTATAACTCTGATCATCTGTCTTATTCACACCACAATTTTCAAAGAATAATGGAGAATGGAATATTCACTTGTTGTTTCTTTCCAATTTCAGACATGCAAACAACGAAGGTCAACCAGACGGTCCTGAACGAATTCGTTCTTGTTGGCTTCTCCATGTACCCACATGTGCAGATATTCCTCTTCGTGGTCTTCCTTTGCCTCTACCTTCTCAGCCTCACAGGTAACCTGGCCATCATGGGTCTAACCTGGGTGGACAGATCTCTCCACACCCCTATGTACCTCTTCCTTGGGGCCCTCTCTCTCTCCGAGACTTGCTACACACTGGCCATCATCCCCAAGATGCTGGCGGATCTGCGGACTGGGCACAGAAGCATTTCAGTCGCGGGCTGTGGCTTGCAGATGTGTTTCTTCTTGGGACTCGGTGGCACCAATTGCATCGTCCTCACCTTGATGGGATATGACCGCTTTCTGGCCATCTGCAACCCTCTCAGATATCCACTGCTTATGACCGACGTGGTGTGTGGACAACTTGTGGCCTCCGCGTGGGCTGGAGGCTTCCTTATCTCTCTGATAGAGACTGTGCTGATATTCAGGGCCTCCTTCTGCAGCCCCAACCTGGTCAAACACTTCTTCTGCCACATGCGGGCGGTGGTGAGGCTGTCTTGTGCAGACAGCGACCTCACAGAATCCATTGTGACGGCGATCTCAGTGTCAGGCTTGACGGGCACCTTCCTGCTCATCCTCACCACTTACGTGTTCATTCTTTCCACCGTCTTCAGGATCCCGTCAGCCGAGGGCAAGCAGAAGGCCTTCTCTACCTGCGCCTCGCATCTCACAGTGGTCATTGTCCACTTCGGCTTTGCCGCTATTGTCTATCTGAAGCCAGAAGCCTCGGGAGGAGATGACACGCTCATGGCGGTCCCCTACACGGTCATCACTCCTTTCCTCAGCCCCCTCATTTTCAGCCTCAGGAATAAGGACATGAAGAATGCCTTAAGGAAGGTGCTGGGAAAGAGGAGCTTCTTGAATAAATAATCCTGGATTATTGCCGTGACTGACTGTCCCCCGACGTCAGTAGACATTTATCCTGTGACGTCAGGAGAAGCCGGTGCCATTTCCCTTTTTCCAGAGGTGGTCATGTAGGAATCCAGAGACTGAGTCTGGGAACTAAAGCATCACAGACTTTTACTTAGTTTGTTAAGAAAGTTGTTCAACCACTCGTCCTTCTACTGGCTGCTTCTGAAGACCGAGGGCTTCTGCTGTCAGCCTCCGGGCGTCCCGCATCACTGAGGGAAGGTGAAGAGCAACACTGTAGAAGGGAAAAACAACCCCTGTGACCACAACACTAAGAGATGTTATATCTATGTCTAAGGACACAATGGCTGAGGAATTTTTCCTGGCAACGTTGTGAGGCATTGGGCTGCGCCTCCCAGGAGATAAGCCATTTCTAGTAGGTGATACACCATGTAGAAATCGCCAACTGTCTGTGCATGTCGGGATTGATATCTCAACTTGTTAAGTCCACTGCCATACTGGTGGATGAAGGTTTTTTTTTTTTCAAACATTTATTTATTAGAGAGAAAGAGAGCATGAATGGGGGGAGGGGCAGGAAGAGAGGGAGAGAGAACCCCAAGGGGACTCTGAGCTGAGCACAGAGCCTGAGACGGAGCTCGATCCCATGACCCTGAGATCATGACCTGAACCCAAATCAAGAATTGGATGCATAACCAATGGAGCCACCCAGACACCCCTGATTACTGAAGCTTTTTAAAAACACTGTTCATGACTGTGTCCTTCTAGTGACAGTCAGACGCTCACTTCTGAATATCTAGGATATCGTGGAACGTTGATCCATCAAGCAGACACGGCAGTAGAGCCGGCGTGTTCTATGACTGGCTAAACACACACACACACACACACACACACACACACACACACACACAATATCATGATATTGAAGGGTTTGACAGTGGCAGTTGTTTCGGAATCATTTCAGCAGACATATGATGTGTAATGAAGGAAACCAGATGACCACAGCCTCAGATCTTGACATCGCCCAGAAGACTTAGAATTAGAAGCACTGGGGCGCCTGGGTGGCACAGCGGTTAAGTGTCTGCCTTCGGCTCAGGGTGTGATCCCGGCGTTATGGGATCGAGCCCCACATCAGGCTCCTCTGCTAGGAGCCTGCTTCTTCCTCTCCCACTCCCCCTGCTTGTGTTCCCTCTCTCGCTGGCTGTCTCTATCTCTGTCAAATAAATAAATAAAAAATCTTTAAAAAAAAAAAAGAATTAGAAGCACTGTGGAGGTTGTATCACAAGAGTAATATAATGCATATTATTTCCTATATTTCCATCTGAACACTGGAAAGCTATATCCCATAAGCTTTGACTTGCAGTATTTCCATTTTGTCCCATTCAAATCATTTTTGAATCGGCACATAAATGCATCGATGGCATCCCCATCATCGGCAACAACTGGAATCTGGTTTTAAAATATATATCACATTTTGAAGCTATGAAAATATCAAAGCCATAGGAATAAATTTAACAAAAGACATGCAAGGCCTCTGCATAGAAACTGTAAAGCATTATTAAAATAATTCTAAAAGACCTATATAAATGATGAGATACGCTATGTCATGGATTAGAAGACTTGGTGCGGTCTGGATGTCCATTCTCCCCATGCTAACCTATGTTTCAAAGAATTCCCAGGGAAAAACCTCATAGTGTCTTTTTTTGTGTATGAAAACTATAAGGGGATTTAAAATTTAAATGGATTTACAATTAGACAAGACATTCTTGAAAAATAACTTACATATGTTATATGTAAAAATAATATATATAGTATGTGTGTGTGTGTGTATATATATTACCAAATATCAAGACTCATGCAGCTACCATGTAGAATTGGCCCAACTGACAGACCAACAGAGAACAAGAGAGCCCCCAAAGACCCATGCACACAGGGGCGTTGGCTTTATGATAAATATGGCTTTGCGGAGTGGTTAGAAAATAGCAGACTTTTCAAAAACTCATGCTAGGAAAATTGCATATGCATATATGCATATCCCTACGGAGGAAACCTGCTTCCATAAACAACAACAGCAAGAATCCATTTCTGGGTACCAAGCCTGAATTTGAAAGGCAGAACAATAAACTTTTAAATATAATAAAGCTATTGTTGATACAGAAAATTACCTTCACAATGGCCTTAGGATAGGAAAAGATAGTCTAAACTGGGCATTAAAATCTTAACGAAAAATGAGAAGATCGATTAAATTGAAATGGAGAAATTTTGTTCGTTAAAACAGCATTATTCATAAATGGATGGGCAAGTAAATAAACTGAAAAGAAACTTCAGGAAAATATTAATGTAAAATGTGGGGTAGAGATTACTTTTGGAGGGAGGGGCGCGCAGAGGGACTCCCAGGGGCAAAGTTCTTTTCCTTGATCTAGGCGGTGATTGGGAAGATGTTTGCCTGATAAGAATTTCACTAAACTCTGTATTTGTTTGGATGATTTTTGAATCTGTGTTTTATTTGAAAATCTAAAGACTAAGCAAGGAATTCCATAGAATGAGAGAAAATATATACAACACATACATTTGGCAAAAGGCTCTTACACAGTATACATATAATCCGTACCCAAAACAAAAAAAAAACAAAAAACATTCTGATCAATAGCAAAAATGTTCAAGAGCTATGAAGAGATCCTTTCTAAATGAAAATATTCAAGTAAATACGTAGAAATGTGCCTCATCTCATTGGCAAATATGGTCGGGGACATTCACACCTTCTCGAGCGGTGAGCGTTGGAAGGGCCGGGGATAACCAGTGTTGCCGCAGAGGTCTTGTGCGTTCCCGAGAGGGTGTTTATGGGCTCGGTCACTGCAGAGAACAGTCTGGAAATGTTGCAGAAAAATAAGAATCAGACCGGCGAGAGACCAAGTGACACTCGGAGAAGTAGGAGAACTCGGATTTATTTTACGCCGGCGGAGCCAGATGAGCTCGTGCTCCAAATTCTGGGCCCCGGGCAACGGGGTTACAGGGCTCTTACAGGGGAGTGCAGGCACTCAGGCTCCAAGGGCTATGCCCGCTGCTGGGAGGTGGGTTTGAACTGGGGGAGTGGGGGCTGTTTCAGGCAGGAACAGTAGCACGGGAAGCCTGTTTACAGAGGCAGAAACTGCTGCTTATCTCTTGCTGCCAGTGGGGCTTCTGGTTATCTCTGGTTCATCGTTAGTAACTTTCCATCTTCACGGGCCTCCTGGCCTGGGCCGCTGGGCAGTTTCCCTCTTCAGTATTACACACTTACTAGTTAGTCCCTCAGGGTCCTGGAAACCTTGCTTCCAAAATTCCTTAGACTTACACTCTCCCTAACCCCCTCCCAACTTGGAAGTATATAAGGGGCCACTCCTCGTGACCCCGGTTCAGCTCTTTTTGACCAAGGGTCCCGTCCCTGTGCTTTAATAAAACCAGCTTTTTGCACTGAAGACGTCTTAAGAATTCTTTTTTGGGGGGCGCCTGGGTGGTACAGCGGTTAAGCGTCTGCCTTCGGCTCAGGGCGTGATCCCGGCGTTCTGGGATCGAGCCCCACATCAGGCTCCTCCACTATGAGCCTGCTTCTTCCTCTCCCACTCCCCCTGCTTGTGTTCCCTCTCTCGCTGGCTGTCTCGCTGGCTGTCTCTATCTCTGTCGCATAAATAAATAAAATCTTTAAAAAAAAAAAAAGAATAATTTTTTTGCCATGTGCTCTGAACCCCAGCATCTTTCCTACATCAAGTTTTTTTCTGTTCTCAACCTAAATGTGCAAAGTGTTCATTGTTCCTTCTCTGTGTTGTAAGAATTGACTGTGTTTGAGACACTGCTCTGGCTATGGGGAAAACAGACCCAAAGGAAAGTCTATCCTTCCTTCCTTCCTTCCTTCCTTCCTTCCTTCCTTCCTTCCTTCCTTCCTTCCTTCCTTCCTTTTCCTTTCCTTTCCTTCCTTTCTTTCTAGAAACTCACGTTCTCCTCGTGGAAGGGCCAGACAATGATGGTAGAGCATGGACTGGAAATTCCTGGAGATCTGCGGGAGCGTCCAGTACACAGACCCGCACAGGACGACTAGATGGTTTCAGCCGTCCCGAGGGCCACTGTCCCCACACAAGACTGCTCTGCCTCAGTGTCTCAGCGTCACTGAAGACGCCCAGGAGAAACGGGGAAGAGACAGCCGGGAGGAGCTGTGGGGCGGGGGACAAAACGCATCTCAGACACTGACCTCAGGAGCTTCCCTTCAAAGGAGCCCACGTTTGTTTTTACTGTGAGCAACATATGCTTCTGGCAGGTTAAAAACAATAGGGCAATCAGCTGCTGGGAAAAGACAAAGGAAGAAAACCGGGTGTCTTGGCCCCAGCGGCAGAAGCATATTTTGAGGATGGCAGGGCCGACCTCCCCTCCCCAGGCTTGCACAACCTTGAGCCCACCCGCCCGGCGCACCCTGCCAATCACAATGGCTCGTCACTGTACTGGCAGAGAAATAAAATTCTGTGATTTAAGCCACTTTAATTTGGGGGTTTGGGTGGTTGCAACTGTAGCTACACTGTATGGTTGATATAATAAAATTCCTAACAACGTGTCCAGTCCACAGTATGTGCTCACTATGGGGCGGGTGTGCGGTATCGGTGAGGCGAGGTCCGGAGCCCACGACCAAGAAGGAATTCTTGAGGCATCTTTGGTGCAAACAGCTGTTTTTATTAAAGCACGGGGATGGGACGTGTGGGCAGAAAGAGCAGCACCGGGGTCATGAGGAGTGGCCCATTATAAGTATTTTCAAGTTGGGAGGGGGCTAGGGAGAGATTCTAAAGAATTTTGGAAGCAAGGTTTCCAGGACCTTGAGGGGATGAGCTATTGGTGGGAAAAGGTCATTTATTACTCTCCAATAATAATAATATCAGTGGGCCCTATGCTTGGGGGGTAGAGATAAAGGAAGTTTCCAAAGGAATTTTTATTTGTTAAAGTAGACTTACAGGGTCCTGGGGGAGGGGGTGGGGTCAGGCTAGGACTGCCTTTTGCCCTTAGCAAAGTATTAACATTGAGTCCCTAGAGGAAGGTCACTCTGCCTGTTTCAAGGACTTGTCAATGGCTTGTAGAGAGCAAGGAAATGTAATTGTGTCTACATACATTTCCTTCCGGAAGCTAGGTTATTGATAGCTTTGTTCTTGTAAATTGCTAAGACATTAAAACTGAGGGAGACGCCTGTCCTGCAGGATTGTGGGCTCCATAAATTAACTATTTGTTATTTCTTTCAGCCAGGACATCCCATGGGGGGGGGGTTGTGGGGTGTCAGCTTTTGCTTTGTCCTCAGCTTGCCCTCTGTCCCCTCATCAACTACATGGCAACTGTGTATCTTTTTCCTGATCCATTGAAAGAAGTGTAGGAGCAGCTCCTTCTGTTTCACTTTAATTTCTCTCTATTGTCACCACCCCCCTTCCTGAAACTATCTGGCCCCTCACCCTCCAGGACTGTACTCGTGATTCCTTTCTTGGCTAATTGTTGGTCTTTTTCCTTTTTTGGTCCGCAAAGCCCGTTCTTCAAGTAGGTCTGTTCACTTTCCTCTCTCTCTAGATTCCGTTCCTCTGGTTACAGCTCTCAGATCTGTTTCTGTCATACTCGTGATTACTTTTTATTACTTCCAGGGTTATAATCAGAAGACAGGCCTAAGATCCAGGCCAACATTTCTAATATCGGTGCATTTCTTTGGGCTTCACGTGTCAAGAGTGAATTTGTCACCCATTTCTCAAGTTGTTCTCTTGTGTTTTAGTTCTGGGAGTTCTCAGTCCACACCACTCAGGCTGAGAACGTGCAGAGATAACTGTAATTCTCCCAATCCTTCAGGCCTCAGTTCCATTGTTCGTAGCCCTATTGTTTTACAGGGCGGAGTGGGAAATTACTTCTAGTACAGTGCGCTCCCTTCCCAATACTGCACCCTAAATGGAGGTCGTTTTCATGTGGTTTGGAGGGTTGGGGTCCAGAGCCGGTGGCCAGGAAATAATTCTTTTTTTTTTAATAATAATTTTTTATTATGTTATGTTAGTCACCATACAGTACATCCCTAGTTTTTGATGTAATGTTCCAGGATTCATTATTTGTATATAAGACCCAGTGCACCATGCGATATGTGCCCTCCTTACTACCCATCACCAGCCTATCCCATTCCCCCACCCCCAAGCCCTCAGTTTGTTTCTCAGAGTCCATAGACTCTCATGGTTCATTCCCCTTTCTGTTTACCCCCCTTCCTTCTTCCCTTTCTTCTCCTACCAATCTTCCTACTTATGTTCCGTAAATGAGTGAAACCATATGATAATTGTCTTTCTCTGCTTGACTTATTTCGCTTAGCATTATCTCCTCCAGTCCCGTCCATGCTGCAGCAAATGTTGAGAAATCATTCTTTTTGATAGCTGAGTAATATTCCATTGTATATATGGACCACAACTTCCTAATCCAGTCATCTGTTGAAGGGCATCTCGGCTCCTTCCACAATTTAGCTATTGTGGACAATGCTGCTATGAACATAGGGGTGCATAAGGCCCTTCTTTTCACTACGTCTGTATCTTTGGGGTAAATACCCAGTAGTGCAATGGCTGGATCGTAGGGTAGCTCAATTTTTAACTTTTTAAGGGACCTCCACACTGTTTTCCAGAGTGGCTGTACCAACTTGCATTCCCACCAACAGTGTAGGAGGGATCCCCTTTCTCCACATCCTCTCCAACAATTGTTGTTTCCTGCCTTGTCAATTTTTGCCATTCTAACTGGTGTAAGGAAAGAATTCTTGAGACATCTTTGGTGCAAAATGGTGGCTTTACTAAAGCATGGGGACAGGACCTGTGGACAGAGAGCTGCTGGGGGGCGGGCGGGAGGGGGGAGTGGGGAGGTGGTGAGGGTTGAGGTTTATACCCTTTGGAGCTGGGGGAAGTAAAGACAAAGGGGAGTTTCCAAAAGGTCTTTCATATGCTAAAGAGTCACAGGACCCTGGAGGCCTTGCTATTGTCACACTAATGTTTTTTCCTCCAGCAAAACCTTAGCCTCAAGTATTTGTCAGTGGGCTAATTTTATCCACACTTCCTTCTGCCCTCATTTCCCACATCAATTCGACCTCTGCTTGCACACTTGCAGGGACGGGGAGATCAGTACATAACACAGGAGGTAACCTGCCCCGTTTGTGACAGTTCCAGCAGACAGAGAAGCACGGAAATGGCCTGGGCATGAAAGGCAGGCAGGAACCCAGAGCTGTGGTCAAGGAAAACCCCTCATTGCGAGAAGCAGATTCAGATTTGAGCCAGGAATCCAGTGCCTGAAATGACTCCCCTGCCCAGACTCAGACCCTGCTCTCCCCGCCCCGCCGTGTCCCCACCTAGCCCAGCAGTATTCACGAAGGGACGTGAAAAGGGGCAGGCAGGGAAAGACGTTTCCACCACTGGATCTTGTAGATGTATGAACAGGACCTGAAGCATCTTGTCCTCACTCATGAACACACAAGTAATACTGATGCAAGGTGGTCTGGGTGTGACAGATATTTTCTCAAAAAAAGGTAATGGTCTAAAACACCAGACAATTAATTTATCTGGAACTTTCTTACTTTATTGTTCTACTTCCTCAATCTTAAGGAAGCCAGATGGACTTTAACTTGAATTGTCAATAAGTCTGTCTAAGGATGTAGACAGCACCTGGCTGGCACTCAGGCAGGGAAGTCAACGACTTCGTTCTGCTTCTCTCCAGGGCTATGTCCCTCCAGATTTCGCTCTTTCATTATAGGATGGCCTCTGAGTGACTTGGACCCAGTCTTGCTGGGGAGAGGTAGGTCACCATGACAATGCGTCCTAAGGGACTCTGTCCCCGATGATGAGGGGATAAGAGCTGGCTACCGCTGTCCCTGTCTGCTTCAAGGCTCACCCGCCAAGACACTGTCCTGTCTCGCTCGCCATGGATGATTCAGAGACCAACATGCAAAATCAGCTTTACTGACGACCAGCGGGGGCAGCGGGGGCTCATGCACCGTCCAGAAGCAGCAGGTAACCAGCGTCCTGACAAACATCCGAAGACAGAGCCATGAATGAGTGCAGAGGTCAGGCAGGCAAGGGACGAGGCAAACTTCTGTGAGAAGATCTGCCTCACTCAGGTTCGAGGTGTGAGAGCCTCGTTCATTCCCTAGGCCTTCCAGATCCCTCAGAATCCTGAGAATCTCTTGAATTTCTCCAGATGTTCCATTGGCTTAAAATCAAAACCAGCTTAGTCATGCAAACATCTCGTACTGAGATCCCTGCTATTTGACTCATATTCAAATGTGTACCGTTATGGAGTTAAAGCGTGAGAGGCACATTTAAAATGTTCACAGGTATAAGGGATGTTTCTCGTTCCATTGCAGCGAAGTGCTAGAGGTCTGTGCACATGTGGAGAGGACAGGATATTGTGTATGCAAAGGGCGAATCCTGCGCGCAGAGGCTGATGGTAGGAGAGGTGGGGACCTACCGTGTTTGGAGAGTAGCACCCTCCTTACCCCAGCACGGGACCAAAGCCATATCTACCATATTCAGTCCATAACATCATAGCCCAAATTCAAGTGAGATGTTAAAAAACCATGGATTGAGTCTGACTGCTGAACACAGACAAGCCAACCACAAACCCCTGCTTCTACCTGACCGAGTCCATCTGGCTTCACCAATGGTTAGTCGCTTACACTGGGGCCAGGATAGGATGGGGACTCAGTTTACTGCCATAACTCCATGGCCAGACCTTCGGGTGTATCCCAGCTCCACAATTTCCTAAGCTGTGCCATCTTGAAGAAAAAAAATCACTCCTATCTCTGTATCCTCTATAAAAACGGACAAAAGTGCTTGGGCGATGGGGCCGTTGGGGTATGAAGCTAGCACATGGAAAGTTCTCAGTGCCTCGCACGTCGGATTAGTTCTGTCGTCTTCTCTATGGGCCATGCGGACACAGACTAGGACAATAACTACGTTTCCAGACAGAGCTCAGCTTTTGAGTCACCAAATTGTTTACTGAGTTAGAATTATTCAATTTGTGATAATCAAATGAAGAATTCAAGGCAAACGAAACAAAGCATTTTCTCTGAACACGGGAGATGGCTGTGTGCAGAGCCCTGCCCGAGGCATCTCGGCACGAACGTTTGTGTGGCTTCCTGTGGGGGCCGCCAGGGGCCAGGCAGGTGCCGTCAGGCTCTGTGTCTGTGGCACTGACGAGGTGGCATGTTTGGAGAGGAGCAACCAGGAGCCCAGGCAGTTGCACTGATATAAATAGCAAGCGGGGTGGCCCCGGTGACGTCTGCATGGTTTCAAGCCCACAGAGCTCTGGGATCACCAACGCGTTTTAAAATAGCAAGTATGGTTCACACTGTGGGCAAATCATCCTCACATAGATCATGTCTTTGTCACACAGCCTAATAAAGTGAGAATGGCCGATGTCACCAGCAGGAACAGCGTCCCTGTCTGATAGACAAGAAACAGGTGCAGCCTTCTACCTCTGGCACAGAGAAGGGGCATCAATTTCCCAAGCTCCTAAATTATTACATTATTTACCTACTACCTCATTCAATAGAGGTTTATTTTTACCCATTATATGCAAAGCACTGAACTTAATGAGGCTAGAGAAACCAGTGAGAGTTTCTACTCTTGAGGATGGAAAACCCAGGTCAATGCATAACGACCCCAATCCGTTAGTAGATCTGTTACTAGAGTGCTAGTCCCAACAGCAGATGGAAGGGACTCCTGGACAACGTCTTCACAAAAGAACTGATGTTTATGATGTCTGGGCATGTGCAGAAGACCAGAGGGAGAGCGCAGAGGTGTCTTCAAGAGTCTGGCTCACCTGGAGGGGGTGGCTGGTGATGGATGGGGGAGGGGAGGTGGAAGGGAGAGAGGAGCCAGGGCAAAATGAGTCTTACAGCGTCATGCAGTCCTGAGTGTGGCTAATGAGCTGCTCTTGGTTCTAAGGGGAACTGCAATGGAATAATCCTAGAGATCTTCCCTGTTAATTATCAGCCGTCAAACCAGAGATGTTTTAAAGAGCTTATCACTCTGAAGTTGAAATTCAGGCTCACCTGTCCCTTGCTACCTTCATGGTGGAATGCTGCCCTGACCTCCCGAAGTATCGCAGGGCAGCAGAGGACGCCTGTTGTCCAAGCCCGACGATGAGGACAAGACGTGGCGCAGAACTTACACAAGGAACAAACAACACAAGCCATCAGTGCCCACAGCGCACGGGTAACTCAGGGCTACCTGAGGCCTCTGAGTGCCCTGAGTCAGAAGCAGTCTCTCTGGTGTGTGTGTGTGTGGGGGGGGTGCTCCTCAGACAGGGAGGGCAGGTCTGGAGCCCAGAGCAGAAATCGGGGAGAGATGGGGTCATAGTGTCGAGGGGCCAGAGTTGCCCCAGCGGGAGGGGAAAGCCCTTGGCAACAGTAGCCAGTCCAAGCAGCAAAAAGCATTTTGTTTTCAACGACTTAGCTAGAAGCCGAGGACGATGGGGATGGGAAGTGATACTGAGGGGTGGGCAGGAGCTGGGTCTTGGGCTCCTCTGGGTGCAAGGGAGCCGGTCTGCAGGCTTGCGGTGGAACGAGCAGACACCTTAAGGCACAAGGGGGTGCGGAGCAAGGCTGGCCTCAAACACACTTGAAACCAGACCGTGTATTTTCCAGGCTGCTTCCCACGCTCCACCTCCTTTCTAAGGGCTGCTTTCCCCCAACCCTCAGGACTTTCAAGCAAATTTCACGCGGTGCTGCAGCTGGAAAGAACTCTAGTTTGTATCCAGTTATTGTACGTTACAAAATATGTATCCGAGGAAGTAAATGATTCAAGATCACACGAATCAAGGCCGAAAGTCAGCCCACTAATGATTTAGTTGTCTGCCCTTGTATAGGCACTGCTCTGTATACTGAGGGTAGAGGGTGAGGGCAGGTCCCTTTTGAGACTTCATGTCATCATTGCTCAGTCCATGGCAGCATCTAATGTCCTTAACTTGGCTTTGGGCACTTCCAGCCCTCCTTTTAGGGCTGTTCCCACCCTGTATTATGTTTTGCCCCAGGACATGCTGTGCTTCCTTCTTGTCCTGTCCTCCCTCCTTGCTGCCCAGTCCTCCTCTCCAAACTTGCTCTCAGAAAAGTATCTGATGCATTAAGTCAGTTTTCCGAACCCGGGTTTCTGCGTGCTGGAGGGTGCAAAAAGGTTTTCCAAGATCCAGGTGCGAATCGTTCCAAGGGAACCATTCCCTGGTCTTCAAAGGTCTTACCAGTTCTTCTTAGAATCGGTGTGCTAGAGAAAGTATTTCTTCTCCTTTCCCCTTTGTTTTTCAAAACCTGTCCCCCTCGGTACAAAGGAAGGCATAACCAACCCACTGAGTGGAGGGGGGCAGAGGGAAGCTAGTGTGGGGGCAGTGTCGGTGCTGGGAGAGGGAGCGAACATTCCCGGCAGCCCGTCCTTTTGCAAGTCCGCAGTTTCCCATCTATTTCTTTCAACACAATTGAATGGAAGCTGATTGACTTGTCAGCTAATAGATCAATAAAAACCATTTTGATGATAGATGACTGTGTAATTTCTGGCATATAACTAATAGAAAGTTCAAGTAATTTAGTGTTATTACTATAACAAAACGACTTCCATTCCCTGAGCTGCAGTGTATCAATGCCATTTATTTCTGTGAACTCGTTTCCTCAGTGTTTCTATCTCCAAAATGAAAAATAAGGATGGAACGGGTTCTGAAACTGCTCTCATTCTGATGATAGTGGTTTTCACGGATGCACACGAGAATTGAGAAGAAGTGTAGTCCACATTATTATAAAATGATATGACAATAAAAAATAACATATTTTAGAATTTGTCATATATTTTTATTGTTTTGGTGAAACGCATGCTGATTACAGAATAAAATCTAATAGAAAATCTTTCCAAAAATTTTAGCCTCCAGAGTACAAGAAACAAACAAACAAAAAAAAACCATGCAGATAGAAATAGAGAAATCAATAAAAGGCTTGTAATTATAAAAATATATTACAATACCTTGAATTATGAATTCAGTGAGAAAAATAAAAAAAATTTCCATTTTTTAAAGACACATGCAGTCACGTAATTTTTGAAACAAGTATCTGTGGGTATCATAGCACCGATACTTAGACTTTACCGAACATATAAAGGAGTGATATAATAATTTCATTTAAAATGTCAATACTCACATGCAGTGGACATTAGATTCCATGCAACTATTAAAATGTATAACCAAAAAAATTGATGTCAAGTTTATAATTTGCAAGCTGATATATTATTATTTTATTTTGTCTTTTGTGGTTGGGAATGGGGTTTTTGTTGCTGCTGTTGTTTTCGTTTTAATTTTTTTTTCTCACTTGAGTACAGTTGACACACAGTGTTACGTGGGTTCCAGGTGTACCACATCCTGACTCAGCTTCTCTGCACATCTGTGCTCCCCACACCTGCACCTGCCATCTGTCCCCAGGCAGCGCTATGACAACGATGTATCGTTTTTTATGTTGCTTAAAGATAAAAAATGTTAAGTCCCACCAAAAATGAGAAAGCTTGATGATATGATCCAATCTCAAGTCAGATTTCTGTGTCTGTCAGGTGCCCTCCACGGGCAATATGGAGAGAAGACTGCCAGGCTGCGAAGGGAGGTCGGGAGGCAGATGATGGCCTCTTCCAATCTGATGCCTCAGTGGCTGTATCAGTTTTCTGTTACCGTTGTAACAAATGCCACGTGCTTGTTGGCTCAAAACAATGGAGGTCTATTCTTTCTCCCTGTTCTGGAGGTCAGCAGTGTGAAATCAACACGCAGGGTGTTGGCCGGGCTGCACTCCCTCTGGGGTCTCCAGGGGACAATCACTCCTTGCTTCTGGTGGCTGCTGGCTTTCTTCGGATTGTAGTCACATAGCTTCCAATCCTCAGGACCAGCGTCTTCAGATCTCCGTTCCTCCTCCGACGTGCCTTCTTCTCTATGTGTTTACTTCACATTTCTCTCTTATAAGGACCCTTGAGATTGCATTTAAGGTCCACCTGGATAATCCAGGATGGACTACCATCTCAATGTCCTTAACGTAATCACACCTGCAAAGACATTGTCAGAGCATGCAATTTGCACAGGCTCTGGAGACTGGGTGTGGGCGCATGTGGGGGTCCATGTTTCAACCTACCACACCGGCCCTGGAATGAGACAACCTAATCCTAGCACAGAAAACGTACTCCGAAATAGTTGTAAAATGAATGGAAAATTCTTTTTTTGGAGACGAACTCTTTTAGCTCTCTCTCTCTCTCAAAATAGTAATAATAATAATAATAATAATAATAATAATCAAATAAAGATTTAAAGAAATGGGACACCTGGATGGCTTAGTTGGTTGAACATCTGACTCTTGATTTCAGCTCAGGTCATGATCTTAGGGTCGTGAGATTGAGCCCCATGTGGGGGCTCCACGCTGAGTGTGGACACTGCTTAGGATTCTATCTCTCTCTCCCCTGCCCCACTCCCCCACTTGACTCTCTCTCTCTCTCTAAAAAATAAAAAAATAAATAATAATAATAATAATTTTTAAAAAGAACTCTTAGCTCATCTATACTGAATTATTTCTTTAACTGTGAGTGGGTATTTCCCAAACCAACCCTCCTTCCTCCCACGCTGCCTAGCCTACAGCTCAGTGATGTCCTTGAGCAACTACGTCCTCTTTCCCTGGAGACAGAAGCCCTCGGGCTCCAGCTTGCTCCGCCTCCTTCTTTGATTCATTCACTCAGCAAATACGGAGTCCAGGTGCCATGGGGCTTGCAGTTTTGCAGGAAGTGAAGGAAGCACATGTCATGGATAAGAAAACAAGAATTGAAATATTAAGACCCGATCGGCAAGCATGTATCAAATAGCCACTGGAGTTAAGATCGATACATTATTGAGTACAGTCCTCAAGTCTGAGAATTTTCCCTTGAGGTGGGAGATGAACCAGCAAAGTGAAGGAGCTGAACGACGTACTAATAATCGATAGAGCACTATTGAGCATCTTGAGAAGGCTGTCATCTGGAGTTGGGGGGAGGTTAGGTGTTTGGTCCTTCTGTCTCTCAACATCTTGTTCTTCCTGTTATTTTTCAGGTAGGCAGGTGGACAGAGACAATGGGAAATTTGAGTGGAGGCCACATAGCAGAGTTTGTTTTGGTGGGCTTCCCTACCTCTCCACCCCTCCAGTTACTCCTCTTCGTCCTCTTCCTTGCAATTTATCTGTTGACACTGCTGGAGAACACACTCATCGTTTCCACAATCTGGCTCGCTCCAACCCTTCACCGCCCGATGTACTTCTTCCTTGCCCATCTCTCCTTCTTGGAGCTGTGGTACATCAATGTTACAGTTCCCCGTCTTTTGGGAGCATTTCTTACCCAGGACCATAGAGTCTCCTATGTAGGCTGCATGACCCAGCTCTACTTCTTCATTGCCCTGGCCTGCACCGAATGTGTCCTGCTCGCGATCATGGCCTATGACCGCTACCTGGCCATCTGTGAGCCCCTCCGTTATCCTAGTCTCATGCCCTCCAGCCTGGCCATTCGTCTTGCTGCTTCGTCTTGGGGCAGTGGTTTCTTCAGCTCCATGATGAAGCTTCTTTTCATTTCCCGACTGTCCTACTGTGGACCCAACATCATCAACCACTTTTTCTGTGATATCTCTCCCCTACTCAACCTCACCTGCTCTGACAAGGAGCAAGCAGAACTAGTAGACTTCCTCTTGGCCCTCGTGATGATTCTGCTGCCTCTATTGGCTGTGGTTTCATCATATGCTGCCATCATTGCCGCCATTGTGAGAATTCCTACTGCCCAGGGACGTCGCAAAGCCTTCTCCACCTGTGCCTCTCACCTGGCAGTGGTTGTCATCTACTATTCCTCTACCCTCTTCACCTACGCGCGGCCCCGGGCCATGTACACCTTCAACCACAACAAGATCATCTCTGTGCTCTATACGGTCATCGTACCATTCCTCAATCCAGCCATCTACTGCCTGAGGAACAAGGAGGTGAAGGATGCTCTCAGAAAGTTGGTCCTGGGCAGATGCCGCTATTCTAGGGATGTCCCAGATTGATGTACAACAGAACCTAGAAGTCAGGAAGGAACAGGGTCTTAATGGTGCCACCTCAAGGAATCATAAAATAGGATCAAAGGGAGCATAAGTATCGATTAATATGCAGTTTTGTTAAATAGCATCTGGGAATCTCCTGATACAAATGAAAGTTTATGAATCCTTGATCTTGCACAGGGTTTCCAAACTGAGGTTGCATTGGCTGCATACGATGCTCCCGGGGGTTTGTTAAGATGCAAATTCCCAGAAAAAAAAAAATCTGTCGAGGGTCTGATAGAGTACGTCTAGGTTGCAGCTATGCTGTGTACAATTTCCAACTTCCTAGCAACTCTTGTTTCGTAGCCAGTTTGAAATTCCCTACTTTAGGTCAACGCATTTATTTTATAAATGAGAAAATATAAGAAAGCGGACTTACTCGTGGATATGTCAAAGTGATAGAGGCTTTACTGCAGCAGTTTCAAAGATCTAAATTCTCAAATCCCACTTCCATGAGAAATCACAAAAGTAGTTACTATACCCCAAGAATGGACACTCATGCCACCTACTCAACACTCCGCACCTCTACACGTCTTATACCCGCGGCACGTCAAGGAGGAGGGAAACGTAATGCTGATCTTCAGCCATGTGGGCGCCACCGTGGACATGGCTAAATATTCATCCGCACCCCTTCTTTGACGCTCAGTGGGATTGACCTACTGAGTGCTGATTCCGTAGTAGGTGAAATGCGGTAGCAAACTCGTGTATAGGTTGGTCTCAGAATCTTCTCCAGCACAATGGGCAGCTTCTGCTTTAATTAGTTGGTACCCGGGTTATACCAGTTGCTAACTATTTTAAGTTTTGCTCCTGGGACAAATGAGCACAAGAACAGAAAATATCTTAATAAGAGATAGAATGACGGAATGAGAGGCAGGATGCAGGTAGCTATCTCTGGAGTGAGTGAGATGCCTCAGATTCAAACCCTGAATTGTAGACATTCGCCCAAGTTCCTTTGATTTTTAGAAACTTGCTTGAATTGCTTAGGGAGATTTTCCCACCCTGACTCAGGGTTTTGTTCTGCACATTTGAACCATATTTAGTGTTTCTTTAGTTGTGGGATATGTCGAAGAAATAAAAAAAAAAAAAGTGGTATTGAACAAGTACTCACAAACTCAAATTGTCATAATTGATGTATTTGCTCATTCTGAAGGCTTTGGGGAACACAGATGATTGCTTATTAAAGAAAACTCCTCGATCAATAATCATTTCAGGTTTTCCAGGATCTAAAATGAAATAACAACAACAGCAACAAAGAAATCTGACACTTTTCAAAGTGTAAATTGCTTTATTTTCATGAGATTTAAATGGCCTTCTAAAGAAACATCTCTGAGATTGGCTCCCTGTCCCTTCCCTTCATTATGTTCTCTTTTCTTTTCATTGACTTAGGGAAGGCATGGCATTTTATGCCAAGAATTCTGCTCCTAAAACCAAGAAATTTCCCTTTGCTCTTAGTTTTACCTCTAAGTCCCTGTGACAATGAAAATATTATCACCTACCTCATACGCTCGCTGTGAGTATCAAATAAATAATGAACGTGGGAGGGAAGTGTTAACATCTCTTCTCTTTGTAGGTAAATTTCACCTTGGATTAGTTTACTTTTCGTCCCCCAGCTTTACTGAAATACAGCCGACAAATAGAATTGTAAGGTATTGAAAGCGTTTAACGTGACGACTTGATATTCATACACACTGTGAAAGAATTCACTTTCCGTTAACTTTCCGGCTCAGGACTCTTGGAAGCCTGATAAATGTTGCTAAGCAGCAATGCTTATGGTACAAAGAAGCCCTGATGAGTAAAAGTCCTCGGCACTGGGAGATCAATGAAAGTATTATAAGTCACAACTTCAGGCTACTTTTATAACTTGGCGTGCCTTTTCTTGGGAGCCCTGGAAACCATGGACCCCACAGAACTGTGAGAAGAGACAATGGCTCTTTGAAAGGGGCTTGAAAATTCTAAATCAAGGCAGACCATGTGCCCCTGTGTATGAATCTCATGGCCTCACCCCTGCCCTATGACTTTGAATCCCAGAGATGAGCCCCTGTCTGCTTTCAGCACTCCTTCCACGGAAGAGACATTCCTGGCGCTGCCTGCCTGCTTGTCTCTGTCCTGTTTTTCTAAGTGAAACTAATGCCAAGTGTGGCCTTTGGCAGGGTGTGAGCTGGATTATTTCGGGAAGCCTCAGATCTTCCTGCATATAATAGCTAACTCACAGTAACTCTTCAATAAACGCTAAGCCCCACCTTTATTATCATTTTGTCATAAATAATATGATTATGCGCTTCTAAAAGACGTTCCTGTTCTACTAACCTGTCCTCAAACTCACTCTTATTCAAACTGAGATTGGAGGATTGACCAGGTACTCGAGACCATATGTGGAAAACGAAGCTCAGAACACCCTTTGTGATTTTGCGGAAAGGGTGGTAAGTTAACTAGAAAACTCAGCATTTCCAACGATCTGATCTAAAAATATCACAGCACATCACTGGGTTGACTCAGCGAGTTTCATACTCCTTTTAAAGATGATCAGAAGGTACCATAACTCTTTATTAGAATATTAAAATAAAACATTAATCTCTTCCTAGCCATTTCGATCTTGGATTTTGTGCTTGGTACCAACCTTCTTGGAAGGAGGAGCTAGAGGTCAGCTGGCACAAATAACACTTGCATGGTTCTTATGTCATGCTCTTGCCCAGCAGCAGGTGCAAGCCTTCTCATTTGCTTTCCGTCTAGTGTGAGAGGCGCCCACAGTGTGCTCACTGGTGGAGATGGCTCATTTTTCTCTCCTATGACAACCCCGTTTTTCCCAAGCTGAAAACATGCCCAACCCAGGCAAGTGATCTGTTGACTCTTTGCCTTGTGTTTGATTTATCAGCTTTTCTTGTATCTAGGAGTGGTCCTATATCCCATTTTTTGTCCAATAAATGGCAGTTGAATTCAGCTGAGAAGTTTTCCTTTTTGGAGAAAGCTGTAGCTGGCACTGGTGCTTCCTCTTTCCTGCTGTGGAACTTGGGTTGGATGCCCGGAGCTCCAACAGCTGTCCACGAGGTAACAAACAAGAGGAAGAAGGGTTAGCACATTGAGGTTGGAGGTGCAGAAACACAGGAAAATCATGGGTCTCTGAAAGCATGGTGGACAAGTGGAACCAACACCAGCCACTACCTATCTCCCAGGGTTTTTTTTGTTTTTTTTTTTTAAGAGTTATTTTATTTTAGAGAGAGAGAGGGAGAAGCTGGTGAGTGGGGGGAGGGGAAGAAAGTGAGAGAGAGAGAGAGAGAGAGAGAGAGAGAGAGAATCCTCAAGCAGACTCCTCACTGAGCATGGAGCCCAACACTGGGCTCGATCCCAGGACCCTGAGATCATGACCTGGGATGAAATCAAGAGTCAGCTGCTTCGCTGACTGAGCTACCCAGGGAACTCCTGAGCTTTTTTAAATTAAATGATAAAAATTAATTGCCATTTGTTGGAGTCACTGTAATTTGTGCTTTCTTTTTTCTTCAACCTTATACGCCTGATGTAATATATTTATCTACTTTTTGCCTTGCATTCTTTTAGAATTTTTTTTTTTTAATATTTTATTTATTTGTCTCAGAGAGAGAGAGAGAGAATGCCAGGCAGAGGGAGAAGCAGGCTCCCCGCTAAGCAGGGAGCCCGGTATGGGACTTGATCCCAGGAGATCAAGTGATCTCTGAGATCATGACCTGAGCTGAAGGCAGACACTTAACTGACTGTGCCACCCAGGCATCCCTAGAATTTTTCAAATGATTTTTAGTTTTAGGCTTCTTAAAATTTTTCAAATGAAATACATTTTTCTAAGTTGCCAGATTAAGAACATGACACCTCCACCCACACCTCACATTTCTTCGTTCCATGAAGTGTGAGATTTAATGCCTCTTTAAAGTTATAATTCACAGGTTAGCCAGAGAGAGGCAGGTTGTTTCCCAGACACGACACCTACAATTCCAATAGCTACACATTAGTTTTATATTCTTTTCTTTTGCCACACTTTATTTTTTTTCATTTTGTTTTATTTCTTTTTCTTTAGGTTCTGAACATTTACTCATTGGAGCCAACTTTTCACCGGAGAGGGACAACAGAAAGGGAACAAGGCAGGAGCATGTGTTCATTACGATTCTTTAAATAAACTTGATTTTGAAACAAGGGCACTATTCATCACGATTAAGAATGTTCTTGCATTTAAAAAGAAAACATAAGTTAGGTGATTTTTATTCATAGAACAGTGCATAGGAAGCACAAAACGTGGTTATCTGCCTCAAAATTTTTATAATGAGAAGAAATAGAAAATGCACAATTTTCAGAAACGATTATAAAATACGAGGAAAAATGTGCGTTTCCCCAGTAAACTTGAACTTTTACATTTAAAAATTACTCTATTTCTCCTTACCAAAGCTAAACGCATAACGAGCCTGAGAATGTTTCCAGAGCCTGACGTAGTACAATGTATGAGCTCTGTGCTTTTTCTCACTCAACTCAAAGCTATTCTCTGCTTATTTTTTCAATATTATCCTTTAATTAACTGTTTTTTTTTCTTCTGTGACAAGAAACAATAAAGAGTGAATTTAGAATTCCTTTTTTCCTTTAAGCACTCAGGGTTTTAACTACAGCTTTTTTCTTTGTACCAAGGAATGGTTGTAAAGAGTTATAATAAGAGAAGATGGTATTTTGTTTTATTAACTCCGGGGTTCATGTTAGGAACGTGGTAGTTGGGGAGACTTGACAATTTGTTTGCCTCACAGAGCTAACAGAAAGCAATGAAAACCCATGTTTTCCTTTTTTATTGAATATATTTGACACATCACATTGTGTAAATTGAAGGTATACAACATGTTACTTTGATACATTTATATATTGTAATATGATTGTCTTTGTAGCTATACTTATTATGTTACATAATTATAGCCCCATATTGTTGTCTGTATCCATTATACTGTGCATTGAAAACTGTGGCTTCTTCGCTATTCGTTGCAAGTGTGGACCCTTAAACACCGTGAATCTCATCTCCTCACCCCCCCATTCCCTAGTAACCACCATCATGCCATCTGTTCTGTATGAGTTTGACTTTTTTTTTTAAGATTCCACATATAAGTGATGTCCTACAGGACTTGTGTTTCTCCACCTGACTTATCTCACTTAGCATATGTGCTCAAGGCTCACCGTGTTGTCTTAAATGGTGGGATTCCCTCCTTTCTCATGGCTGAATTCTCACAGCACATCTTTTTATCTAACCATCCATTGATGGTTGTTTCCATAGCTTGGCTACTGCTAATAATGCTGTAGAGACCATGGGAATGTATAAATCTCTTTGAAATACGTATATATATTTTTATCTACTGAGTTACTGATGCATGAGAGTTGCGTGTGTGTCTAGGGCTGACCCTCGTGTGCATAACATCTAAGGATGTTTGGAGTTTGTATGTGTCCCTACATGTACTTGGGTCGCCAAATAAGGGTGAGTAAATGCCAATCTGATTTTCTGCTGAATGATTTGGTTATAGCACTCTATTTCCCCAGACGATCTTACGATTATGATACCGATCTCCAGAAAGAGGAGAGGACACACACATACACACTTTCCCCCCACTTCCTATGCCCCAGCGTCTGGAGGGGAGGAAGGCGACGTGCTTCAAGCCTAAGTCTCTCTTGTGCCATTTAGCTTGCCAGCTCTTCCCTCAGTACTCCCCCCGGGGTCCTCTTGGGCCCTGGAAAGGCCAAATACCTTCCTGAGGGCTGTGTCTGCTGCCAGGTCCCCTGTGGGTGGGAGGGAGTCGCTGTGCGCTCTGCCAGTAGCATGGAGGCAAGAGAGCACAAATAGCTCATTCTATACCTTCTTCACGCCGAGCAAAGACACAGCGGGGCTTGCCCAGGACCTCCGGAGCTTGGAGACATTGCTTCCCTCCTCCTGGTCTGCGTGATCTCTCCTCTTTCTTCTGTTCCAGGTGGTCATGTCTGACAAGGCTGGGAGAAGAGGCCTAAGTTACGTGACTGGGAAAATGGTGGGTTGAAAAAAGACACTCAGATATTTCCAGGGGATGATTGAAAATCATTTTTATTTCAATCACGATTCTTAGGAGCCTTCATTTTATTGATATTTACAGGTAGTTGTCTTCTTTCAGCTTATTGTGGGAAGTGTAGCTACACAGTGTAGCTGGGGAGTGAACTTAGTACGTAGAGAGATTCGTTTTGCTTCAGCGATCTCTCCAGCACCTGTGTATATTCCCCCATATGAAGAGGTATCGGGTAATATAGGTTGTCCTGTCAGTTCAAGGCTCTACTGTAGAGAACACAGGCCTGATTCTCTGCACTTGCCCAGTGCTCTGTGCCCCTGCAGGGACCTCAGTTTAATGCATCAGCCACCTGTATGCCTTGCAAAGTGAGGGTCCAGCGTGCTCTGACCTAGGGAACAGACAGAACGTGGCAGGGAAAATAAAATGACAGTACGAGAGAACCCGGATGGGTATGTGTGCGGGGGGAGGGGAGGGTGCAACACAGGTGTGTGAGTGTCCGTGTGCGTGTTTCTCCATTAAATGAGGGCAGGTCTGGCAAAGGGGAGGGTGGCTGCAGTTTTGATGACTTCTAACTCCTTAGAAGATTTTGCTTCCCTATGCCTAGCAGCATAAGAGGTTGGTAAGGTTCATCTCTGGGTCAGCTGGGCCCTGTGATGTCTGTCCTGGCTACCTGCGTGATGGTGACGCTCACGTGAAATCATGGGCCTTCAGATATCGTCAAGTGGGGGGCCAACGTGAGGCGTCATCTGCCAGAGTCAGCACATCCCTCCAGGGATCCACTTGCTGCTGGGCTCATGCTGGAGCAAAAGCTGTCACTCTGAGCCTTGCTCTCTTCCTCCTCTGTCTGCCAGACAGGCTTCATCCACCACCTTGGAAGCCACCAATGGGACTAAGATGACGGAGCCCTGGAGATCTGAGACCCAGACCCCTCCTACATTTACACTGTATGGGACTATTGGCACAGCATGTTATATATATGGAGAGTTTCAGGCTCAGATGTGATCATACTGCACTTCCAATTCTTTCCCTCTTTTATTTGACTTTTCCTCTTTTATTGGACTACTGGCAACAAAGCTAATCCCGTGCTTAACTGACAGGACTGCTCAGTCAGATGTTTTTGGTAGAATTCTGTGTGCTTCCTTCTTTTCCCTTTATTTTCTCCTAGCCTCGTCTTGTGCTCATTTCCCCGCAGTACTGCTTCTGACTCTTCCACTGACACTTCCACCCGCTTCCTGCGGAAAGTACAGGAAGGAACGCACAGCTCCTGTGCGAACATCCCACTGCCCGCGCTCCTTCTTAGTCTTTCATTCCAGGGGCTGCCTTCATTTCCAGCTTCAGGTCTGAGGCATCTCAGGATTCTCTCTGACAATGACAGTGCCTGTTGGCTGAAGTCCTGACAATACGTTGCATTGTCCCATTTCCTGGAGGCCCTGGGGAGGGTTCCGGGAAGAAAGGACTTCCGGGTGAAATGCCCTCCCTACACATGGCTGGAACAGAAAGATGCAAGAGGGACTGAGCCCGAGGACACAGCTCAGGAGACTGGTGTCCTGTGACTGTGCATCGAGGAAGAGCCTCCCAACGGAAACGCTACCTCTCACCCCCCAGGAGATGGAAACAGGCTGATTTCACTGTCCTTTTGCCAGGACAAAGGTGTGCTGAGGAAAAGCCTGGCTGCAGGGTGGGCCTAAGCTACTCATTAATGGACTTCAGGCTGGTTGGACGCTCAGCAGCTGAGGGAGCTCGGGCTTCACTGACCTTGCCTTGTCTGTAAGCTCCACCGTCGTCCCCACACGGCCTCATGAGTCCTAGGCCATGGCAAGCAGGGGCCGTTTTGCAGTGTGTGTGTGTGTGTGTGTGTGTGTGTGTGAATTAAAGTCTGAATTCCAACAGAAAACAAACTCGTTTGTCGAATGTGCAATATTAGTCACCGTTGTTTTGTTTATCTGTGTCTGTTTTCCTCTCTAACAGGGGTCAGTCACTGAGAGGTGGCTGTTCTGCCTTTCTTTAGAGTCCTAAAGCGAGGTCTGAGCGGCAAGAGGGAAGTGGATGGGGTGGGCAGCCATTTTGCAGGTCAGGAAGAACGGCCAGCCTTCCCCAGCTGTGCCTCGGATGTCCCGCACACAAGCAGGGAGGTTGCCAAGTAGAGAGCAAGAGTACGGCTCTGGAGAAGCGCAGGAGGGAGGAATCAGGCCGTAGGACCCAGAGAAAGTCTGGGACATGGGAGGTTTGAGGTTCAGCTTTGGAGTGATTCTCAGCCCGCCTAGAAGGAGACTGCACCCTGGGGGGAATATAGGAGGCTCACTGATGGCAGAAGGCATCGGGGTTCTCCATTTTTCCTGCTGCTATTTTCAAGTGACTTGTGTGTCCTTTAATCTAAGACCCCTGGAAAGGTCCTGCGGTCCCCTCCTTTCTCCTTAACAATGGCTGTGGTTTCTACCTCATAGATCTGTGTTGATTTCTTGGCAGGGTGATGGGAGAATTAGCAGTGCATCCTGGAAAGGTCACAGCAAATGTCCACAGGAATTTAATTTAAACCCTAAAGGTCATTAGCTGTTTACAGATAGAATGAAATTCTACTATACCCACCTTGAAAACGAAAGAACTAGTATTCTGAAAATGAAGTCACGTGCTCACTACGCTGGAGTGAGACAAAGTGGGGTTTGATTTACTTTTTCCAAATTCCTAATCAAGCACTCTGTACAATGGATCGGATGAAAAGAAACCTTACCTTTTCTTATCTATTTGATTTTGTTCTGCAAGAAGCGGGTGAATATTCATATCAAATTTGCTATTAACCCTGTGTGTTTGCTCAAATATTGCTTCACTTAAGTTTCACAACCTCGTTAAATAGGAAACAAAACACAACAGGAGAAATCTTTCCTTACAGGTAAGTGGGGCCGTAAGACTTCTCCAGAGTCATACAAATCATGCCTGGGGGATGAACACTTGAGCCTCCTGCCTCCTTTCTAGATGCAGTAGACTGGATTTCTTGCTTACGGTGAAGGGGTGGTATGAAGGCCATCCTCCTATGCCCAACAGAGACATAGTAGAAAGGCATAACACTAAAGAACTGGGAGTTAGAAGGTTCCAATTTCACTTCTGTGGGAACGTGGATGAGTTATCCCTCTTGGCTTAATTTGGAAAAAAAATAAAATATAAGCTCCCTAAAGTACATTTTTGCCCAAAAGTTTTGGTTCTGATCATCACTTAGGAGGAAGGTATAAGGGCAGGAGAACTTCTATCGTCATGAGTTTGCTGGGGGCGGCTCTATCAATGTCAGGACCCAGAGGCTGGTGCTCAGGACATGGAAAAAACTGATTTTGTCTGTGCCCACAGCCAGTTATGCTCACCAGGGTTCTGGAAGTAGATAACCGCACAGCAACCGTACATTTCATTCTCCTGGGATTTCCAACACGGCCGGCCTTCCAGCTGTTGCTCTTCTTCGTGTTCCTGGCAGCCTACCTGCTGACCCTGCTGGAGAACGCTCTCATCATCCTGGCCATTCGCAGCGATGGGCAGTTGCACAAGCCCATGTACTTCTTCCTGAGCAACCTTTCCTTCCTGGAGATGTGGTATGTCACAGTCATCAGCCCCAAGATGCTGGCAGACTTCCTCAGCCATGACAAGACCATCTCCTTCAATGGCTGCATGACTCAACTTTACTTCTTTGTGACCTTTGTCTGCACGGAGTACATCCTCCTTGCTGTCATGGCCTTTGACCGCCATGTAGCCATTTGTAATCCACTACGGTACCCAGTTATCATGACCAACCAGCTGTGTGGTACATTGGCTGGGGGATGCTGGCTCTGTGGGCTCGTGACCGCCATGATTAAGATGGTTTTCATAGCCCGACTCTACTACTGTGGCACGCCCCACATCAACCACTACTTTTGTGATATTTCTCCACTGCTCAATGTCTCCTGTGAGGACTCCTCCCAGGCTGAGCTAGTAGACTTCTTCCTGGCCCTCATGGTCATTGCCGTACCCCTTTGTGTAGTGGTGGCATCTTATGTCACCATTCTCAGCGCCATCCTCAGGATCCCTTCTGCACAGGGTCGCCAAAAGGCATTTTCCACCTGTGCCTCGCACCTGACAGTTGTAACCCTCTTCTATTCCACTACGCTTTTCACCTACGCCCGCCCCAAGCTCATGTATGCCTATGATTCTAACAAAGCGGTATCCGTGCTCTATACTGTCATTGTCCCCCTCCTCAACCCTGTCATCTACTGTCTGAGGAACCGTGAGGTAAAGGCGGCCCTTAAGAAGACCATACTTTGCAAAGGACGTGGGTCCAGGGAAGATGTGGCTTTGAGTAACTAAGAACTTACAGAATCCCCTCAGGCCTGAGTCGGGGGACGATGACTGTACTGCCCACAGCCCACACTCTGCCCTTTGCTCATCTGTCAACCTCCAGTACTTCAACACCGCACGTGTGCGTGTGTGTGTGTATGGGTGTGCATGCATGAACATAGCTAAAGAACCATAGTGTGTGTGTGTGTGTGTGTGTATGGATGTGCATGCATGAACATAGCTAAAGAACCATAGTGTGTGTGTGTGTGTGTGTGTGTATGGGTGTGCATGCATGAACATAGCTAAAGAACCATAGTGTGTGTGTGTGTGTGTGTGTGTGTATGGGTGTGCATGCATGAACATAGCTAAAGAACCATAGTGTGTGTGTGTGTGTGTGTGTGTATGGGTGTGCATGCATGAACATAGCTAAAGAACCATAGTGTGTGTGTGAGTGTGTGTGTGTGTATGGGTGTGCATGCATGAACATAGCTAAAGAACCATAGTGTGTGTGTGAGTGTGTGTGTGTGTATGGGTGTGCATGCATGAACATAGCTAAAGAACCATAGTGTGTGTGTGAGTGTGTGTGTGTGTATGGGTGTGCATGCATGAACATAGCTAAAGAACCATAGTGTGTGTGTGAGTGTGTGTGTGTGTATGGGTGTGCATGCATGAACATAGCTAAAGAACCATAGTGTGTGTGTGAGTGTGTGTGTGTGTATGGGTGTGCATGCATGAACATAGCTAAAGAACCATAGTGTGTGTGTGAGTGTGTGTGTGTGTATGGGTGTGCATGCATGAACATAGCTAAAGAACCATAGTGTGTGTGTGAGTGTGTGTGTGTGTATGGGTGTGCATGCATGAACATAGCTAAAGAACCATAGTGTGTGTGTGAGTGTGTGTGTGTGTATGGGTGTGCATGCATGAACATAGCTAAAGAACCATATCCCTGAGAGGTAGCCTCTTCTAGCTCAGCAGAAGTTTTCAACATTTTCCAAAAATTATTTGAAACGAGGCCAGATTTTGCTCTTTGCTAAAATACAAAGTCCACGAGAGCACAGATTCGTGTCTGTCTTCTTCGCCAGTGTGTCATCTGTGCATTCAGCCGTGGCTGTCACATAGCAGGTGCTTAACACATGTTTGTGGAAAGGATAATTGACTAAATACATGTTTGAACACAGAAGATGAAGATGGGAATTGTGAATACATTTTGACGTTTTGGCCCTTCCGGTTCCTCCCTCTCCCCCTTCTGATTCTTTCTGTCCTACCTCTTTTACTTCTCCCTTCTCTCTGTTCCATCTTCCCTCTTGCAGACTTGGAGATTTGCTCCCTCTCTCCCTGCCTCCCTCCTTCCCTCCCTCCTCCCTCTTAGTGTCTCAGAGACACTGGAATGTGTTCATCCAAATAAAGTCATCATCTTACCTTAATTGACTCATTTGTGGATTCAAACGTTCAAAACCAACGAGAGGCCCAAGCTTTGTGAAAACCCCAGTAAAAATTTAGAATGCATATCATCTGTTTTCAAAATGTTAAGCATTAAAAAAGAAGCTTTTCTATATTTGCTTACCATAGATTTTATTAGCAATTTCTTTTCACTTCTTATATGGCAAGTTAGCCTTTTTAAAATCTGCTTTGTAACGTATAATTCCATTCAATAAATTTCACCTTTTTAAAGTATACTGAATTTTGGAAATGTATACAGTTGTCAAACAACAACAATCATTACATAGAACATCTCCATCGTCCCCAAAAGTTTCTTTGTGCCTTTTTTCATTAAACCTCTTACCCACACCCCAGATCTAGCCACTGGCAACCCATATGCTTTTTGTCACTTTAGCTTTGCCTTTTCTAGAAATTCACATGAATGGAATCAGACAATCTGCAGTCTTTTGTGTCAGGTTCCCTTATTATGCCTTTAAGGTTCTTAATTTTTTTTGTTGAAGTACAATTAACATGCAGTGTTAAGTCAGTGTCAGGTGTACAATATAACCATTCGACAATTCTATACATTTCTCAGTACTCATCATGATAAGTGGACTCTTAATCCCCTTTATTATGTCTTCCAACCCCCACCCCCATGTCCCCTCTGGCACCCACCAGTTTGTTTTCTGCATTTAAGAGTCTGTTTTTGCTTGTCTCTTTTTGTTTGTTGATAGGTTGGTTTTGTTTTTTAAGTTCTGCATACAAGTGAAATCATATGGCATCTGTCCCTCTCGGTCTGGATTATCCCATGTAGCAGGGTACCCTCTAGGTCCAACTATGCGGTCGCCAGCCCCATCCATTGACAAAAGCCCCTCAGCGCAGCCCAGGGAGAGCGCCCTGCTCTCAGTGAGACCGGGGCCCCACCGAGGGACTGAGGACAGGCATCTAGTCCCACTGCTGACACCTCCCAACTACAAGCCCGCAGATGCCTTGAAGATCCTTTCACGCTGTTGCATGTATGGGTTACCTGGGATTGCTGAGTGCTATTCCCCTGTAAGGACAGCACAGTCTGATTTTTCTCTGCACCAGCCGATGGGCATTTAGGCTGTTTCTAGTTTGGAGCTGTTATCAATAAAGCTACTATGCATGTTTAAAACAAGTTTTGTTGTGATTATAGACTTTAATTTCTCTCCAGGAGATGAGGGTTGTTACAGCTTTGTTACCACATAATAGGACACATTTCTGCTTACGTTTATGAAAAGATAGTCAAATATCCCAGAGTAGCCCAACTATTCCACATTCTTACAAGCAATGTATGAGAACTCCAGGTGTTTACAACCAATGGTTGTAACGTCATCGATGGTTACGAACGTCAAACTTCCCATGTGGTCATCTGAGAGGGTAGATGATGGTCTCACGTGGGCGGACACTTGCATTGTCCTGATGGTGAGCACATTTTCATTTTTTTATAATGATTTTTTATTATATTATGTTAGTCACCATACAGTACATCCCCGGTTTTCGATGTAAGGCTCGATGATTCATTAGTTTGTTTGCAATTTTGAAAACTTCTTTGTGCAATTAAGAACCTTTGTGCAACTGATCAAATATTTTCCTCAAATTTTCAACTAGGATTTTTGTCTTCTTATTATAAATAACCTTTAAGAATCTTCTTATACTCTGATGCAATTATTTGTCAGATATATGTCTTGCTAATACACTCTTCCACTTGGTGGCTGACGCTTCATTTTCTTAAAAGGGTGTTTTGAAGAGCCATTTATCTTTTCATAGTTTTGGAGGCTCGAAGTCCCAGATCCAGGTTCCTGCCAATTCAGTTCCTGATGAGGACTTGTCCTGGCTTTCAGGTGGGCTCCTTCTCCTTGTGTGCTCGTATGGTGGAGAGAGAACATAACCACTTTCAGCCTTACTAACCTGTGTAAAGGCCCAGTCTCCAGATACAGTCACGTTGGGGGCTGAGGCTTCAACACGGGTGTTTGAGGGACCACAAACATTCAGTCCATAAGAAAGAGGGTGTAGGATTGATACCACTTTCCCCTTAAATATCTGGTTAAAATCCACAGCTGAACTAATCTGGACATTGATTTGTAAAGAGTTTTTAACTATAAAACCTATGTTTTTAATAGATATAGGAATATTCAGGTTATTGGTTTATTTCTTGAGTGAGCTTTGAAACTTTGTCTTTCAAGTAATATGTCATTTAATTTGTCAGATTTATTAGCATAAAGCTGTCCATGATATTTCTTTCAATGTCTATAGTATATGTAAGATACCTCTTGCTTATTGCTTAATATTAATAATCTGCCTTCTCTCTTTTATCTTTTATCTTGATCCCTAGAGATTTATCAATTTTATTGACTTTTTTCAATAAAATTACTTTGATTTTGTTAGTTTTCTGTTGATTTTCTTTTTTTTTTTTTTAAAGATTTTATTTATTTATTCGACAGAGTTAGAGACAGCCAGCGAGAGAGGGAACACAAGCAGGGGGAGTGGGAGAGGAAGAAGCAGGCTCATAGTGGAGGAGCCTGATGTGGGGCTCGATCCCACAACGCCGGGATCACGCCCTGAGCCAAAGGCAGACGCTTAACCGCTGTGCCACCCAGGCGCCCCCCTGTTGATTTTCTCTTTACTATTTTATCGTGTGAAGAACACATATAATATCTTTTCTACTGCTGGGCGTACTGTAATTTGTTCTTTGTTCTTTTTTCTTAAGACAGAAGTTTAGCCTGTAGATTTGGGTTTCTTCTTTTGTATTATAAGCATTTAATGTTATAAATTTCCCCCTAAACCCTGCTCTAGCTGTCTCCAAATAATTTTGGTAGGTCATGTTTTCATGTTATTTAGTTTAAAATAATTCTCATTTCTTTTGTGATTTTCCCCCTTTGGCCTATCAGCTATTTAGAAGTGTGTGATTTAAGTGTTAATAGTCTGGTTGGTATGTTGTTGAGGTCTCTTTGTTAACATTTTTTAGTTTTAACTTAATTGTAACCAGAGAACATATCCTTACATATTAATTAAATCTTACAAAATATTCTGAGACTTGCTTATGGCCATGCATGTGGGCTATCTTGATATGTATTCCTTGCATACTTGAAAAAATGTTTATTCTGGGGCGCCTGGGTGGCACAGCGGTTAAGCGTCTGCCTTTGGCTCAGGGCGTGATCCCGGCGTTATGGGATCGAGTCCCACATCGGGCTCCTCCACTATGAGCCTGCTTCTTCCTCTCCCACTCCCCTGCTTGTGTTCCCTCTCTCGCTGGCTGTCTCTATCTCTGTCACATAAATAAATAAAATCTTTTAAAAAAATGTTTATTCTGTTTTGGGGTGGAACATTCAATAACTATCAATAGCTATAATTAGATTGTATTGGTTAACAGTATTGCTAAAATCTTGTACATTTAATCCTACCTTTATATATTATATTACGTTGATTATATTACATTGATAATCCTTATATATTTTCTAGCTACAAATAGAGTGTATCCTTGTCCTTTTATAACCCTATTTGAGGTGTCCTCGTCCTTTCAGTTACTGAAACTAAAGTGTTGAACTCCTAACTAGAATGCAGATTTGTGTGTTATCAGTGTTTTACTTAATGAGTTTTCAGTTTTTATGATTTTCTACATACACGTTTGGGATTTTTATGTTCTTTTGCTGAATTGAACACTTTATTATTCTGAAATTACACCCTTTATCTCAAGGAATGTCCCTTGTTCTAAAATTACCTTTAGCTGGTATTCATATAGTCACTACAGCTTGTGTTTCATTGGGGGGTCACGGTATCTAGTTTTCCTGTCTTTTTATCTTCAACCCACCTGTGGTTCATAGGTAAAGCAGGCACCTTAGAGACTGTATATAAGTGGATTTCTGTTTATCCAATTGAATAATCTCTGGTCTTAAATTTTTATCCCATTTTTACTGCCTTTTTAAATTAATTGAGTAGATTCCATTTTAATCAATTCCATTTTATCTCACTTTTGGCTTGCAAGTGTTTGTTTTAGGGCGACTTTCTGTGATGATGGAAGTGTTATATGTCTGTGCTATCTCTCTCTTGGGGGCCTTGTGCTGCCTGTTGGCCAATGTCTGAAAACTGCCCTTTTGTGTATTTTTTCCCAGCATTTAATTTTTTAAGGTGGGGGTTCAACTCCAATTTCTATTAACCCATCTTGGTAGGAACAACAGTTGTTACTTACCTTATTGATATTCATTAAGTTACTCGAGGCAACTTAATGAATAGATTTATATAATAAATAAGAAGTAAATATATAATAAATATAATAAATAAAATAATAAATATCATTTATTATTAAATAGTAATTATTAATATGTTTATATTATTAATATTTATATAAGAAATATAAATAATATATTATAAATATATTATTTGATACTATAAAAATATATTACAAATATATTATTAAATACTATAAATAAATAATAATAAAATTTGAGGACGTTGGTATATATATATACATATATTTTAATTTAAAAATGTGTAGGAAGGGGAGCTAAAGGAAAGGGCGTATCGCTTACAATGTAATAAAGATAACTATCATCATCTTTTATTTCATGAACTAGAACACCGCCCTTGTTTGAGGGAGTCAGTGCAGATTTACAATTTTGAAAACAGGAGTGCTGTTTCTTTTACCTTTTTTTTAAATCTCCCCTCAAAAGGCCGGTGCTTAGTAAATATTTGAAAGAAGAGTAAATCATGGATGGAGTTTGAAAGCTGGTTTACTAAAATTGCACTGATAGCAGTCCGTTGATTCATTTTCCAATATCTATCCTCAGGCTGCTTTTCCTGCCTGAAAACTTCACAAATCAAGGGGAAATAAAACAGGTCTTTCTCTGGGATGGATTGTCTGAGTCCTTCAAGCCATTCCGGCTTCTCTTGACCTCAGGGCTTAGGAGGGTGTGTGTGCTTTGCCATAACTACGCTGACAGTGTCCAATCTGGAAAACAATAGACACCTGCTCTTTTGGATCTTTCCACGCCATGTCAGCTGTCGGTCCCTGTTGTCCAGGATGGGGGAAGAGCCCTGGCTACATCGAGAGGGATTCAGGGAGCACCGACACATAAGGAACAGACAGAATGCAGGGCATAGGGAAAGGAAGTGTATTTGACAACCCTGACGGGGAAGCCTTGTGCTGTAACAGGAATGGAAAAAGATGTCAGAATAATTGTGGGGCGAGTGCATTTGTAAAGTCGGTGACAAGAGGAACAGGGCATTTCAGTCTGCTAGCTGGTGCTTTCCCCTGAAGAACCGCGCAGCGACCTAGAGCACCGAAGTGTTTGGAGGGACTGAGGCAGAGGGCTTTGGAGGGGAGCAGTTAATTGATGTTTTAGGTAG
>NW_024424452.1:42811794-42875878 GCF_017311325.1 Ursus maritimus | reverse complement strand
TTTTGCAAAGAATAGGCTGATATTTTTTCAGAAAAAAAAAATGTAAAAATTTTACATTTGAAGATGTTGGTTATCAGCTTATTGCAATAATCCGATTTATTATAAAATTTTCTCCAGCCGCGTTTAACTTCAAAGGGAATGAGGGAGAAGTTAGATCGCTGGGGTTTTAAGGTTGAGGTGTTGCCCTACAACACTTATCTCTTCTTTTATTATATAAACAACCATTTTAAAAGGACAAGTGAAACTCTGAGGAGAGTCATCGGGAGGGCTGGCTTGACGTTCTGACCGCAGAGTCAGGAAAAGTAGTGTGAGAAGCGAGGGGAGTCTCGTAGGGGAGAGACTGTCTTCTCTAGATCATCTCTGGATCTGGAAACCTGACCCTCTGCACCCTTCCTGCCCACTTAGTCTCGTCATAGTGGGGCTTTGTTGGACGCGAGGAGAAAGCGAAGTCCTGAACAACAAAGCACAGAACATGACCTTTAAGAGCGGTTACCAAGAACGCCATTGTTATGGGGCATCATGACCACGACAGTGACTTGGAAGGTCTATGAGGGGGGAACAGTGAGGGACTGGACAGGGAACAAACTGTGGCACCGGACTCTGTGACAATAGAGAGGACTTCTCAAGCGCCTCAAAAGATTCCCTGACACACTTCAGAAAGCCATGCCCAATTTCCCTCAGGCTCCCGCTCCCACTGTCTGACCACCAGGAGATTGCCGGAGCCCCGTGGCAGCCCGGGGAATCCCTACCGTGTCACAAATCATCTTGTCTTCTTGCCCACCGACCTGACCTCGTCTCCCAGGGTGTACTTGTGGAAGGGAGGGGCTATTTCTTTCTAGAACTCACAGATGCTGGGGAAGGGCACGCCCTCTGTGATTTTGGGGGAGCAGATGTCAAATGGGAGTGGTCCTCAACAGAACTTCTGGAGATGGAGAAAGTGACTCTGTTTTGTAGAGCACTCGAGATGAAGGTGGAAAACCTCTGAGCACGTGAACCATCACAACGGGCACTTGGCAGGCACGTGGGTCCAGCCCAGTGCTCTTTGCCAGTGAGCATAGATCAGTATTGGAATCCACGTAGCCACTGTTCATTGTGTTTCTACGTGATACATATACTGTTTAGCCTCCAGTTCTAGAAGAAGGAACAGAGCGCAGTTACTAGAGATAACCAGGAGGCTCAAGGTCGTAAGTGAAGTATGAACAGAGCTGGATATTCTAGCCTCAAGTCAAAGGCAGAGACTTAAGGGGAAAAATACCAAAAATGAGATCGCCTTAGAGAATAATACAACGAAACTAAACTAACCAAAATAGGCTTCGTAAGATTAGGACTGTGGATATACAACATAAAATCCTTTAGTCTAAGGGACATAGAAGTTAGGGAAGAGCATGCATGTGACAGAAATTACCAGGCAATAGGAGGGAAAAAAATCGAAGCTGTATTAACAAAAAATTGACTTCCAGCACAACATAGATGACTATCTTGTCACCTGGAATGTTGCACCCATTTCCTGGTGACCCATTTGAAGAATACTATTAACAAAATGGGAAATATCTTGAAAATAATTCAGAGAATGATGACCAGGATTTTGAGGGGTCTATGGACTCTGAGTTATCATGAAGGTCAAAGGAGTCATGCTGAGTTAAAGGTTCTGCAAAGGAAAATGCATTACCCTCTTCAAATGTTTGAGCTGCTTCTGTGTAAGTGAAATATTAGACATAAGATATGCATCTCCAGAGATAATAACTAGGGCCAAAAGGAGGAAGAGACATAATGGTGGGACTTGATAACACTTAGGGATGCCCCTAGGTAGCCGTCAGTCAGAGGCAGGGGTACTGCAGGTGGGACTCTATAATGAGAATGCGATTGGAAGTGATAGCCTTGGAACCTTTCCAACATCAATGGCTCATGGTTTTAGTAATAATTTTCAGTTAGATTTTATTTCATTTTACCCATGGTTTTTTGTGAAGGACCCCGCTATGGTTTTCCTAAATCACTGAGAAGTTGTGATGGCTGAATTACCTTTCCTAACATACTACCTATCGTTCCTGGAATAGAATAAAAGCATTCTTATTTACTCAGAGTACACCTGTTTCCAGTTCTGAAAAATCAAAATACTTGTGCAACTTTAAAGGTATTTGAGACTTGTATCTGATTGACAATCAACCCAAATTCACGGCTGCACTCCACAATGTCTATCAAAATAATACCCTGGGGCAGCTTGCACTGGGAGGCGATACCATGCTCTGTGAATGGAAGGCGACAGTATTATCAGCTTTATAATTATTGTTACATCCTCAGAAAGGAAGTTCTAGTAGACACAATGTGTTCTCACAGAGCTTTAGGATAAAAATCTTCTTCTGGCAATCACTTTCCGTATGGCTGTCTGGACATCTTTGTTCCTGAGGCTATAAACCATTGGGTTCAACAATGGAGTCACAACTGTGTAGGTCACTGTCACAAGCCTGTCTTTGTTAGATGAGAACTTGGCTGAGGGCCGCAGGTAGACAGAGGAGGCACAGCCGTAGTGGACAATGACCACAGTGAGGTGGGACGCACAAGTGGAGAAGGCTTTCCGCTTGCCCTCAGCAGATGGGATCTTCAGAATGGTATGGACAATGAAGCCATAAGAGATGCAGATGAAAGTCAGGGGGACCAGGAGTGCTAGAACTCCACCCAAGAAGATGACCAGCTCGTTGATGTAGGTTTCCGTACAGGCAAGCTGGATAACTGGTGAAATGTCACAGAAGTAGTGGTTGATTTTATTGGGACCACAAAAAGGGAGTTCAAAAACTAAGAGGGAGCCTGTCAGTGAGAACAAAAAGCCAATCACAGCACAAGTGGCTGCCAGTTGTCCACATACCTGCCAGCTCATTAGGACAGGGTACTGAAGCGGATGACAGATGGCAGCATAGCGGTCATAACCCATGACCCCTAGCAGCATGCAATTAGTGATAGCAAAACCAAAGAAGAAAAACATCTGGGTGGCACAGTTAATAAATGAGATTGTTCTGAGCAGAGACAACAGATTGATGAGCATCTTGGGCAGGATGACAAAGGTGTAGCAAGTCTCAGAGATGGAGAGGATCCCCAGGAAGAAATACATAGGTACATGAAGGCTGCGATCCAGGCGAATGACAGTGACAATGGTGATGTTCCCACTCAGAATAATCAGATACAGGCACAGAAACACAGCAAAGAGGATGAGCTGGATTTCTCCAAGGTTGGAGAACCCCAGCAACAGGAACTCTGTGACAGAGGAGAAGTTAGCTTGCATCACTTGGTCCCCAAGACTGACCTACAGAGAACAGGAAGGAAGGAATAGACTTTATTTACCCTAAAGATGCAGGTAGTTCATCCCACTCTGGTTGAGGAGCAGCAAGTAGAAGAGGAAAGGCAGATGCTGGCAGGAATGGCCTGTTGATCATGTCAATTTATGGAGCTGTTTCAAAACAGAGTGCACCTGTTTCCAGTGACATTTCTGCATCTCTTATAGTGCTGAGGTCTAGGTAATTCTTTCACACTGCCTGTTTCGAATAGCAATTAGGGAATGGGAATGTTTGAAGAGTTCCCGTGTGGCAATCCAGCTCTGCCATTTTTCACCTGCACAGCCCTCCATGCCTCTGTGCTCCCATCTGTAACATAAAGATGCTCACAGCACCTCTCTCCCCAGTTCCTCATGGAAATTAAAGCACTTAACATAGCACATGCCCATTGTAGACTGTCAGTAGATGACAGCTTCTGCCACTCATGTTGTTTAATCTTCAGGAAGAGGTGGCTAGCTCTTCTGATGTTTTCTTTTGGATGGGCTGGAAGCGTACTTCCACCTCCGATTTTTTTTTTAACTATATAATTTTATTTTTACAAAACTACCGAACTAACATTCAAACCCAACTCCTATTTGTGCATATTTTTGGTGATAATAATAATGCGTCGATGTCAGTTTATCTTTTGATTAAATCCCACAACCTGTTTGACCCCCTGGAGAGAGGGGAGTTGGAAGGAGCCTTAGTGCACTGAAGTAGCTCTAGAATGATCTCAGGTTCTCACAGTCAGGCTGGTCATTGGTTTTACCACCTACATAACACTCCCCAGGAAGAGCAACCAGATTTAGAGTTCTGCTATAATCGTAGTTTAAAACTTCGGACAGAAATCCATCCAACCCATGTAGACCTCTCCTCAGTACAAGCCATTATATCTCTGCACATTTTCCCTGGAATTCCAACAGAGCTCACCGCTGCATTGGACACACCTGATCTTGAGGGGTTCAGCTCCTGCAATTTTTCCCCACTAATTGATGGGCAGATCCTTTCCCCTCAATTCAATCAAAATCAAGTTTGAATTTAATAAAGTAATAAACAAACATCCCAAACAACCAAATAATTGAAGAAAATGAAAACACAGTATGGATTACAAAATGAAATTCCTTAGCTAATGTGGCTCAGTTTGAGAGACCAACTGACTACTGAGCCCACACCTTCGGGGTGAAGTTCTTTCACCCACACCAGCTCTGAGCGATGCCACTTTAGGTTCCCTTGCCTTTCCGAGAAGGCTGGTAGCAGAAGTATCAGTTTTATTTTTCTGTCTATGACTCTGGCTCTTCACAATCCTCTCTGCATCTCTTGATGGCTAACGAAAGCGCAGCGCCAGGCTCTTCCCCGAGGAATGGCGTTCATTTACCTCCTCAGTTCCCATCTCTAAGGCTTATGCCGTAGATTCTTTGCACAATATGTGGATAATGAGATCTAAAGACAGTGGAAGGTCTGTAAGGAAAAACATCTCAGTTAGACCCTCCTTTTACCCTTTTTTCTCCTATGACACTTTTCCTGGCACACCATTGTCACCAGAGAATAGTTTCATGGGACATTTGACAATGGAAGTTGAATGAACTAAATGTGGAGAGCTCACTCTTGACAGGGAGTCATAGGTACTTGCCCTTTCTTTTTCAATTACCCAGGGAAGACTTCTGAAAGAACCAGTCTTTCAGGGATGGTGGATAGAGAAGGAAGCCATTCCGTGAGCTCTGGGAAACAATATTTTATGTCATTGGTTTGAAGCCGTCCCTGTGCCTGTTACAGCTCTGTTGGTGATGCCCTGTTTTATTTTATCTCACCAAAGCCCTATAGTATCCTCCATGTTTTTAAGCTGCCATAGACATGTGCAACTTGCTATCCTCACATGCTCTTTGTAACCATCACTAACGAGAATAGAGCTCATGGGTTAATTAGAACATTTCTAAAATTATCAGGCATGACTCGCACTTGTCTATCCGTGGACCCAAACACTATCTTCACTTAATTTCTCACATAAAATAACCCAACAGGGGCTATTTCTCTTTGTGCCCTTAGCACATGGCTATTAGAATTCAGTGACACCCAGAGATCTAATCAAATGAGATTAAAACATTAATGTTACTACAATCATTTCTGTCCTGAAATGGCTTTTTTCTGTTCCCTTCTATGGCTGACATGTCAATGCCCCAAACTGTGGATTCCTACCTCCTCTGCTGAGAATTCTGAGAAGTATCCCCTAAAGCATCATTGAAAAACTTTTCTTTGGTCTCTTATTAGCTGTGGTGCCAACATGCTGGGTTATATTTATACTTCCCAAAACTCCAGGGAACCATTGTTGCAATATTATCTTTGGCATAGTTCCAATCCCTTCAATGAGGAGAGAGGATGCAGGAAACACCATGGACCCCAAATCTCACAGGTCAAATTGGATAGAAAGGGAACAGGAAGAAAACTGGTGTGGCAATTAGTTGGCGATTAGTTCCAGGTTGCCTGGTAGCTCATTAGGAGCTGAAAGCTGTTGCAGATTAAGGAAAGAGACTTGAATGTCAGAACCCATACTGTAGGAGGCGACACAGGGCTATCTCTTCCGAGGTCTTTCATGTGCAGAAGAAGCCCTTTCTATCCTTGGGTTTCTGCAGGACAAATCAAGTCTTATTCTATCATTGCAGAAGAAGAAACAAAGTTCCCCCTGTTAGTCTAGGTTCATCTGAACCCCACCAATTTTGCACTGAGGAGAGGGCGTGGGAACATAGTGTGAGGGAAGGGGACAAGTGTGACGTCTTAGCTGGCAGAACTGAGACCTGGGAGAACAGCAGTGATGAGCAGATTTGAGGGCTGAAGGGAAGGGTGGAGTGTTTGCGTGCAGGTCACAGACCTGATTCTCTGCTTTTCCCTAGCTTCCTAGAGATGACAAGATCTCCAACCAATGTCTGCCCCAAGAGTAGGGATTAGGGCTCAAACCTGTGGGTAGCACCCTCCAGGGCTTGGCGAGTCCTTCAGTGATCCTCACTCATGCCTGCAATTCTCTGAGCGTCTGTCCCAAGACGAACGAGAATGGCTGTGGTGCTGGAGAAAAACCAATGAAGTGCCCCTTCTGCATCTGTGTGCCACTGTTCCCCTGTCCTGCACTGGAAAGGAGGGTAAAAGTCACACTCCTCTGTTGCTGGACTCAGCCAACACAATTTCCAGAACCGCAAGTTCCCTGGAAATTGTTATGCTTCCTCTTCAGTGAAAGAATATAAAAATCCCACCTTCTGTACCTTCCCTCATGAGTCATGAGTGACTCACACGAGGATGTGAAAGAGGACTGAAGGCACTTGGCAGCAAGGTCTGCCCCCATGGCACTGTTTGCTGTACGTCCTGGAGTGGCTCCAGGCAGAGATGTTCCTTTTGGCAATCCCTAGCAGCCGCCTGCAGAGCAGCAGAAACTCCCAAATGAGCTCAGCCTGACTCAGAGTCTTTTTCTTTGCAGTTATATCACTTTCAGAGACTACCAGCAGAGATCTGACAATAGCTACTGCTGCTTCCAGCAATTGTCAAATGTGCACGTGAGTCCTCAAGAGCCGCTGGATCCCAGGGTTTCTGGGACATCTGGTCACCTCAGCGCATCTTCCAGAGTAAACATTTCCGCCCAGGGTGCTGACCTGTCCTCAGCCTCGCTGCTGCCCAGCACCTGTTCAAAGACCCCTAAGGTTTCCGAGCGAGAAGAAATCTGAAAATACTGCAGTTAGTCACATTTCTAGAATCACATTTTGACACACTTATAGATTTAGGACCTGCCTCTTATTTCCTTCTCAGGCATGGAAAGATACTTTCTAGGAAGTTAAAAATAACCGTTGTTTTTTATTAGAGTTTAAACTCAAGTTTCCAGTAAACTTAGATGAAACATAATTCCATCTCAAATATTTCAATATAGTTCATGCATGAAAGTGAAGAAATAGCCCTGGACATGCTTCAATTCCACATTCAGAGAAAAGCATGTAAACTAAACTCAAATTGAGACACTTTGTCTCGAGTAAAGGTTTGTTTGTAAATACTGCATGTCATCCCCAAAGCGGCAGGTCCATACAGCTGTAGGGGTGGCTTTCTTGCCCAGGAGACATTGTAATCAGGCACCACTCCCAAGTATGAACAATGTGAACATAGGAAGCGTAGGTTCTAGTTATATTTTCCAGCAACTGCTAAAGGAAACGAATTCTGATTTCCATATTTACATTTTTTAGGGTTCTATGAGATGAAAGCTCTCAAGAAACTTCATTTCCTTTGGTCCGCTCTCTGCCCCAGAAAATGAGGAAGAGAAGAAAAAATTAACAGTATTGCATTGTATTAAAGTAAAAGAAAAATACATTAGGTGAAAAAAAAGAAGGTAGTGTATATCAAAGGTACCATTTAAAATCTTTTTAAAATATGGAATCTCTGAGAAGAAAACTGAAAACAAAAATTTCTAATACATAAAATTATAAACAGTTTTGAGATGAAAAAGAAATTTCTGTATTTGATATAATGAAAGTGGCAGTTAGAGGATACTTAAACTTTAAAACTACAAGTTAATATAAAAACTAACAAGATATGATGGTTAATTTTTTTTTCATAGGAACTTGACTGGGCCACGTGGTGCCCAGGTATTTGCTTGTATATTATTCTGGGTGTGTCTGTGAGGGTTTTCTGGATGAGATTAATATTTAAATTAATAAACTGAGAAAAGCAGATTGCACTCCCTTATGTGGGTGGGCCTCATCCAATCGGGTGAAGGTCTGAATAGAACAAAAAGGCTGAGTAGGACAGGTTTCTCTCTCTCAGCCTGTCTTGGAGCTAGGACATTTGTCTTCTCCTGCCCTAGCCTCTGCACATGGACTGGAACTTAACATCACTGGCTCTTCTCGTTCTCAGGTGTTCAGACTTGTACTGGAATTACACCATTGGTTCTTCTAGATTTCCAGTCTGCCGGCTGAAGATCTTGGGGCTTGTCAGCCAAATCCTTGCTTGAGCCAAGTCCTTATATCTATCCATCTATCCATCTATCTATCTATCCATCTATCCATCCATCCATCTATCATGTATCTATCCAGCTGATGCGTCTGTATGATCTACCTATATAAGATATTTAGATATTCTACTGGTTAAAATTACACTATAAAAAGACGACTGTTACATTAGCACCTTTGGTTTACAAGTGAAAGAAGTATGGTGCAATTTAGCATGACAAAAGCTTAAACAACTGGGAAGTTCAGGACAAATCTGATCAGATATGGCTCAATTCAGTAACATGTATTACAACATTACACTGAGTCTTGGCTCAGAGGTCAACCTCTGAGAACTGTCCTCATCCCTAATTTACTTCTCCCTAACATGTCTCACAACTTTCTGTGCAGTTACGATTATTTTTTCCTCTACATACCTGTTTTCCACTCCGTGGGGATCTTTCTCCCTGCTTTGCTAAATATATAAGCCCCACTCTAGGATATTGCCTGATATGTAATAGACATTCAATAACTATTTGTTGAGTGAATGAATGTTTATTGAATAAGTCTTTTCCTCTTTCTCTCTCTCACTTGACCTAGCTTCACTCTTTGTGCTAGATTTCTTTCTCCACAAGCTGGCTTTATCCAAATAATGGGATAAAAATGGAAATGAAAGTCTTAAACCTCCATTCTTAGTGACGCAATTCAAAAGACTGAGAGATTCAGTCCACACAGCTAGGTACGCAATATAATCAAGATTCCTCCTAGAGAGAAGACAAGGTGGAGCACTGTGTGGTTGACTTCACAGGCCTTTTTACCCAACCCTATACTGATGGATGGAGAGGGTAGGGTTTGTATCTCAAGTGAAACACTTGAAATGGTTCCTAGATAAATTATGTCTTATTCTACACAAAAAGTGAAAAAAATCCAACTTATACTGGATTCAATACATAAAAAGGAAGAGGAATCCATCACCCCTTTATCTGAACATACATCAGCACATCAAGAGATTAGCTGCAGGCACACTGTGAGCCACAGACTGTGATGTCATCAGACCATGAAGTCATCAGACCATGATGTCATTGGACCATGATGTCATCAGAGCTCAGACAGTTTTTCTAGCTCTCTTCTATTTCAGTTTCACCCTCTACCTACAGTTTTCTTCATGGTACTGAAAACAGGAAGAAAAACTGAGGTCATCTTTTTTTTTACATTGCTCATCCAGAGAAACAAAATGGTAAGGATTTGAGTATATTGTAGGAATTAGACTCAGTTTCTGCTCCCAAGTGTTGTATTGAGAGAAAGCAGTGTAATTGTGACAGCAGCAGCATTTCCTTGGCTAGAGATTTCAGCTATTGTCCTGTGTTCTTGAATCAATAATTCCAGTGACAGACTCTTTTTTTTAATTTTTTAATTTTTATTTTTTTATAATAATATTTTTTATTATATTACGTTAGTCACCATACAGTACATCCCTGGTTTTTGATGTAAAGTTCCACGATTCATTAGTTGCATATAACACCCAGTGACAGACTCTTGATCCTTTCAAACTTTCCAATAATTTATAGTTACTTGAATTAAATTGAAAAATACTTATATAATTTCCTGTTTCCTGTATTAATTTCCAACTGAATCAATGATTAAGTAGTTAATTAGGGAAAAATACTAAATAAAATATTCTATTTAAATCATGGGGTTAAAAGTTTCATAAAAGTAAAGGGGAGTAGAAATTCTACTTCTGGTCTCACTGAGTAAGTGCCTAGATCAACCCTCCTGAAGATAACTACTACAAAATCTGGAAAACAAACAAACAAACACAAAGGGCAGCTATATGAAGGGACTAAGATAGGATGACAGCAGGCAGCTCTAGTGTGTAGTCAACACCTGGAAGAAGGTAAGTACACAGGATAAGCTCTTTGATACAACTTCCAGTTTTAATGAAGGCCAGAGTCAGCATTGTTTGTAAAAAGATTAAAACTCAAAAAGGAAACCAACAGGCTTTCTGGCACAAAGAACCAGGAAATAGAGTTTAAGGTGACCGGAATGCTGACAGGTGAGGATAGAATCCTGGAAATGGAACAGCCAGAGAGAGAGATTCATTCTACATGTATGTTCTGCCCCAATGTCTGCCGATCCCTGAAGCATGTCTGTGTGGGCAAGACCCAAAGCAGCCCAGAGTGTGAAAGACTTAAACAGACATTTGAACCACCACCCAAGGGAACAAATTTTCAGTTTTAGTTCAACCAAGTTACTTGCCTACTAAAGCTAAAAACACCAACAATTGTCAAATTCTTATAACAGAGTCTCTACGACATATTATTTACCAAGTCACACTTCAATCCAAAATTATTTTACATAAACAGAACCAGAAAAATATGGCCATTCTCAGGAAAGGAGGCAGCCAATGGAGACTTAATGCGATGGAATTCGATGTTGAAATTGGGAGGCCAAGATTTTAAAACAGCTGTGGCAACTGTGTCCAATGATATCAAGTAAAATGTGCTTGCAACGGGTATATGCCATGGGACGTATAACAAGTCTCAGAGGAGAAATAGAAACTACAGAAAAAGAACCTCCCCCCCAAAAAAAAGATAGAAGTGAAAATACATTATCTGAAAAAAAACCAAAACTGCATCATTTAAGACTGAGGTTGTGTTGAGGATGATAAGCAACTGGTAGCTCTCACACGTGGCTATGGAGAGAGTGAGATGGCAAGTGCTTTGCCGAATTGTCGGGGAGACTCTTAGAAAGTTGACATCTATTTACTACACGACTCCTCAATTCCACACCTAGATATTTGCTAACAGAATGAAAAAACGCCGTGCATTATGGAAAGAGGTGCACACGAATGTTTGTGAGGCTCTGTACCTACGGGCTAAAAACAGTTACATGCCCACCGCCGGGTGCCTGCAGAGACACGCTGCCGTGGTACTTACACAACGGAACAAAAAGAATGGATTCCAAGGTCACGCACAGCGTGGATAAATTTCAAAAATATGGTCAACGGAAGAGGCCAAAAAGCAAAAATTACATACTACGTGATTCTATTCATTTGGAATTCTAGTGTTGTCAAAGCAGTGGCCGTCTAGGGGACTGATCGGGAGGGGGCATGTGGACAATTTCAGGGTGATGGAAATGTTTTATATCGATCATGGTGGCAAGTACATGGGTATACATATTTGTCACAACACAGAAGACCATACACTTAAAGTGGATGTCTTTTATGATATATAAACTATGTCTTGATCTCTTCGGGTAAGAGAGGAAACATAAATGAACCCAACGCCACATATGAAAGCTAATGCTGGAAAGCTGCTAGAAGCAAATGTGAGAGGAGCTTTCCTTCACCCTGGTTTAGGAAAATGTTTCTTAGACAAGACCCAAGAAGCACTAAACAAACACAAAAAATAGATTTACGAGTAAATTTAATCAAAATTAAAAAGCTCACTCTCATTATTAAGAAAACAGAAATGCGAGCTACGGACTTGGGGAGAATATTCACAATACATGTATCTTACAAACAACTTTAATACAGTATTTATAAATAAGTCCTAGAATCCAACAATTAAAAAGCAGTCTTATTAAAATAGGTAGAAGAGTAGAACAATTTGCTAAAAAGACATATGAAGAATCAATAAGAAAATGAAAAAGAAAGCATTCAACAATTAGGTATCACGGTAATACAAAATAAAACTAAATGAGAGACTACTTACCCCACCAGAATGAGTAATATATTTAGAAAACAAAAACAAAAACAAAAACAAAAGCAAAACAAAACACCTGGCATTACCAAAAGCTGGGAAGAATTTGAAGCAACTGGAGGGAGTATCATGTGGCACGACTGCTTTGAAAAACACTGGGCAGCATCTTATAGAATTAAATATATATCTTCCCAGACACAAGAGAGGAATAAAAGCAAATGTCCACAAAACACCTTTAAAAATTATGTTCATGGCAGATGTAATCATAATAGCCAATAAAAGGCAACAACCCAAATGTCTATCAACAGATAAATACGTAAGGATATTTTTGCATATTCATACAAGAGAAGCCCGTGCAGCAATGAAAGAACAGAATGCCGTGCGACTCATTTTTCAGTAATCATAAAGAAGGAAATCCTGCCATTTGCAGCAGCGTGGATGGAACTTGAGGACATTACGCTTAACAAAATAAGTCAGACAGAGAAAGGTAAATACTGTATGACCTCACTTATGTGTGGAGTGCCAAAGAGCTGAACTCGTAACCACAGGGAGTAGGATGGTGGTTGCTGGGGGAGGAGGGCGGGGAGCGTGGGAGATGCTGGTCAAAGGGCACACACTTGTGGTTGTAAGATGAGTAAGTTCGGGGGTCTAAGGTAGAGCGTGATGACCTTAGTTAACAACACTGTTGTATTATTGAAAGTGGCCAAGAGAGTAGATCTTAAATGTTCTCCCCGCACGTACACAAAAGATAATTGGTGAGGAGATGCAGATGTTAGCTGACCTGGCTGCGGTGATCACTGCACAATACACGCGTATATCATTGTTACGTTACACACTGTTATCTTACACAATGCTATATGCCGGTATATCTCAATAAAGCCAGAAAACAAGAGAAATCAATACTGTGTTGTCTCAAGGCAGGAAGCCAGCTGGAAAGTGGCACGGAATAATATTTGGGGTGATAGAACTGTTTTATTGTTTGATTGCTGTGGTGATTAAGTAGGTGAATGTATTTGCAAAAACTCACAAATAACTTACACTTAAAATACTTGAATTTTATTTATGTAAATTATTTCTCAATTTAAAAATGTTAAGGGAGAAGTGAATGCAATAGGGAAGTTAAATTCCCCATGGCCACATTTTAAAGAATTGAATCAACAAAACATAAGAAACTCAAAATACGATATTAAAAATTGTGAAAGAGAAAGCAGAGGAAATTCTGATTATTCTTCTGATGGTCCTAGCATCGGAAGAACAAGAAGAAACAATGGTCAATGGTAAGAACCTAAACATCAGTTGGCCAACCTGAGGACATCATCCAAGACGGGGAAAGCGTACGGTCTCCGTTAACAGTAGGATAAGAGAAGCACAAGAGGAGATCCAGCTCCAAGGCTAGGGGTGAATGGTGGCCCAGCCTCCCCTCTGTGAGGGCAGGGAAGCCAGTCTCATACAGATTAGTTCAGACAAATGACACTCAGCTCACCCACAGTTATTACACGGGAAAACCCAGCAGAACAAGACCCTCGTTGGAATTCGCGGTTTGCCTTTGTAGTGACAATCCGGATGCAGTTTCTCCCCCACATAAAGGCTCACTACCCAGTGGGGGCCGTCCTATGGGTGGGGGAGGCTTCAGCTGTCTGTCCCTCCAGGCATTTCATTGGCAACATGGACACCTCACCCTAAGTCACAGTCTTTCCCACGGCGACCCACACCCAAACGTTGACTGATGTGGGTTCATAAAGGTCTGGCCATCTTGGCCCAACACAGGGCCCCTCTGAATGGTCATTGTACCACTGAGCTCACTCCCAGGGCGGCTGATGCTGACCCCGGGAGTCCCTCCAGCATGACCATCTTCTCTGCCCAAGACTGCCGTCCCACGGGTGTGAATCCCATGCATTTACTACTAAACACCCTACATGCCACGCCCTCTCAGAGTGGGCTTCCTGGAGAGCTCACCTTGAAAGAGCCTGGAAGATTCGTCCATGAAACAGATGGAAACGCCTACCCAGTATTTCAGAATGAGCCGAAAGGAATTAAAGAAGTGATAGAATGTGCAAAATACTAGCAAAGATCAGAATTTAAAAGATTTCAGTTATGGGGCGCCTGGGTGGCACAGCGGTTGAGCATCTGCCTTCAGCTCAGGGCGTGATCCCGTTGTCGGATCGAGCCCCACGTCAGGCTCTTCTGCCATGAGCCTGCTTCTTCCTCTCCCGCTCCCCCTGCTTGTGTTCCCTCTCTCGCTGGCTGTCTCTATCTCTGTCGAATAAATAAATAAAATCTTTTAAAAAAAATAAATAAATAAAAGATTTCAGTTATGAGTGATTAGAGGAAGAGTAGTCTTGGAAAGCGAAGGAATAGATCAGGAAGCCTCTAGAAATGAACAAAAAACCACTTCACAAATGAAGTCTAAACTTGGGAGTGCATATGCCAGAATAGACGTGATGGACAAGGCCATCAACAGGAAAAGCAGATATGAAAGAGGGAGGACTAGAGATAGGATGAAAATAATTCTAGAGAAGGCATCCTCCAGAATTCCATCCTTACCAGGTTAGAAGGCAGCCAAGCACCGAGGCATGACATGAGAAGCACAGGAGCTGTCTCTGCTGGACAACACCGAGCAGCGAGGTGTTTACGATATTCCAGTTTTGACCCAGTTAGGTTCATTCTGTGAAAATTCATTGCTGTGCCAATCACGATTTGTACACTTTTCTGTTGGTGGGTTTTGCTTCCATAGAAAGTGGACCTGATACACTGTCCTTTCATGAATGCAATTTCTTTTATATGAAGGTATTCACGATAATATGTTCTCTGCATTTTTATATTTCCTCTGAAAATATTTTGCTCTTGTGTCTTGACCTCCGTGTTTCACATTCAAGCCTTCTTCAAATGTCTAACAAGCCTTGGATGTTCAAATATATTCCGGACTGTGGCGCTGAAAAGCTTGCTAGAAGCTCTCTGTGCGTGGGTGTACCTAAGACTGGTGGGCTCCCTGTAGGAGGAGAGCCAGGCAGAGCAAAGTCACTCATTTTGTTGAGGTCACTCCTAAATTCCAGTCACCTCTGGTGGAAAGAGATTGTCCTGTTTCCTAAGGGACTTGTTTAAGGGGGCTGTCACCTTCTGGGAGCCGAGGTGGGGAGAAGCCAGTGAACTTCTGTGCTGCCAGCAGGCTCACGCTCACACTCACCCCTGCTTCAAGCACAGCTCCTGCTGTGCCGCCTGCTCCAGAAAGGAAACCCCCAGGCTCCCCCCGGTTGGAAGAAATAGAACGCAGCGCTATCAGACGAGAGTCTGTGGTCTGGTCTCTGAGCTCTTTGCTATCAACTTGGGATGAGATGGGTACGAATGCAACATAATGAGCAGCTGTTACAGAACGTGACGTTACTGAGACATCCCATCAGTGCACACACACCTTTTATAGAGAGAATAGGATATCAGAGGTTTTTCCTTTCATTTCTCTAATACTTTATTTATTTGTTTTTTAATTAAAGTTTTAGGCAGTGAACATACAGTGCAATATTGGTTTCTGGAGTAGAACCCAGTGATTCCTCACTTGCATACAACACCCAGGGCTCATCACAACAGGTGCCCTCCTTAATGCCCATCCCCCATCTAGCCCATCCCCCACCCACCTCCCTCCATCAACCCTCAGTGTGTTCTCTATCCTTAGGAGTCTCTTATGGCTTGTTTCCCTCTCTCCTTTTTCTCTTTTCCTCCTTCCCACATGTTCATCTGTTTTCTTTCTTGCATTCCACATATGACTGAGATCATACGGTATTTGTCTTTCTCTGACTTATTTCACTTAGCATTTTTATTGTACGTTACCGAAGTATTGGCTTAGGATGAAATGGGAAAATAGAAGAAAGGTCCTTCCTGCAGGTGATCCGAGCAGCGCCGACTCAGAAGTTGTGCTCCTCCCTGAGACGTTAACCAACCTTGCTCTTCTCCGCAGCCCTGGGGAGGCTCGAGTGTGAGAGGATGTCCAGCCACAGCTCTGTGCTAGGACCTGGTTTGCTTTTGGTGGGTGGGTTTCCCACCTTGTGCAGGTTTCCCACCGTTCAGCTCTGTCCCTTCTGGTTAGAATCATTTTTTTTTTTTTTTTTGCCTCTATAACTTTTTACTTCTTATCCTTACTGTGCGTTATCCTCTCCTGTTTGCTTCTTGTTGAGTGCTTTTGCGTTCATTATTTTAGTGGGTTTTGGAATAAACTATATGTGTGGAATCTCAAAAAGTTTATTTAGCGTTTAAAAAATAGATTTCATAACAAAATTCATCAATCAGTATTGCTAGAAGTAAAATTGTGAAGTATTTGAAATGAGCCCAATGAAACCATGACAAAACATGCGCACACAAAACAAATCAGGATCTCACATACTGAGATGGTTTAATCACAAAATTAAGATACTCTCCATAATATGATATTATGTTAATCTAAATAAAAGTATTTCATAGGGAAGAAATTTGGAAAAAAAATAAAATGCAATGAATTCTAAAAACAGAACTCGTAACAGTCACATTCTGTCACTAACACACACGCAAAACTATAAATAAATAACAGAAATTATTTAAACAGTAGCAAGGAAATATCTTTAACAAATAGACAAATACTTGTTCCTAAAAAATATTTGGGCAATAAATGACCATTGCAAACATGTTAGGGAGGAAATAAAAAAAGAACAGAATGAATTAATGGAGATGGCCCATGGCGTGCTTACAGAGATACGCAGTGCTTTAAATGCCTTAATTATTTAACGACTACGAATGAAAATAATATAAAAAGACTTAACCCAAAACCTGAAAAATGGGAGATAAAAATAGAAATAGAGGTAATAATTTTTAAATATAAGAGCATTATTGACGATTATACACTTTAATTTGAAAATCTAAATAAACTTAACAAGAGAGAATGCGGCTACATTTTACTTAGAAATAGAGTCACATGTGAAATATGAACTTCACTTTCATTCATTACGCTTCAAAGAGAATATTCATGTGCTCAGCGTGTCCAGAGTGCCATATACAAGAAGACGAGGTGTCTGAAATTCAGGTCATGTAGGTAATGGGGAAAGTCTCCGTGTGGTAACACCTCAAACACCTGTGAGCCAAGATGGGAGTCAGTGTATGATGTGAGAGACAGAGAGCGTGAAAATCAGAGGAAGGCAAGTATCTGCTAGAACAAGGGGAGCAACACGTACCGGGTCAGCACAGGATGCGTTCCCTGGGAGGTATTGAGGAAGGACCAGATGTACAGGGGACATGTGGGACAAGATGGCCACCAGAGTCATTCTCTCTCAAAGCACAGAGTCTGATGACAACTTTGAAACTGGGTAGGTCCCTCTCCTTAACGGATTCAGTGTGGAATGCCATGGAAACCTCTCCTCCAGCTTTTTTCCGGGGACTGGATGGTAGATTTTTTCCCACTCATTCAGGTAGCGTATCTTCTATGTTACAAACAAGCGGTTCAAAGGGGTAGTCAGAAAAGGCACCTGGAAATACCATTTTAGAGAACTGGAAGAATAAAAGGTCCTTGCAAAGATGTGCAAAGCCTTGATTAATACGAGCTTACACTCTGTGCAGTTGTACATTTGACATGTGCTTTCTGTCATCTTATCCATTAGATACAAACAAAAACTGTGAAATAGAAAAGGAAAATTATACTATCTTTATTTTCCATATTTTAAAAGTTCAGGTTCAGAGAACAATCGTGACTTTCTTAAAGTCAGGACTTAACCGGTGTCGGGCTGAAACTCTCGAATTCCTAGAGCAGTAAATGATTTCCCCACCATGTCACGCCCCTGTGTCTGAGCCCCCTTCAGCCTCGAGCACCTTCTTTTAAGCTGGACATAACCTTAAGCCAAGAGTACAGTCAGAACTTTGGGGCAAACAAACTGAAGCTAGAGCAAGAGATAAAGGTTTTTAAGAGCCTTTGGAGAACTATAAGTCATGAGGAGGAAAGGAGGAGGAGGAGAGCTAACCTTTAGTGACAGACACTGTGCAGTCTCCTTTAATCTTTACAACAGCCTGGAGAGGAACGTACTATCATGCCTGCTTTGATAACAGAACATTTAGATCCTGCGACATCAAAGAACTCATCCAAGGCCACACACTCATACCGACGATATTACCGGAAACTATTATGACTTGAACACTTAGTGACACATTTGGCCCAAATGTGTGTGTACCGTTGAAAACGTTTTAACTATAAAGTCTTAAGAGAAACCGCAGTCTTTCCAATCATTTTCCGAATGGCCACCTGTACGTCTTTGTTCCTAAGGCTGTATACCATTGGGTTTAACAGGGGGGTGATGACCGTATAGGTCACTGTCACCAGCCTGTCTTTGCCTGATGAATATTTGGCTGAGGGCCGCAGGTAGACAGAAGACGCACAGCCGTAGTGGACAATGACCACAATAAGATGGGACGCACAAGTGGAGAAGGCTTTCTGCTTGCCCTCAGCAGATGGGATCTTCAGGATGGTACGGACAATGAAGCCATAAGAGATGCAGATGAAGATCAAGGGCACAATGAGCACCAAGAGGCCACAGATGAAGATGATCAGCTCATTGATGTAGGTTTCAGCACAGGCGAGTCGGATAACCGGTGAGATGTCACAAAAGTAGTGGTTGACCTTGTTGGACCCACAAAAAGGGAGGCTGAAGACCAAAGTTGTTCCCACCAGAGATATTAGGAAGCCACTAAAAATACACATTGCTGCCAGCTGTCCGCACACCCTCCAGTTCATGAGAACGGGGTAGCGCAAAGGCTGGCAGATGGCGGTGTAGCGGTCATAACCCATAACTCCCAGAAGCAGGCAGTTGGTGACAGCAAAGCCGAGGAAGAAGAACATCTGGGTGGCACAGCCCATGAAGGAGAGTGTCCTGAGGACAGAGAGCAGGTTGATAAGCATCTTGGGCAGGATAACGATTGTGTAGAAGACTTCAGAGGTTGAAAGGACACAAAGAAAGAAGTACATGGGTGTGTGGAGGCTGTGGTCCAGGCGGATGACGGAGATGATGGTGAGGTTTCCACTCAGGATGATCAGATACAGGCAGAGAAAGAGCACGAAGAGGACAGGCTGCAATTCACCGAAGCTGGAGAAACCCAGCAGTAGGAACTCAGTGACCTGGGAAGAATTGGCCATGGAGAATGGATGCCACAGAACAAAGCCAGTGTGATCAGTTCCAGGGACCTCTGGGATGGAGGAGTCAGAGAGACTAACCCTTCATAATGTAGCCAGCACCAGTCTGGTGTGAATGAGAAACAACTGGAAAGAAAGAGAAAAAAGGATTCTAAATTAACCAAAAATTATCCTAAATTAATACGTACCCACGGTGCTGTTTCTCTGCCAATGATTTTAGCAGTGAATTTGGGGTAAGTGTTCCCACGAAGGCACAATATTGGCTCACATAAAGCCTATCCTTTCGCCCCCCACCCCACTCCACTCTTGCAGACTTACATACTCTCCACTTACTTCTTTGGTAATCTAATATTCAAAAGAAACTTTATGTTATGATTTTCCGTGGTCACAGTTTTATCCACACTGCTACTACGTATATTCCATTAGCAATAGCACCAATGTCTGAGGGTCTACCTCTCACCCACTTTTAATACATTCATCATCTAGGGAAACCCTCTTTGTCTGTCTTTGTGTTGCTGGCTTCTGAGAATACAGTTCCTTTTCATTACTGTTAACCCCATTTCCATGCAGTCATCCATTAAAGGTTAATTTGGTTTAGAACTACTGCTTCTGTCTTAGAACTAGTTTTATGATTCCTCTCCACACCCTTGTAGGACAGTAAGCCTGAGTCCACCTGCAGAAAACACATGGCTGGAAGAATGTAGTTTTGAGTCAGCATTTGCTGGTTGCCCATTGGGTTGCACATCTTCTCCTTGATATACCTGACTTGGAGACTCAACGGACCATCTTTCCCAGGATCTGTATCTGAATTCTTGAGCAGGGAGGCTCAGATACTTTCCTTAATGCTTCTAATAAGTAATTGTCGCTGGTGCTAGATTATATATATTTTAAATCAAAACGTTCTTGTCTTCTCCCACCCCTTGCCCAGATCTGTTTCTTCTCGATAAAAAGTTTCGAAATCCTCCTCATCATATGAGCTCTAAATTCCTGAGACATGTATAAACACATGATTTTTCTCATCCTCCATATGCAATCTAGTTTTGTTCTACAATCCTTCCAGGATCATTTCTTCTCTTTGGTAAGAAATTAGCTCTTGTCTGGACTTCTCCAAGAGCATGACAGACAGACTGCCTGGATTATATCTCATTCCACTCTAAACCGTCCTCCACTATGGCTACAGAGTTTTCCTTTACAGGACAAATCCTAACCTTATTAACAGAACTAAATGACCCTTAATTATGTATAGAGTTAAAGCGATCATACTCTGTGTCTCACACTTCTCCCAAACGTACCTTTCCACACATAACTGCCACTCTACGTTCCTTCACATGCGCTTTCGTGTTGAGGAACTTTGAACAACCATGTCCTTTTTTTAGTCAACCTCCTAAATCTGGAAATCATCCATGCTTTGTTTGTGGTTGCTGTTCTTTTCTTCTTTTAATGTGACATTCTTTAAATTTAAATCAAATTATTCAGTTAAAGTAGCATGTACACATTGACTCCTCTCTACAACTTCCTGTTTGAGCTTTATTGCCACTTTCTCTTGGTTTCCTCGGCAAATGCCAGAATCTCAGTTGTCACTAGCATTATGCGGTTGTCTTTGACCTCACGACGTGTCAATTACCAGACATACAGCAGTGTCTAGTATATACCAGGCGCTTGAAAGCTTGTTGAAAAAAATAATAAACCCATAATCCCAGGGTTTCTTCCAAATTATTTCAGAATACCCAGGGGGTTTGATTTCAGGGGTTGTCCAAACTTGTTCCCTTAATATTCATTTGACATATAATATTAACCCTCTGCTTTAACATTTTGGGATTAAAAAAAAAATCTCTCCAATGTCATTCTCTAAATGCAGAGACAAAAGATTCATTAAAAATTGCTGTTTTTCCAATTATCACAATGTTTCCTCCATTATCTCAACTAGACAAACTTTTAAATTTTAACTTAATTGCACTGCTAGTCTTAAAGACGTTTGCAAATAACAAAACTTCTATCATTGTTTGCTCTTTTGCTTCGACAGAGGGATAGCGAAATTTTAAAATGGGACTACAATCAGGAGCTTTCGCTCCTATTTTAGTATCTTTGAATTGCCCATCTCTAAACTTTATAAGTAAGGAATACGCACCGCGCTTTTGACTGGAACAGAGTCTCCACTGGCGCTCTACCTGAGAAGACATCTCCAGCTTTCCAGTGTCCTGGTCTCCATCCTTTGAGTTTGTTCTTTTATACGACTGTCCCCAGACAAGGCAGTGACCTGTTATCCAGGGAGGGTTGGGGTTTGTTTGGAAAGGAAAGAAAGACCATGTTACTGGGTGACCATTCTGTCACCGTCCCCCACAGCACTCACAAGACATCACCTAATTTTTCAGAGTCATCCTTGGAACCTATGAAGGAACTGAAATTTGATAATAAATTCCTTATTAAAAAACAAAAAAACCCAAAAACCTTTGGTTCTCCTTAAACCTGGTTGAGGATGCTGCATAAAATATTTGGTGAACAGAAGAATTTGGAAGGGAAGACGTTACAGGTATAGAGAAAAGCTTTGGGAAAATAAGGAGAAGGGATAAATAAAAAGGAGAATTGGGTAATTTAATTATCTTCTTAACAGTGGAATCAAAACCACACCTTACGCCAGTTAGAATGGCAAAAATTGACAAGGCAAGAAACAACAATTGCTGGAGAGGATGTGGAGAAAGGGGATCCCTCTTACATTGTTGGTGGGAATGCAAGCTGGTACAGCCACTCTGGAAAACAGTGTGGAGGTCCCTTAAAAAGTTAAAAATTGAGCTACCCTATGATCCAGCCACTGCACTACTGGGTATTTACCCCAAAGATACAGACGTAGTGAAGAGAAGGGCCCTATGCACCCCAATGTTCATAGCAACACTGTCCACAATAGCTAAATTGTGGAAGGAGCCGAGATGCCCTTCAACAGATGACTGGATTAAGAAGTTGTGGTCCATTTATACAATGGAATATTATTCAGCTATCAAAAAGAACGATTTCTCAACATTTGCTGCAACATGGACGGCACTGGAGGAGATAATGCTAAGTGAAGTAAGTCAAGCAGAGAAAGACAATTATCATATGGATTCTCTCATCTATGGAACATAAGAACTAGGATGATCGGTAGGAGAAGAAAGGGATAAAGAAAGGGGTAAAGAAAGGGGGGGTAATCAAAAGGGGGAATGAAGCATGAGAGACTATGGACTCTGAGAAACAAACTGCGGGCTTCAGAGGAGGGAGTGGGGGAATGGGATAGGCTGGTGATGGGTAGTAAGGAGGGCATGTATTGCATGGTGCACTGGGTGTTATACGCAACTAATGAATCATGGAAATTTACATAAAAAAGCAGGGATGTACTGTATGGTGACTAACATAATATAATTTAAAAAAAAAGAAACAGGGGCGCCTGGGTGGCACAGCGGTTAAGCACCTGCCTTCGGCTCAGGGCGTGATCCCGGCGTTATGGGATCGAGCCCCACATCAGGCTCCTCTGCTATGAGCCTGCTTCTTCCTCTCGCACTCCCCCTGCTGTGTTCCCTCTCTCGCTGGCTGTCTCTATCTCTGTTGAATAAATAAATAAAATCTTTAAAAAAAAAAAAAAGAAACAAGTGGAAACAGTGACAGAGAGGGGGGAGGGAGAGAGAAGAAAAAAGAGATGGAGAGAGGGAGGCAAAGTGAGAGGGACAGAGAGAGGGAGAGAAGGAGTAAAAGAGGGAGAGAGGGAAAGAGGGAGGGAGAGAGAGAGGGAGAAAGAGAGAGAAGGAGGGAGAGAGACAGATGGAGAGATAGAAAGAGAGAGAGGAGGAGGAATTTTCAGTCTCTAATACTCTCTGGCCTTTATCTGGGGCCCACCCGTCAGTCACATTTTTTTTTTTTTTTAAAGACAACAGTTAGTGAACTTTCTCTAATCTGTACAGGGAGCGTTTGCTGTTTCTACTATATTTAACATTTAGTATATTTCAGGATTGTTTCCTGTGTTTTTACCAAAATACTCAGCCTCTTATGTCCCAATTATGTTGTCCTGATTGTCTCTCCAGTAGACTTGAAAACCTCAGGAATAAAGACCATACCTTATTCCACATGAATCCTCAAAACTTAACCCAGTATTTAAATTAATGATATACAAGTGCTTGATGAATAAATACATTGAATAGTCCATTAGTTAATTAATAATGAACCGAATTAGTTCCTTGTACAGCCTCTGGGTTCCCTGTGCACCACCCTGTGCTTCTCAGTGAGAACACTGCGTATGTTCTCTCTCATTTCATGTTCTCTATAAATTTCATGTTCTTCCTTTATGTTTTATTATTATTTATTTATTTTTAAAAGGGGAAAGAGGAAGAGGGATAGAGTGAGAGAGAATCAGAAACAGACTCCCTGCTAGGTGTGGAGCCTGACACAGGATTCAATCCCACAACCTTGAGATCATGACCTAAGCCAAAATCAAGAGTCAGATGCTTCAGTGACTGAGCCACCCATGTGCCCACTTTCTTTCTAAATCGAATGCTATGCCCCTCCTATGAAACAATCAAACTGACTCTGTGGCCCTGCTTTCTTGTTGACCTCCATCTCTTTCCCCACCATTTCCACCACCCAGTTGTCCTTTCTGACATTTGATCACATTTCCCACTACTGATCATGGCGGGGGAGAGTAAGTCACTGACTCACGAGAAAACTCAACAATTCGAATTTCGACATACAAGAAATGACTGGATTGTCACTAGTCTTCTCAATAAAGAAATCAGTCCCTAAATAAAAATAAAAAATTTATAGTCCTTCAAATCAGAGTGCTAGTGCCCAGTGACATGCAGGCCTCTTCATCCTCAGACACTTCCTCGAAAGTTCTGTGAAGTTTTCTAGGTAAAAATTGCCAGAATTGTCTTCCTTGTCATAAGGTACCAGAGTTCTTCTTTCATTTTCCGTCAACTGCCTGAACCAATATAAGGAAACTGTCAGCATGACTCCACAGAAAAATATCACCTGTGCCTCTTCTCCACGTGCAGTGTAGCTAATGCCTCAATGAGCGTCACCAAGGGTGTTTTTCCTTTCTGCATCGGCATGGCCTCAATGCCTTGTTGGTAATTGAGATCCCCACCTCCACAGGGAGCTAATTACCACATGGTGCCCAATGCTTGTCCGTAATTTCCCCAATTAGCAAGTAGAACTATGGAAGTACGCTAAGAGAATTTGTTGGTCAAAGAGAAGGCCTTTTCTAATACACCATGGGGATTCATTGGTTTCCTCTTCAAAATTCTCTGGGGACTCATAGAAAGGGGAATGTTTTCTGGACACGATTTGTTGAAACAAACATCAATGGAAGGACCTCTTTTGAGTTTCCCTACCTAATGACTCTAAATTTTCATTCTCAGGTTGGAGGAAACCGTAAAGTTTGCATTCTCATTTCTGACATCTGTAAGAGGGGAAGAAAGGTGTGAACAAAGGACAGAGTATTAGAATGGCGGAGGCAGCATAAGTGTTTCAGACTCATGGGAAACATACTTGCTCCTAGAATATAATGTGAGCATGATTCGTATTTGTTCAATAAATAAATAAACAAGGTAAGTTTGGGTTATGAAGAAAAATGTGGGGGTGCCCTGGTATAGGCAGGTTTTAGCTGAGACGTCTCCTTTGGTAGAACGTCCTCCCATTTTCAGATTGCATCTTTATTCCCTCTCCCAGTGAGTCCAGACACATGGGCTGGAAATAGGGCAAATGCTAGGCCCTGATGGAAATGATTCCAAAAAACTAAAATATAGAGATGGGACATGATGCCCCGCACTCACGAACCAAACAAGCAAGGGAAGAATCTTGATATTTGACAGTTTAACATTCAGACCGGGAGTATTCAATGAACAACAAAAGACAGTAACAAAAAAAAAAACCAAAACACTTTTAATGTTCACAATTACAGTTCACAATGAAATTAGAATAGATGTGAATTTGCATCCCCCCAAAAAACACAGGTGCAACCTTCATAAGAAAAAAACTATAAAATGTTCACAAGGAGACACACTAATAATGGATAACTTTCATAAACCACTCTGCCCAAATGAAAATATCTCTAAGAATTTTGAAAGCTTAAGCAACAAAATAGTGAAGTATATCTGATAGGTATTTATTGGAATTTGTGTTCTAATGAGAGTACACATATTCTTATCAAGGCACATGAAGTATGTATGAATATTGGCTGTGTATTAAATCACAATAAAAACTTGAACCAAGGTCACAAAGTCATAAAAATACAAACAATATTCCCAATCCTAGTGTAATACCCTATCCAATGAATAACAAAATATACAGGCTCTCCCACTAAAGATTTTTAATATCTGTGAAATAATTGTTGGGTCAAGAGGAAATACAAAGCAAAATGAAATAAGTTCCAGGAAATAATATCAATTACACTCCATGTAGCAGAATATGTGGGTTAAGTTTAAAGCAGAGATGAGAGGAAATTTCACAGATTAATTATATATATATATATGTATATATATATACATATATATATAATTAACACATGTGTTTATACATATGACTTAAAAATGAAAGTACGTAGAAAGCATCAGTAAGTTAAATGGAACAACAAATTAAAGGAAAATTCAAAGGAAAAATAATACAAATAAAATACAAATAAATACAAATAATAAAAGTTGAATAATACAAAAAAAATTAAAAACAATGGTATGGGGAAAACACTAGAATGCATCTGTTCATTCATACTTATGTTAAGTTCTTTGACAACAATAGACAAAGCAAACTACCACTATATCAACAAAAAAAAAGTGAAGATAACTATACATAGTATAAAATGACACAGGAAATAATCATTTCTAAGAAATTTTCAAATATCAGAATATTTTGTACAAATTATACAAAGAATTTTAAAAGTCTAGAATAAATGAATAATTTTGTAGAACACTAAATTCCATATATGATTGACTAAAAATTAAAGTGGCTATAGGGGTCATTTTTCTTAGAAGAAATAGAGGATATTACCACAGGGCCATGCCTCAGAAAAGGCACTGTGACTGTATTATTTCACAGAATTTCAACAAATATTCAAACATGAAATGATCTCAACCCAACATACAATGGTAACTCAATAAATACTTTCAAGATATAGAGAAAAACCCATTTGAATCTTCAACTCACATAATGTTAAAAAATCTTTTGGGTATGTGAATACAATGCAAAAAACTTAAATGCTTAGAAAAAAATATATCACTAAAGGAAAAAATTGGAAATGAAACTTAGAGATAATGACAAATCCTCACAGTAGTAATAACCAATGATTTGATTGTATAAAGTGAAATATTTACTTGCAACAAAAGCACAATTAAAGATATTAGAAAAGAAACAATTAGAAAATTTCTCAAAAATTATCAAAATGTTGGGGCACTTGGGTGCTCAGTAGATTGTCTGACTCTTGCTTTTGGATTAGGTGATGATCTCAGGGTTGTTGGTTCAAGCCCCACATCAGACTCCAGGCTCAGGATGGAGTCTGCTTGTCCCTCTCCCTCTGCTTCTCCTTCCCCCCACCTCTCAAATAAATAAATGAAATTGTAAAAAATTATTGAAATCTTAAAAAAAACTTATGGGCAGCTGAAAGATAAAATAACTAAACTCTAAAGTAGAAAATGCATATAGGCGTACAATTGATAAATAAAAGGCACATAAAAAGCATACAATTCACTGAATAGTTAAAATTTAATATTAATGAATTAATTTAGTTAATAGGATATGAAGTCTGGCCCATTACTCTTCGAAGGGCTGACTTGAACTCCTTATTCCTCAGACTGTAAATCATTGGATTGAACAGTGGTGTGAGGATGGTGTAGGACACAGATATGAGGGTGTCTTGACTTGAAGAGTAGCTGGACTTGGGCCTTAAGTAGATGAAAGAGGCACAACCATAATGAACAGTTACCACAATGAGATGGGAGGCACAGGTGGAGAAGGCCTTGTACCTGCCGGTGGAGGATGGGATCTTCAAAATGGCAGAGATGATGTGGATGTAAGAGACCAGGATAAGTAGCAGGGGAATGACCAAGACAAACACCCCAATCATGAATATGACCAACTGACTGAGGCGCGAATGATGGGATGCCACCTTGAGGACAGGGGCTATGTCGCAGAAGTAGTGATGGAGCTGGTTGGAAGAGCGGAAGGGCAAATGAAATACCATGGAGGTGATAATCTGTGCAATAGTAAAGCCACAGGCACAGGCAGCAGCCACTAGTCCCACACACACACGGTGTCCCATGAGCTCCGTGTAGCGCAGAGGGTTACAGATGGCCACGTAGCGGTCATAACCCATGGCCGCCAGCAGGAAGGAGTGAGAGCAGCCAAGGAAGAGGAAGGTGAACATCTGGATGGCACAGCCCAGGAAGGAGATGGTCTTCTTCTGGGCCAGCAGGTCCACCAGCATCTTGGGTACAATGACGAAGGTGTAGCAGGTCTCAGAGCAGGAGAGGACGGCAAGGAAGAAGTACATGGGGGTGTGAAGGGCTCTGTCCAGCACGATGGTGGAAATGATGATGGCATTGGTGCCCAGAGTGAACAGGTAGAGGGGCAGGAAGGCAATGAAGAGCAGCCGCTGCAGCCCGGCCAGAGAAGAGAAGCCAAGGAAGGTGAACTCCCTCACCAGGCTCTCATTGCCCCACTCCATGCAGAGCACCCCCAGGAGAGTCAGAGACAGAGACAGAGGCCCGGATCCGGGAAGGAGAGTAGAAATTATGGGAAAATCAGCACAAAGTCTGGAGGCAGGCAAGTCCTTCATTCCCCCTCAGAAAGGTCTGCTAAGAAAAGAATTAAGGCTAAATATACAACAGAGGATCTGACGGCCATTTAGGCGGCTTTCTTTAAGACCAAGTCCACGGTATCTCTCTACCAAGGGTTAAGGATCTGTCTCATTGGTTTTACCTGTATCTTACTTAGGGATTATCGTGTTTGTCCTTTCACTGGCATCCCAAGGAAACTAGCTCTCCAAGTGAAAAAATATGTTTAATTCCAGCCATCCGAGCATGATCCGATTGTGGAATGAAGGAATGAGTTGTGTTTGGACACAACATGTGAACCTCAGTTTGTCCAATCATAAAATGGGAACGGAGAGGAAGAGTTCCCCAGCAAACGTGTGTGGCAAATTGTGTTTGTTGATGACGTCTTATATTCTAAAGAACATCGTATACTCATGTCAATTATTCATTACAACAATCTTATGGCAGTAACCAAACAATAAGGGAAAAATCACCTTCGGTGTTAGTTCTGACAGACTGTCCACGAGAGTAATTAGGGACACTCTTGGAGGCTCCACACTCTGAGCCTTGCCAAGAGTGAGACAGAAGACAACACTGGTTTAAAGAAGAATGTCCCCTATTCCAGGAAGAGAAAGTCACCAGGGTGGTAGGAAAGAGATTCATTCCTTTTGTGGCATTTGCAGTTCACCTCCCTTTTCCCATTTTCTGTGCCTCAGAGAAACTCAGAGAGCAGAGTTTTCCAAAAATGGCTAAGAGCACGTCACAGAGCATGAGAAAGAATGGGACAGTTGGTCAGCTTTCCAGGTACCGGTTCCATGCCATAAATCAGACTTTATGTCTTTTATACATTGTTATGTCAATAAGATTATTATAATCACAATATAAGATACCTTTTGAATATTCTGCTACTAAACACAGTCTGCAAGCTGCTAGAAAGGACCATTACTAAAGTCATTTTTAGGACTAATATCAGATAATTTTTTCATGGGTGTTTCCCAATTGTCCAAGACTAGGAAGTAAAGAAAGTGTTCTCTGTGAGCAAAATCACCTATCGTATATCAGTTGCATACAGTTTTTATTTACACACTTTTCAATATATTTATATACTTGCATATCAATTTCTGTTACGTTATCATTTGCATCTGCTACCAGAATTGGAGTTTTTGGGTTCTTCTAGACAATAGTAAATGCTAGATTTCTAGATTCTAAGGTAAATGATGATAAACTTCTATCTATCCCTAGAACTTGGGATAATGAATTTTCATTCTTTCCTACTTGCTAGATACTGGTCCGAAACTTAAATAGATAGGATTATTCATTTATTTGAAGTTAATATGAAGATACTCAAATTGGCTGGTATTAAAGCTCTTTAACAAATAATAGGGATTTTTCATTCCATAACTGTCAAAATAGTTCTGTTAAATATAAAGTATATATTTACCATGTCTATTCCCATTATGTAAATATGTATGGGTATAATAGCTGTATGTTTTCTATATTTAGAAAAAAAAATCAATGAGACAGTGTGCATACATAACACCCTCACCAGGACAAACGGATTTCTGTATTAAGACACTAATAAAATCTAAATTTGTACTCATTGCTTGTTCTTGTCTTAGCACTTTCCAAAGATTTTTCTGTATCTCTATTCACCTAATGCACATCCAATTCCCACCATATCCTCACTCCACTGAGTATAACATGGGGATTAGGCCACAAAGGCTGGAATTCTCTCAATTCTGAAGGACTACATGTATCTACCCAAATACAAAATAATAGTATAAGTTATTTGTCACTCAGACCCATGAAATAGCTGAGTTCGGTTAAGTGGAATTTTTTTTACATACTATTAATATAAGTAGAATTTTTTTACATATTATTAATATAAGGAATTTTTTTTACATACTATTAATATAAGCCCATAATCTAATGGATTGTGTTATTGGTGTATTTGGCCCTTTTGTGGTGTCTGGGAACCCAGAAGCACAGTCCATCTGAGGAGGCAGCCCTCATCTGCTCAAGAAAACATCAGAGACCACTACAGTGTGTTAAATCTGTACTCTGCATAGAAAGATAGAAGAGCAGAAAAATTAAAAAGATCTTCTGGCCAAATACCCACAGGCTATAAAAGTAAGGTAAAAGATGCCTCCATTTGACATGAGAAGATCTCTATGTTAAGTAGCTTTGTGTAACTTTGAGCAAGACACTTCATTGAAGTCACACATAAAGTAAGGACAGTCCATATCCTTCCTTTAAAATTAAAGGGGCAAGGGGAAGCAACAAGTGTAATAAACTGGCCAGATGCATGGGAAAGTACTTAGGCAGCTCCTTGAACACTCTCTTGCAGAAGGAGTTTTGACTTAGGGCCAGAGTGGAGTACTGACCCCAAGAGTCTTTTCAACTCAGGGAGTCCAAGATTCTCTAAACGATGATCCCTGATGTGCCCTTATATTCTAGACCCTATGCATGGCATTCAGGTTACAATTCTAGGAGATGACACTTGCATACCTTATTTTTCTGACTCCTTAGATGCCCCATTGGGATATTATGTAATCTGGATTTAAATAGTGACTCAGCATAGGAGGGTCCTGGGTACCTCCAAAAAGGGGGCAAATCTACATATTTTTCAGATGCAAAACTTTTGAGATATCCAGATAGTTATCTTAAGGAAAGCATCAATCAATAAACTGAGCGATGTTACGTAGGCAGCCTCAAAGAGTAAAGAAACAAAATTTTTATCTTCTTAGATACACAAGAGAAAGCTGAACTTGCCCTATTAAAATGGACTCTGAGCACTGGATGTCAATTATAGCAAAAACCACTCACCCATGAGTACATGGCAGAGAGAGAAGTGGAGATTCAAGATCTGTTTCTTTTAATCCATGAGTCAACCAGTCGGAAAGAAAAGAAAAGAAAATCTATCTGGGAACCAAACTGACCCAGTGTGATCATTGTGAAAATTCATAGAACTCTATGGACCACACCTAATCACTCCTAGGACCTCGAGTTAAAAGTAGCCCCTCATTCTCCTTCTCAACGCTGCCACGTACTGAGACAGCCATCACCGATCTGCTTGAGGAGCTGGCTGTTCACAAGCGCTACCCATCACTCAGGTGCACACCCCACAAAGCCCCGGACTACATCAATATCCCTGCTATTCAGTAAGTACCTACATCGCTCTCCTCCTTTCCATTCAGACAGAAGGAGCTATTCAGTATGTGGGGTCCCTTGACAAGTAGATTCTAAGCCAAAGATCGGAAACTGAAGAAATGACACCAGAAGAGAGTGAACCTGCCCTGAAGTAGAAGCTCTCATCTGCATCAATAGAGGAAGCCTCTGCCACCCATGAAGATCATGGGCCCCTCCAGCCAAAGTCAGTGTGTGTAGAAGTTCTGGTGACCAGCGTGCAGTGTGGTTATTAGAAGCAAGCACTGTGATCGTTGGGCTCCTGAGGCGAGATCTACTACTGGGGACATTGTCTTGGGGTTAATTAGTAGTCAAGTCTATTTTGGAGAATTAATGTCACCAGGTTCTCAAAGGTAGCCTTTTCTGAGGAACCTGGGGAGAAGGAGCCAGGAGCGTAATTAGCCCGAGTCTGCATTGGAAGTTGAGTCCACGTGTGGTGGCTTCTGCAGGAGAAATCACCACAATTGAAACTGTATTCTACAGACCATGTGGGAATTTTTCATTGAATTTTAAGTCAGGGTAAGAGTGTATCTGTCTAGTGATTCTCAACTTTAGTGTTTCTAAGAGTCAAAAGAGGGCTTAATTACAAATTCATCTTCACAGGTTCTTGTCCAGAGAACTTCTCATTAGGGACATCGAGATACTCTGCCCAAACCTAAATTTTCTCAAGCATCATCAGTCTAGTTGAGCTCTATCATTAAACTGCTTGTTGTCTACGAATGGTTTTTAGTAGATTGACTAAACATCAAGTTCTCACTTTCAATCAAGTGAATCCAAAATGAGTAAATCCAGTCCAATCCCAGTATGAATTGTGAAGGCAAACTGACAACCAAATTTCTAAGGTTTACATGGAAGAATTAAGAGAATTTTGACAAAGATGGGTCGTATAGAGGCTCACTCTTCCAAGGAGTAAGACGCTCAGTAATAGAAAACACATGGTGGGAACAAGGAGAGACGAACAGTCCAGAGAGACAGAGAGGCAGGCTCAGAAATGCATCTGTGTATTTTTGGCAACAGAAGCGACCTCACACGTCAGTAAGAAACCTGTGATTATTTAGTGAATAATACTGGGAAACGGGCTCCCTTCCGGCGATGTATCCCATCCCTCAATGGAGGTATCCTGGTAGATAAAGAAATGGCTTCCGGAAGGCTCAGCAGAAGCACCGAGTGTGTGACCACCCCTGAGGGAGCCCCATGAATCTACTCCATCCTCCAAGCAAGGTACTGCGCCCACTCTCCAGCACCAAGGTCAGGTGCGTCTGGGAATCAGTGTGGGAGGAGTTAGACACCGCTCCTTCCATTACACCCTGAATGACGGACACGCGTAAGGTTGAGCTTCGTCGTTTAGAGGCATTATTTCTCAAAGGAGTGTTGCCCTTGCCAGGAAGCACAAAACTGGAAATTGAGACTTGCCCGTGGCCACTTGAGCTACTTTGTTCTACTGTGCACGTGATCTGCAGGCAGAAAGGGGCTCGTTACACTGGCTAGGGTCATTGTTCCTACTATTTTGTGATTGCTACAGAATTGACTTTATTTTTCTGAAAACATTTCCTTGATGTCAAAATGTAAATTTAGCTTATAGGTAGATCATTTTTGTGAGTATCCTTTAGCGTGAGGAACACAGCTCAATCTGTCAATGAATATGTCGACTTCTGAAAGGTACACGTATTCTAAGTTTTGAGGTTTTCAGTTCCAGAGTTTACATAGCATTTTTTTCCATCTAAGTATATTGACTTTCTTGATGACAGAGCCATTAGTTTTTTTCCTCTTTAAAACATTTTTAATCCATTTTCATTTTTTATTTTAAAATGTTTTCCAACTTCACAAAGTTGTACATATTTAAGGCATATAATGTGATGTTTGATATATGTGTGTATTGTGAAGTGATTACCACAATAAAACTAATTATCATACCAATCGCATCACCTAGTTATGAACTATGTGTGAGGGGAGAACACTTGTGTTCAACTGGCTCAGCAAATTTGCAATATACAATACAGAGTTATTACCTATAGTCACCATGCTCTACATTAGACCTTTGGGAATTATCCGTCTATGGTAACCAACCTTTGTTCCCTTGTTCCCACTGGCTGCCATCACGGCATTTCCCCTCCCTCCAGCCCCTGGCTGCCACCATTCTAGTCTCTGCTTTTATGAATTTGACTTTTTTAGATTCCACATCATTGTGTGGTTTTTTGGTGAATGGCTTATTTCACTCAACACAATGTCCTCCAGATTCATCCTTGTTGTCACAAATGGGATAATTTCCTTCCTTCTCATTATATTTTTTAATGTGTTTTTATTATGTTAGTCACCATACAGTACATCCCTGGTTTTTGTTGTAAAGTTCGATGATTCATTAGTTGTGTATAACACCCAGTGCACCATGCAATACGTGCCCTCCTTACTACCCATCACCAGCCTATCCCATTCCCCCGCCCCCTCCCCTCTGAAGCCCTCAGTTTGTTTCTCAGAGTCCATAGTCTCTCATGCTTCATTCCCTCTTCTGATCACCCCCCTTTCTTTATCCTTTTCGTCTCCTACAGATCTTCCTAGTTCTTATGTTCCATAGATGAGAGAAACCATTATAGAGTAATATTCCATTAGACATATATATATATACTTATACAGATATTTTGTACATATTATTAATATATATATTATATATGTATATAAGAATACATTTTCTTCACCTAATCATGCATCAATGATTATAATTTAGCTGTGGACTTTTCATATATGGCCTTTATTGTGTCAAAGCAAATTCCTATCGACTCAATTTGTTAAGAGTTTTAATCATGAATGGATGTTGTATGTTGTCAAATGCTTTTTTTGCATTTTTCTTCCCACGATGTTTTTTTTTCCTCACTCCTTCTGTTAGCGCAGTCTACCACATTGATTTGTATACCTTGAACTGTCTTTGTATCTTAAGGACAAGTCTCAATTGATCCTAATATGTAATAATTTCAATGTCTTATTTTATTATTATTATATTTATTTTCATATTCTTTATATTATTATATATTTTATTATTGATTATATTGATTATGTTATTGAATATTGAATATATTATATTATTGATTATGTTGATTATTATATTGATCCTAATATGTAGTAATTTCAAAGTCTTATTTTATATTTATTATATTATGTATACTATTATGTATTTATGATGATGATGTGATGATACTATTCCCAGTATCGTGCTGAGGACTCTTGCGTTTGTGTTTAGCAGTAATTTTGGCCGATTGTATTTCTGTGCTGTCTCTGGCTTCAGTGTTAGGGTAATGTTACCCTCATGATATGAGTCTGAAAACCTTCTCTCTTCTATTTTTTGGAAGTTTAAAAGATTGGTGTTAATTCTTTGCATGTTTGGTAGAAAATTCACCCGTGAAACTATCTGGTCCTGGGCTTTTATTTGTTGGGCCATTTTTGATTCCTGATAAATCTCTTTATTTGTAATTGGTCTTTTCAAGCTTTCTATTTCTTCTTGATACACTTTTGGATTACATGTTTCTAGGAACTTATGCATTTCTTCTAGATTATCCACTTCGTAGTTGTACAGTTGCTCATAATAGTCCCTTATTATGTTTTCTGATTCTGAGGCACACATTGATATTTCTCTTCTATCATTCGTTATTTTATTTATTTGAGTCTTCTCCCTTTGTTTTCCAATTAGTCCAGTGGAGGTTTTATCAAGATTGTTTTGATTTTGGTTTTCAAAAGAAGTAGCATTCATTGTTGTTGATCTTTCTTTTGTGTTCCTTTTCTAGTATCTATTTATTTCCTCTCAAATGCTTATTTTTGCACTCTTTCTGCTAACCGTGGGCTTAGTTTTTGCTTTTTGTTCTTGTTCCTGAAGGTGTCATGTTAGGTTGTTTGTTTGAGATCATTCTTCTTTAGGCATTTATGGCTATAAGCTTTCCTCTTAATGCTGCTTTTCCTGCATCCCATACATCTTAGTATGTTGTATTTTCCTTTTTGTTTGTCTCAAGATATTTTTTAAATTCCCTTTTGATTTCCTCCTTGACCCAATGATTGTGAGTGTGCATTGTTAAGTTTCCACATGTTGGTGAATTTTCCCATTTTCTTACTGTTACTGATTTCTGGTTTCATTCCATTGTCGTCAGAAAAAATACTTGGAATGATTTTGCTCTTGAATTTGCTAAGACTTGTTTTGTGACCTAACAGGGGATCTATCCTGGAGGATGTTCCATGTGCACTTGAAAAGCAAGTGCATTCTTCTAGAATTGGGTTGGAAGTTCTGTGCATGTCTGTTAGATCCATTTGTTCCACACCTTTGTTCCATTCATCTGTTTCTTTGCCAAGTTTCTGTCTGAATGATCCTTTCATGGAGAGTGGGATACTGAAGTCTCCTACTATTAATGGATTTCTGTCTGTTTCCTTTCCGATCTGTCAATAGTTGTTTCATATATTTAGGGGCTTTGATGTAAGATGCACGTATAATTATATTGTTCTACCTTCCTGTTGAATTGACACTTTGAACTCAAAAGGTTCCACCTAGTCTTTCGTTTTATTAAAATACTTTCTACATCGAAAACTAACCTTATGGAGATTTAATTTACATACCTTAAAATGTTTTCAATTTAAATATACAATGGAACTTTACATCAAAAACTAGGGGGGTACTGTATGGTGACTAACATAATATAATAACAAATATTATTATAAAAAATAAATAAATGTACAGTTTGGTGAGATCTGAAAAATGTATAAATCCAAAAGACATCCACGCAATCGAGTTACAGGACATTTCTACAACCCCTACAGCTCCCTTTAATACTTTTGTGGTCAGTCCCCCCATCCCCAGTCCCCAGAAAAACACGGATCTTGCATTTTGTTCATAAAGTTTTGTCTTTTCCATAATTTCATATAAATGCAATCAAACAATATGTTCATTTTTGTATCTTGGTACTTTCCAGGATCCGAGCTGCAGGACAGAAGCGAGCAGCAGGGCAGCCTGCACGGTACAATCCTCTGCCCCTCGATCTAAATGACCTACCGATTTAAACAATTCTTTACAGTATCTGTGTCCTCCTCGTCAGAAATGAGACCAACACTGACAAGACTCTATTTCTAGGAGCCCAGAGCAGACTTCTATCAATAAGAACCTTATATTTCTCAGAGTTAAAAATTAAAAATCAGAAGGGGGAATGAAGCATGAGAGCCGATGAACTCTGAGAAACAAACTGAGAGCTTCAGAGGGGAGCGGGGTGAGTGTATGGGATAGGCTGGTGATGGGTAGTAAGGAGGGCACATATCACATGGTGCACTGGGTGTTATACGCAACTAATGAATCATTGAACTTTACATCAAAAACCAGGGATGTACTGTATGGTGACTAACATAATAAAAAAATAAAATAAAATAAATAAAATCTTTAAAAATAAATAAATAAAATTGAGAATGAAGAAACCAAAAAAAAAAAAATGAAAACTCAAGAAAGACATCTGTGATTTCTTCCCTCCTTCCAGAGCACAAAAAAATTGACTCCTTCAGGAAGAGGCATCCGATGGAAGGGAGAGATGTGTAAGGGGAATTTGAGGAGCGTGAGAGCCACTGTTTGGACCCTGAGCATGGGTAACGCTGTAGTATCCTCCGTGGGCCTTGGTCTTGGCCCTCCTTGTCTTATTTCTGCATCTCCCCTTCTAAACACCACACTCTTTTCAGACAAAGGGCTGTAGTGGTAAACATGCTAAGAGGAAATGGAATCACCAAGGTCAGGTATTCCCAGACCCCACCCCAAATACTTCTATGCAGAGGATCCTGGGTAAATCCAATGATAGACACCTGTCCATGCACCTCATGTGTATGTGGCCCGTGAACCACCACCATCATGGGCTGTGTCATTCCCCTCTTTGTGAAGCCCTCCCCACAGAACCATCCCCAGAATTCCTGGAACGACACTGGTACTCAACGCATAATGATTAAACTGATGGATTCATGGATGCAGAGGGGAACATCTGAATTAATTCATGTCTTTGAAAAGATGACTCTAACAGGGGAATGTAGAAAAGTTTACAATTTGTGCCCCCTTGGAATGCAAGCATAGCAAAGATGTATGAAGCAGGAGAGCTACAGAAAATAATTATCTGTTGTATTCAACTACCAACGTGAAAAAGAAGGAAACTATGACATTTGTCAAAGAAGGCATTTATGTAATCCCTTAAAACAGTTAACCTAGACGCAGAATCTATAGGGCCAATGATAGAGGGAGAGACAGCTCATTACTTCATTCAGCAAATGGAACCTTGAGCTAAAATGAATGACCTGTGAAAAAAATCATTTCACCCTCTGCACAGATCAAGTAAAGTACAGAATTGACTTCACTCTTTTTATCTCAAGTTTTTCTTGCCCAGAATCCAAAAACTACTTCCCCCCAAGGCCTCAATCCCCTGGAGTAGCTACTTGTATAAGACCCAGGGATTTCCCCGGCACCCCTGCCACCGGGCACACAGGGCTGGTGAGAATCGGGCTGTCCACTGAGCTCTAGTCCATGCAGCAATCAGAGCTCTCTTTCCTCTTGAAAGGCTCATAGCCCCCCAACCTCCCCCAATTAATTCTGCAAAGAAAATACTGCTCGATGTTCTTACGAAGGTTGCCTGTTTGTCTCCCCTTTACACTGTGACAGGACACAGAAGGAAACCTGGGACTGGGCAGGAACTCTGCCTCTAAATGTAAGTGTTTCCCTTGCATGGTGGCCGAAGCCGCAGGCTGTCCTCTTCGCAGTGTCCTCTGTCAATCCCTCTACAAACGTCCTGGCGCCAAGGAAAGCCTCAGAGGCAGAACAACTGGTGGACCCCGTGCACAGGTGCAGTGGGTCAGAGCATCGGGATCCAGGGGGCAACTCGGGGAAAAGAGACAAGATGGTCCAGTGAGCAAGCTCTGCCATCTGAATATGGAGAGAGCAAAGGGAGAGAAGGTTCAGAGTGTAAAACAGCCAACTGTTTCTAAGACAGACCTGAACCAGGAAATAGGACAGGACAGATGTGTCCTTCAGCAGAAGGAAAGCTTTGGTGACACAGCGAAGGTGGAAGAAGGAGAGGTGAGGGGGTCGCCTGCCTTATGGGGTCACACAGAGCAAGGACACACCGATCCGTTTCCTCAGGCTCGGGTATGTAAGCACACAGTGCAGAGACTATCTCAACAGTAGGACCCGGGTTAGCGAGCAGACAGCCCAGGACGGGAGAGTTGTAGGTATTTGGGACACAGTCTCACCTCTGCCACTATAACGCTACGCAACCGAGAACTTGATCCCTTAGGTCTCTGGGCCTCAGCGTCCTAACTGGTGAGTGAGGCAGGTGGGCGAGCTACGGCTAGTAGGTTCTGAGTACTCACTCCGAGTCGGGGACCTAATTGTGAACATTTGGTGCTCATGGAATGGTTTCTGCTCATATTATCGCCATTTCAGATGGAAGCCTGAGGCACAAAGAAGTGATTTCCACAGTCATAAAGCTGGTCAGTGTCAGAGTCATGGTCCCAGCCTCACAGTCTAGCTTCTTTGTCCCTGCCGGCCTTGCTCTGCGTCGGTTCCAGCACATGGTCCTGGAGCAAACGGACAGAGAAGTTGACACACAGAGTAATCAAAGCCTTACAGCTACTCAGAGAAGCCTTTCAGGAGATCAGTATCAAGCTGGGGTTTGTAGCCGGGATAGATGTTAACTGTGGGGGGCACAGAACGGTAGGAAAGGAAATGAACGTTAATTGTAAAGTCAGAGGACGGAAATAGTGATGTGTGATTGCCACTTGTCTACAGCAGAGACCAGAAGGGGGCCGTAAGGCTCGGGAGTAAAGCACCTGAGGGGAGGATGAGGACAGAGACTTCCCGAAATAATGTCATGAGAAATAATTGAGAGAACTGAGAGTGTTGGTCAGGAGGAAAATGAGACCCCTTAAGGGATATGATCACTTCTCCAATAACTAAAGGGCTGGCTCTGATGAAAAGAACCCCTTGCAGTTGTCGGCAGGGGAGTCTTCCAGAGCTAGGGCAGGGCGCGTCAAGGAGGCATATCTGCTTCATCTCTGAATACGAAGGTTCTCGACAATCGAGACATGTAGCAAGAGAGCAGCCTGTGCTGTGTCTCAGGATTTCTTATACCTGGATCTTGACTGTGGGGACTAGACATAAATCCCAGGCTTATATAAAAAGTTCACAGAATTGAGTCCAAATTGAAGAAGGAGATTCCTGAGCTTCTGCTAATATAAAGACTGTCTGGTTGTCTCAGTCTATTAGGAAGGTTTCAGCACTACTTGCTCTCAGATCAAATGACAGATTTTCCCAAAGATAATGGGGAGAGTTGTTCTTATAACATTCCAGAATAGAGGAGGCCTCATCACCCTCTGCACTAAGTCGGAGCTCTACTTAGCCACTTATTCCCAAATTCCCGTGTGATCATGACAAGGAAAACCCTGATATGTGGGATCATTCTACGCCTGTGCCAAAGGCTTCACAACTGATTATTATTAATAAATCTCCACACTTTTAAATAATAATAATAATAAAATACTTCATTACATGTAAGCAAACACTATTTGAGTCAAACTTAGGAGGGGCTGGATAGAACCCTTTTCATTGGTTTTCGTTGTTTTCTGAATCAGTTTGTCATAAGAATGCTTTTCAGGCAAGCGATTTTTGACGGCTGTTGCTCTCATGTGGGTTAAATAAATGGCTTGACATTTTTTCTCTCTTTTTCCTTTTCCATAAAATGACAGGATTAGGTGAGATGAGCTCTAAGTCACTACTTGATTTAGCAGACTGTGTATGAACCTTCCGGTGTCCTTGAATTGGACCATATCTTCTTAGGTCACTTCTCCTGCCTCCTGCTTCCCCCATCCTATGACCACTGTGCTTAAGAGCTTGCTACTCGTTTTTTCAAACTAATATTTTCAGCTTTGTGCAGAAACACAAATGTGGCCTCTTTGGGGCTTTTCCCTTTTGTCAAATTCTTTCTGTTCACGATTTCAGGATGTGTGAATCCGACTCCCGCTGACCAATGAGGAGGCAGAACCAGAGCATGATCACTGAGTTCATCCTTATAGGCTTCTCAAACCTGGGGCATCTGCAGGTACCTCTCTTCTTCACCTTCCTCCTGGTTTACCTGGCCACTCTGATGGCCAATGCCACCATCATGACTGTCATTCGTCTGGACAGGACTTTGCACACCCCTATGTACTTCTTTCTCTTTGTCCTCTCCTGCTCTGAAACCTGCTACACCTTGGCCATTGTACCAAAAATGCTGACCAACCTGCTTTCCACGAGTCACACTATTTCTTTCTCTGGCTGTGCCGCTCAGCTCTTCTTCTTCGTGGGCCTGGCTTGTACCAACTGTTTTCTAATTGCCGCCATGGGCTACGATCGCTACGTTGCCATCTGCGACCCTCTGAACTACACTCTTGTTGTCAGCCGAGCCACCTGTGTGCTGCTAGTTCTGGCCTCCAGCTGCTGTGGCTTCCTGATCTCTGTGGTTGTCAATGTCCTGGTGTTCAGTGTGCCCTTCTGCGCCTCCAATCAGATCAACCACTTCTTCTGTGATATTTCCCCGGTCATAAAACTAGGCTGCTCTGACACGAGCCTGAAGGAGATGGTCATCTTCTTCCTCAGCATTCTCGTCTTGCTGGTTCCCTTTGTGCTGATCTTCATCTCCTACGTCTTCATCGTCTCCGCCATCCTCAAGATCGCATCAGCTGAGGGACAGCGGAAGGCCTTTGCCACCTGTGCCTCCCACCTCACGGTGGTCATCGTGCACTATGGCTGCGCCTCCTTCATCTACCTCAGGCCCACGTCCCTATACTCCTCAGATAAGGACCGGCTCGTGGCAGTGACCTACACGGTGATCACCCCACTGCTCAATCCCCTTGTCTACACACTGAGAAATAAAGAAGTGAAGAGCGCTCTGAGTAAGGTTCTCGGCAGGTACTCATTCCCCAAAACTGTGTGAGTGACTTGGCAAGTCGGGAGCATTATATTCAAGGTAGAAATGAGGACTTTCATTTATATTGGTTATTTTATTGGGAAGCCTTTCTTTGTGCTTAGCCTATAACTGCTCTGGAGGTTATCCCAGTTGGTCCCCAGAAAGTTATGTGAATATGGAAACTCTCAAGCACTCAAGTGATGCTATCTTCATGCACTGGAAATGTAGGTTTTCTCAGCTGACACCAGAAATGATGCGTTATCCTTCTGAGAATGCCTAGCCCCTGAGACTCTTCTCACACTGAAGGACACCGTGGAGAAGGACTTTTAAGTTTCTGAATGCTTGTCTCTATATTTTGAAGTTTACAAAGAAATATTTCTAATAAGTAAATTCTAGATAAAAAGAATGAATTCACTTATAGATAAATGAGGAGAGAATTCAAGTTCTAAAAGGCTGATGGTAGAGAAGAAAATATAGATTGCGGACTCACAGAAACCTGGGTTTGAATCTTGGTTTGGATCATTTTCCAGTCCAATGCTATAAGCCAGGGTTCGTCTCTCTTGCGGTCAGCAATCCCCTGTGTAACATGAGACTCCCAATACCTCCTCAGTGGGGCATTTTAAGAGCTCAGTAAATTAGTAGATGCAAAGCAATGCCATGCTTGTCTTGGAAGGCACAGGCATTACAATGTATCGTTCCCTTTCGCCCCACCTACCTCTTCCTTCTTCCTTCCATAAACTAGGATTGTAGTAAATGCCAGATATAGTGGGAAAGTAAGTTGACTAATTACGAGCTCTCTTGATGCACCTGCTACTGCTCCAGCAGGGGCAAAGGAGTAAAGTAAGTGCTGTCGCGAAGAGGGACATGCAGCCTTCTTTCTTTCGACCGCGTTGTGAGAAGTGACCAAATTTCGCTCACCTCCATCAGTACCTCATACATATTCCACTGAGGTTACTGTGAGTTTTGTTAAAGGCGTGTTTCAAGAAAACAATTGCATTGTATATAATAATTTCCTAAATATTCATTTCTCAGCCTTTCACTTGAGCGCACACTAGGCTTTCAAAAAAAAATCTTTGTTCAATCAATAAATGACGATCAAAGGCAGTTTGTTGAGATCTTCTGACTTACCTGTAAACATAAATTATCACAACACTGAATGGATTTTTTTCTGGATCTTCAGTGGTGCATTTTTTTTTTTTTTTTTAGAGAGAGAGAGAGAATGTGTGAGTAGGGTGGGAGGGCCAGATGGAGAGAAAGAGGGAGAATCTTAAGCAGGCTCCATGCCAAGTGTAGAGCCTGCAGTGGGGCTTGATTTCATGACCCGAAGACCATGATCTGAGCCAAAATCAAGAGTTGGATGCTTACCCAACTTAGCCACCCAACAACATTTCAGTGGTAACTTTAATATTGATTTCATGAGATATCGAATAAAGATTTATTTTATATGATCAACTCAGAATATGTTTTGTACTGTTATTCTTTTATCTAACGAATAATTATTTCGCATCTGTCACTCCATAGGCACAGTGAGGGTAACTAAGACAGAGAGGTGAGAAACACTGCAGACTAAAAGAATTATAATGCAGTGTGATAAGTAATTACTTGGAATACAATGGCTTATATGAGTGAAGATCTACCTCAATCTTAGAGAAATCAAAAAAGACTTTGTGGGGTAAGTAATATTGAAATTGAGATTTGAAAAATAAGTAAAAACTGAGGAAGTAGATAGTGGTGAAGAGTGTTTTGGGCAGGTGCACGGACTCAGAGAAGGATTGCATAGCTTAGATGAGTATATTTATGTGTTCCTTGTGCCTGAAAATAGAAATCTAGGTGATAATATAAGGCAGAAATAGAATCCTATTAGGTAGAACTTTCGGGTTAAATTAAGACAACCAGATTGAACCCAATTATATTAACAAATGGGGTTTATCCAAAAGTGGCTTCACTTGACATATTTTACAGTTCAAAATTACTATACGTATGGCAAAACAGGATAGATGAAGTGATAGATTTATTGATTATGTTAGATCGGTAGATAGAAGAGATGGGAATATATACAGGACATAAATTAGATATATATAATTTTATTCATTTTATAGACAATTATATATACAATTTACTTCGAAATTTGATTTACATGTTTAAGACGTGATTGTCTTGAGAGGTGCAGAAAAATTCAAACAGTTAACGCAATTATAAATAAAAACGTATAAAACTAAAAATAGTAGACTTTTCTAACTGATAGCATACCTTTAAAAAATTGAGAGCAAATATTGTGCTTAATAATAAAATAGGGGAATGCCCCTTTGATAGCAAGAATAAAATAATGACGTCCACTCTCTATGTAACACTGTACTAGAGGTCTTTCCTTTTGTAAGGGAAACAAATAAAATAATGGTAGTTTGAATGGAAGAAATTAAACTATGGTCATTGAAAATATTCTTAGGGACATAGAAATCACACAGGAATATACAGATAAAAATGAAAATTAGTAAATGAACATATTTACAAGGTTGCCTGATACAAAGTCAATAATAAAAAAATAAATTATATTTCTTTGAATCAGCAGAAAAGAAAATCCCTATGTCTAGGAATATGGAATACAGAAATGCAAAAGAACAAGTAAAGTCATTGGTTTTTGATGTAGTGTTCCAGGCTTCATTGTTTGTGCATAACACCCAGTGCTCCATGCAATACGTGCTCTCCTTAATACCCATCACCAGGCTAACCCATCCCCTCACTCCCTTCCCTCTGAAACCCTCAGTTTGTTTTCAGGAGTCCATAGTCTGTCATGGTTCATCTCCCCCTCTGATTTCCCACCCTTCATTTTTCCCTTCCTTCTCTCCTCCCTGCTATCCCTTATATTCCACATATAAGTGAAACCATATGATAATTGTCCTTCTCTGCTTGACCTGTTTCACTTAGGATAATCCCCTCCAGTTCCATCCATGTTGATGCAAATGGTGGATATTCATCCCTTCTGATGGCTGAGTAATATTTCACTGTATATATGAACCACATCTTCTTTATCAATTCATCTGTTAAAGGACACCTCGGCTCCTTCCACAGTTTGGCTATTGTGGACATTCCTGCTATGAACATTGGGGTGTACGAGCCCCTTCTTTTCACTCCATCTGTATCTTTGGGGTAAGTACCCAGTAATGCAATTGCTGGGTCATAGGGCAGCTATATTTTTAACTTTTATGGAAACTCCACACTGTTTCCCAGAGTGGCTGTACCAGCTTGCATTTCCAACAACAGTGGAAGAGGGGTCCCCTTTCTCCACATCCTCTCCAACATTTGCTGTTTCCTGCCTTGTCAATTTTTGCATTTCTAGCTGGCGTAAGGTGGTACCTCAATGCGGTTTTGATTTGAATTTCCCTGATGGCTAATGATATCGTGCGTCCCAGTAATTACTGAAGACTACTGTAGTTGACAATAGCACTACCCTACAGAAAAACAGTGTGGAAAAATACATTTCTCTAGGACAAAATTTTCATTTTGTACTTATCAACTTCTTTATACACAACTCAGATCATGAAGGAAAGCCCTGTTGTAGTCTTAGAAAATGATACACTGCCTTTATTTTTCACAGTTTTTATATCTAGGTGTTGACTTCACTCTTAACTTCCGTTCAAACTTCACTTTCGTTAGCTTATAAGCAGTACTTTGTTGAGGAGCAGGATTGTAAAATGCATGAAAATATGTATCCAACAAGTTATAAATAAATAAATACAAACCTAAAAATAAAGACAAGTCAAAGTAATCTTAAAAAAACACTAGGCTAGAGGACGTACATTTCCAATTACCAATCATATAATTAAGTTACAGTAAAAAAAAAAAAAAGGTAGTAAAATGCTGGTGCAAAAATATACACCGTGAACAATGGAAGACAAAAGATCACTCAGAAATAATCCAATATACATATATGCATCTGGTTATGGCAAAGCTGACACTGAGTTCGAGTGCATTCTCTCGTATCTGGAATGAAAGAAAATCTTTACAGAAATAGGGCAGGATCAATGGATATCCACAGGAGAAAATGGAGAATCTACCTCTATCTCATATCATACACGTAATCAATTCCAGATGGATATTAGAACTAAATGTTTAAGGTCAAGTAGTACATTTTCTAGAATCGTGAAACATTTATGCTCCTGTAGGTGGGAGGGCTGGGGATGGGCCACATGGGAGAAAGGGAGTGGGAGGTGCCACGCCGGCATCTGTGGTGTGAAGGGCAAAGAGAGACAGTGAGTGGGCAGGGATGCTTCCTTCTGTCATCCTTCACCCACGAGGCCTTGAAGAGGTTGTTGAGAGGGAACAGCACTGGGGGGGGTTTCTGGACAGTCTTAGTCCAGGCTCATGACCTGGGTGGGCTGAGACCAAGTAAATAAATCCACGTTTTCCATTTAGGCTGTAAGTCTGAGATTTTAGGTGGGATATGGTCACATTGCTTTGCAGACCATGTTCCATTCTGCTTAGATATCCAATAATTATTTCTGGCTTTATTAATATGATCAGTCCTTCTATTTTGGAAATCACATCCCCCACATGTTTTGTATCTGTGAACTACATGACTCTTAACTGTTTTCATTGTCTTTTGAATTACGCAGTGTAAACTGTGCTGTGAAACTTTGAGACTAAATTTAATACATATATCTGACCTCAGGGTATACATTTCTATACCTACTTCCAAAGGACTCCTTAATGACTCCTCCCCAATTCACCTTACTTTATTTTTCCTTTCCTTTTGCTCTAATTTCTTATATGTTAATATATTTATACTTGCCTGCACAGCACATACCTAAATCATCTCTAATCCATCCCAGAAGGTGACACGGGCTTATAATTAAAGATTGTTTGGGTTACAAATTAAAAGTAATCCAACTCAAACTGGTATTAATGAAAACTAAAGCTGAAAAGTCCAGTGTTGCAATAGTTTTGGGTGCAGGCTGATGTAACAGTTCCAACAGTCATCCTCACACAGTCTTTGAGATGCGTTTCAAAGCTCTGCTTCTTCAATCTTGGCTTCGTTTTTAGCCTAAACTCTACAGTCTCTGACAACTCCAGCTCACACAATCCAGTCCAAAGGAAGAGAGAATTCGCTTCTTCAAATGTGAAAACAAAAGTTAAGACACTGAATCTTGCTCTTCCTGGTTGTCCAGACCTGGATCCCATGCCCATCCTGAACCAAACCCTGAAGTCAGAGGAGAGCCAGGGGCTGACTGACATAGTATGTGTCACCTGCTCTTCTCTGGAACATTGAAGTGAAGCAATTGGTTGAGATTGAGGCCAAAATTTGAAAAAAAAAACAAAATGAAGGTAGTAGGAGTGGCCATTTGTAAATCTTCTCTGGAGAAATGTCTATTCAGGTCCTTTACTCTTTGTTTAATCAAGTCATTTGGTTTTTGTTTGTTGGTTTTTGTTTTGAAATGTATGAGTTCTCTATGTATTTTGAACATTAACCACTTATCAAATACATACGTTGCAAAAATTTTCTCCTACTTTGTAAATTGCATTTTCTTTTGTGGATTGTTTCTCTGCTGTGCAGAAGCTTTTTATTTTGATATAGTAGATGTTTGCTTTTGTTGCTTGTGCTTTTGGTGTCAGACCCAAAAAATTATTGCCAAGACCAATATCAAGATAACATTCCCTGTGTTTTCTTTGAGAAGTTTATAGTGTCTTATGTTTGATCTATTATTTATATATAATCTGTAATCTTCTATTTAATCTACTTTGAGTTGATTGGTGTGTATGGTATAATATATGGGTCCATGTCATTCTTTTGCATGGAGACAATCAGTTTTTTCCAACACCTTTATTGAAGAAACTGTCCTTTTCCCAAGTTGAAGACACACAAAAAGCCAACGGGTATATGAAAAATTGCTCAGCATCACTTATCATCAGGGAAATGTAAATTAAAAGCACAATGAGATATCAGCTCACATCTAGACTAAATGTTCATAAGAATGAATTTTATCGAAGCGACAAAAGATAAGTATTGGCAAGGAAGAGGAGAAAAGGGAGCTCTGGTACCCTGTTGGCAGAATTGTACTTGTTATAGCCATGATGAAAAACAGAGTAGAGTTTCCTCAAAAAACTAACAATAGAAATATCATATATTCCAGCAATCCCCACTTCTGAGTATTTACCCAGGGGATTCAAAATCAGGAGATCAAAGAGATACCTGCACTCCCATGTTCATTGCAGCACTACTCACAATAATCAAGATATGAAAACAAACTAAAGAACCACATGGAAGGATGAATGGATAAAGAAAAGGTGGTATATACATACAATGGAATATTATTCACCCTTAAAAAAGAGCAAAATCTTGTCATTTGCCACTATCCAGATGGGCCTAGAGAACATTATGGTAAGCAAAATAAACCAGTCACAGAAGGACAAATTGTACACGATGTCCATATAGCTGGAATCTAAAATAGCCAAACTCATAGAAGAGAATGGAGACAAAATAATGGTAACCATAGGCCAGGGGGAAGGAAAATGTGGAGATGTTGGTCAAGGGTATAAAAATTCAGTTATGGAAGATAAGTTCTGGAGATCTATACCACATAGTACTTCAGCTAACAATACAATATTGGGTCCTTAAAATTGGCTAAGAGGATAAATCTCATGTTTGTTATTTTGACACAAAACAATAATAAGAACAATGATAATAATAGTGATGGGAGGAAACATTGGGTGCTGGTGGATAGGTCTATGGCCTTGGTGGTGGTGATGGTTTTATGGGTGTGTACTCATCCCCAAACTCATCGAGGTGCCTACATTAAATATACACAGTTTTCACAGGTCAATAATACCTTGATAATTAGTGGAAGTGAGCGATGGGCATCAATGACAAAACAAAGTTGGGCATTCCAGTTAAATTACATTAAACTCACCCTTCTTATTTCCTACTTCTTCACGGGCATTATTCTTGTTCTGCACTATTTCTTATTCTCCCTTTTGTTCTCAGTATCATTATTTCTTCCTTTACCGGACACTTGATGAGTTCCTACTTTGTGCCCATGTCAATGTTAGGGGTTTTCAACATCCATCTAGGTATGGTTGGAACCTGATGCTGAAATTGCATCATTCATCCTGTGGCCACAAGACGAGAGGAAACCAGGAATTTTGGAGATTAGGAAATAAGTGATGGTATTTTTATGTAAACTGAGAGTTCATTTGTATCATTGGGTAAAGCTGTCTGTGACCACTCACCCACCCAACTCGCTTCCCACATTGATTTCATGTCCCCTATGCACAGCAGTATGCTATGTTTGTTTCTGGGTAGTGGAGGAGAGAGGTAGGAAAAATGCACTCAGTTTGGGTGGTGACTGTGTGTCCTTTCAGCACACTTCCACCAGGGCCTTCTCTATAAAAAGCAACATTGCTCAATCCACCCTCTCAGCCTGACAGAAAAGACTTCCCTAATTGTAAGTACAAAAGCACATTTTAAGCAAACAAACATGCTTTATAATGTAGCTATCATCATGTATTCTCTGTATAAATTTCCCTTTTGTCCCTTTGGTAATTTGTAACATCAAGAAAGCATCTTAAAATTACTCAAATTTTCTAGAATTGCTGCATGCTGCATCTGAGATTTGCTGAGAGCCCTCTGTTCCCTCAGCCCTCTTGTCTGGCCCCAATTTTGAACAATTTGGTGTTTGGTGACTTGCCTCTATTTTCCACAATCAACTCAGCTGTTAATTAAACCCAGAGCAACATCTCCATGACAATGACACTGGCATCAGGAGACCCAACAAAGAGCCGCCCACTACCAATAAATACAACGAAAGTGCCAACTCTTCTGTGGTCAGTGTTTGATGTGGGTTGTGGACTCTGGTCAATTGGCACAAAATGGCAGGAGGAAACTGGTTGCATTTGGTCGGGGTCTAAGTCCCCAGACCATCATCACATCTCAGTCCCTGAGTAGAGATCAGTATCCTCTGTCACATTTTGACGTTTCCCCTTTCTCAACCTCAGCTTGGGTTCTGTCTCCAGCAGCCTCTGTGCCTCTGTTCCTCTTAGGAAGAGGGAGGGAAGATGGGAGACCATCACTGAATAACAGACTTCCATCTGGGACTGAAGCCCTCTCCAACTGAGAAACTGGACAATGGACAGGAGGTGAGAGTAAACATCTAGCTCCCAGTGGGTTCTATGGTTTTACAGCTCAGGTAAGAGACAGAGAAGGGTGACGGGCCCATGCAGGTGCGGTGCCACTAAAACAGAGACCTCCACAAGTAAGGATGCGGTTTCCAAATGATAGTAACCAGAACTGTTTAAGCTTTAAAGTGAATTTCTGTAAAACTGTGCATACAAATTTTATGCATACCCTAAATTAACTGACTCGGCGTGCTTCCTCAATATACACTGACACTGTCTTGGTTCTAATTTAATTCAGAAGGGCACTCAACAGTATTTTTAATCAGAAAATCTTTTGTTCATTATAGCAAGGATACTTCACATGAAATCTACCCTCTTCATAAACGTGAAGTATTATGTACTTCATACCGTAGTGTTAACTACAGACACGATGCTGAAAAGCAGATGTCTAAAACGTGTTCATCTTCTGTGGCTGACACCCATACCCACTGAACAGCCCCTCTGCACTTCCCCTTCCCCTGACCCTGGCAATCCCCATTCTGCTCTATGTCTATGAGTTTGAGTCTTTCGCTTTCTCCTGTAAGTGGAATTTGCCCTTCTGTGACGGGCTTACTTCACTCAGCATCATGTCCTCCACGTTCATGTTGTTGCAAATTGCAGGATTTCTTTTTTTTTTTTTTAAGTCTGAATAACATCCCATTGTGTATATACATATACCTACAAAGACTTAAATAACAACTTTTTTCAGAGATGATCGTGGTGTGTGGCATCTAGACTATTACGGTAACTAATACAGGTCCTAGTAGTTAGTGAGGTCCCTGCAAACAATGATAGTTGACAGGTGGGAAGACACAGAAACCCAAAAGAACACAAAATCAGAGTCAGTCAGAAACACTAGCACAGGCTCATAGAGACCAGGTGAGCTCAGGAACAGAACATGGGAGTGTCTGCACAAGATGCACAAAGAAGGAGTTAGTATCTACGTAATACGCCCTTCGAGGAGGCATAATAACATTCTGAAAGACGGATACTACTCCTTTTTTTTTTAATAATAATTTTTATTATGTTACGTTAGTCACCATACAGTACATTCCAAGTGTTTGATGTGAAGTTCGATGATTCATTACTTGCGTATAACACCCAGTGCACCATGCAATACGTGCCCTCCTTACTACCCATCACCGGCCTATCCCATTCCCCCATCCCCCTCCCCTCTGAGCCCTCAGTTTGTTTCCCAGAGTCCATAGTCTCTCATAGATACCACTCTTCTGTTGCTAACACATTCTCTTGGTTGCGTTCTGGTCTTGGGGTCTTCACAGTACTCTCTGACACTCAATTTCTTCATCTCTCAGATGAGACTGCTGGGCTAGAGCTTGAAGATCTCCTATGACTATAACATTTATGACTCAGACTTTTTGGAGATCCTCCTGGGTAAGAGACAGGGCTGAGGCAGGATACCTTTCCCTGTCCTGTGAAAAGATACTGTCTTTTTCCTATTAAACCCTTTCTGAATCTGGTGGAGCGCACCCAGCAGTGTCGACGTCATGTTCTGGAAAGCATCTGCCCCCTTTTGATCCTAAATGCTAATGACAGGATTAATATTTGCATAACAATTAACCATTGCAGTAGTATTTTCGCACTCATTTTGGAGAAAGTTTGAAAGTTAAATTAGTTATCAGAGTGAACTCCATTATAAAGATGAGAAAATTGAGTCAGACACATCCACGTTCCAGAGCCAATGCATGGTGGGGTCGGAACTTGAGTCCACAGCAAAGGTGTGACTGAAATCCAGTCTTTAAGGACTTTCTTATAGAAGGAGAGTGACAGAATTCTGCCTTCCTCTTGCCAACACGTGTGTGGGTGGGCTCACGCAGACACACAGACATGAGCAATACTCCTACGGCAATCAGAAGATCTGTGATCTAGTACTCGTTCTCCTGGCTGTGTGGACTTGATGAGTGTCCTCAAATTCTTTGGGTATCAAATTTCTCATCTTTATATGAAGATAATAAAAGTAATATGTATCTCAAGGGCTCATTACGAACACCAAATGAGACAATACATATATATATTTCTTCACTCTATCCTGAATATGGTGAACTTGTAATAAATGTTAGTTCACATTATATTTCTACAAGATGGTTCTAAATTTTGGTTGGTAAACTATTCCCAAAATTCTGTTCCTTTTTTTCTTTTTTTCCTCCCTGGAAATGTCAAAAGCAATACTGACAGACTAATGGTGGGGATGAAATTCCCCCAAAGAAATAACTGAAGTAGGCTGGAGGTGGGGTTAGTTTGTGACCCTGAAGTGAAGTTTCTAGCACAGAAACTGAAGAAAGGAAAGGTCGAAAGAGTGGCTCTTGTTTCACAGACCTGTATAAACACGCATTTCCTTTGCAAATATGATGTCTCTGTGTGTTGACATAGCAAAACAGCAGAACTGGCTCCATCCTGAAGGGCAAGTCAACACTAAGGAAAGTGGTCATCAGCTCAATCACAATGTTTACACAAATAACACCAGTTATGTCCATATTTTTATCAAAATGCTTATCGGTGATATTTAAAGTTCTTCAAAGCTTTCCGGAAATCATTTGTTTTTCCCTCAAGATTTTCAGGACATTTTGCTTGTACTTCTTTCATAATGTTTACGATGGTCTGCCTTGTAATAAATAGACCTGCTGTTTGAGTTGTCTCTTCTCAGAGAAAGGAACGGCGATTTTATTCACGTTTACATTTTCAGTGCTTAGAACATAATAGAAATCATGAAACCATAAAATATGAGAGAATTATGGAACCATGTGCTCCAGTTTCAGGAGTTCAATGAATAGCTGAGTTTGATACCTAAATATATGGATCTCTAAAAACAGGTTGTACAAAATATGCATCGATAACTATAAAGCATCCGTAATGAGAAACTCCCATTTATATTCATACATGACTAAGATTAACTACAGTTTATTTTCTAAATTTGTCTCATACCGTCCCCCAACACAATAGAAAATGTAGGAAAACTCCTTTGCTTTCTCCCAGGTGTAAGTAACTACACGGATGACTCTGGCGGTAGAGCAACCAGACACCAAAGGGCTGGCGTCGTCCTTCAAGGTCTAGCGCTTGCTCTCTCCAGCACAGAGCAGGACTCTTTGGAAAACCAGATTACCTTCAGTCAGGCTTGGAGAGCCTCGGGGGAATGATAATCCCTCTTAAATGTTCCTTCCCTTGGAAAGCACAAAAATGCAGTTTCAGCAACTTGCCATGAGTTAAATGTTCATGATCTCACTGATGAAAATATTTCTGCTCCCAATCCCCACGGAACTACGATGAAGTAATGAAAGGGAAGTGTTTACTGAACAGTCACTGTTTAGCAAATGAGTATCTTTCATATATATGATTTCAATTAATTTTCACTGTAGTGCTGGGACGCAGGAATTACTTTTCTCACCATACAAATGAGACAATGGGACTTGGAGAATTTAGGATCTTACCACTAGGATATGCCAGAGTCAGGATTAAGGCCCAAATCTGTTTAAGTTCAAAACCTACTTTATTCCTACATGACTCAACTTTACTTGTGCTTATAAAGGTAAAATTGGAGCTCACGTGCATGGAAATTCATTAGTAGTCCTGAGAATTGGGGATCCTGGAGTTAGAAAGATAACAGTATACTAGTAATAAATATGCCTTCTAGGAAATAGAAACCCTTGTGTCAGGCATTGAACGAAGAACTCGGGGAGTAAGGAGGAGGGAGAGAAGGTCTGATGGGGGTGAGGGGTGATACTATGGGAACACAAAACATCAGGGGCAGGACAGCAACTGTGCTTCCCGGAACTATTTATACATCTGGACAAAAATGGCAGAAACTAAATTATGCCCAGTCTCATTATATTTTCCAAGAATGTTTTAGTTCAACATTTCTATAACAGATATAAAGAGACCCAGAAATAAGCACAGAAATATTCTTTTCCAAGGATGTACAAAAGATTTGTCTCCTCGTTGCTTTCAGTTGCAAGTGCAAATCTGTCATTCCAATCACCATATTATTTTGTAATAATCACTTCTGCAAACATCTCACCTTGAACTGTGAGGTCTTGGACGGGGTTTTATTTACATGTGGGTCCCTCACACACAGTGCCTGGCCATAATCACACTGCTTAACACTTGCTGTATAGCATCTGATATTTTTGACTTGGGGCTTCTCTGCTAAGGTAGGGTACACTGACATTAATTTTTGTTATTGGTATTAGTTAAGATAATAATTTTGAATGATATGCTTTTTTAAAAAAATGGGATAAACACAAGTCTACCTTATAATCTCTCTCCCATTTACTCATATTCCCATATGCTCTAGAGAGTAACAAATGTCCAAGGAATTGGGAATACATGGAATTCCAGTGATGCTCTCTTCGGTGCTATATTCTCATTGTAAACGGAGATTTCTCCTTTTGGTTTGAAAGATACTATATAGCTCCTCGTAGTACAGAAATCCTTAGGCATTCTTGGTCTTGTCCAATCCTCATGCCCAGGAGGAAAGAACACTGAGGATTCTCTTACTCTGCACATTCTAGGAAGGCTTCTTGACATCACGAGATAAGTAACAACATGCCACCTCAGCTTTTCTATTTGTATGATTATTATTCATTGAGAAGCTATTAGGTACTTAATATGGTTCTAAATACTGAGGAGAGTTTAGGTGAAGATACATACAATTTACATCTTCCCCTCAAGGTACAAAATCCAATGGAAAAGAGAGATGAGAAAAATGCAACACAATATTTCAAAATTAAGTAAAAAATTGACAATTAATGTATTTTATAAACTCTGAAGCAGAAACAACTCTCTATGGGGGAGATATCAAGGAAGTTTCCGAAAAAAAAGCAGATTTGGTTAAGACTTCAAAATGATGGTAAAACACTTGCAAATAAGAAATGGATATCAAGCTAGCATCAGCAAGGAGTAGAGGCAAGGAAGAAGCAATGTATCTCAATGATATGTTGCATTCCATAAAGGCTGGTGTGATCACAGATACATAGTTTGGTTTCCAAAACAAGACCTTAAAAACCACAAAGAGTTGGAATATGAAGTCATGAGTAATATTTTGAGGAGGGGAGTAATATGATATAATTTATATTACAGAAGTTTACCTGGCATCAGGGACAAGATGCATTGAAGAGATGTGGGTGGGATGGGAAGGACAGGCACAATGGGGGGTCAGTAGGAGTTAAGAGACGTGATGGAGATGGACAAGGGTCCCGGGGAAGATGAGGGTTCTCTCTGTGGGAGGAAGAACTCTGAGGTGGCCAATGGAGGATGCAGAGGTATATTTCATCCTGGAAAACGTTTTCCAGATTGGGGAACAGAAGGAAAGTTCAGAAGCAGGAGTCAGCATGATGAGAGTAGGCGAAGGTGGAGCCAATGACCACGCCAGGAAGTGTGCCCAACAGGGGCAAGGAGAATGCAGGTCCAGGTTATGGAGAGATGGAAACTAAGAGTTGAACTGTAAGTACAAGGGGAATGCAAATGAGAAGCTGCTGAGGGTCCTAAACAAAGTTGCTTCTCAATGTAGCTTGTTAAAACGATTTACTCTGCAACTGAGCGTACGGGCATGTGTGAGGACAAGCAAGCCAGAAGGCCAGGCTTGCATCATAAACAGAGTGAGGGATGAGGAATGTGAATGACAGTTGCATCCGGCAAGAGGAGATGAAGGGATAGTTGGGTCTAAGAAATGTCAAGAACCATTTGTCTGTGGTGTTAGAATGATTGTGGAGATGCAAAGTTGGACGTGCACTTGGCTGATTTTAGACACCTCTTTGTGTCTTAAAAATAAACTGGGTGGTGGGAAAATAATGAGTTTAGAACTCAAATCTTAACACTTACTCTATGATGACCAATTTCTTGTGATTCTACTAGTTTTCAGAGGTTTATCTTTTTTTTTTTTTTTTTAGATTCTGATGGCCGCAGTCTGGGCTGCGGCTTGAGGTCTACATTTTCTTTCTTTCTTTCTTTCTTTCTTTCTTTCTCTCTCTCTCTCTCTCTCTCTCTCTCTTTCTCTCTTTCTTTCTTTCTTTCTTTCTTTCTTTCTTTCTTTCTTTCTTCTTTCTTTCTTTCTTTCTTTCTTTCCTTTTAAAGATTTTATTTACTTATTTAACAGAGAGAGACAGCCAGCGAGAGAGGGAACACAAGCAGGGGGAGTGGGAGAGAAAGAAGCAGGCTCCCAGCGGAAGAGCCTGACGTGGGGCTCAATCCCAGAACTCCGGGATCACGCCCTGAGCCGAAGGCAGACGCTTAACGACTGAGCCACCCAAGCGCCCCTCAGAGGTTTATCTTGACACTATCTTCTCCTCTCTTCGATTGTCTCTGAATGACGTACCTTCCATGGAGCGGAGCAATGAGACCCTGGTGAGAGAGTTCACCTTCCTTGGCTTCTCTTCTCTGGCCGGGCTGCAGCGGCTGCTCTTCATTGCCTTCCTGCCCCTCTACCTGTTCACTCTGGGCACCAATGCCATCATCATTTCCACCATCGTGCTGGACAGAGCCCTTCACACCCCCATGTACTTCTTCCTTGCCGTCCTCTCCTGCTCTGAGACCTGCTACACCTTCGTCATTGTACCCAAGATGCTGGTGGACCTGCTGGCCCAGAAGAAGACCATCTCCTTCCTGGGCTGTGCCATCCAGATGTTCACCTTCCTCTTCCTTGGCTGCTCTCACTCCTTCCTGCTGGCGGCCATGGGTTATGACCGCTACGTGGCCATCTGTAACCCTCTGCGCTACACGGAGCTCATGGGACACCGGGTGTGTGTGGGACTAGTGGCTGCTGCCTGTGCCTGTGGCTTTACTATTGCACAGATTATCACCTCCCTGGTATTTCACCTGCCTTTCCGCTCTTCCAACCAGCTCCATCACTTCTTCTGTGACATCTCCCCTGTCCTCAAAGTGGCATCTCTCCATACCCACTTGAGTCAGATTGTCATCATCGTGCTCTGTGCATTGGTCCTGGTTACCCCCCTGTTACTGATTTTGGTATCCTATATTCACATCATCTCGGCCATAGTCCAGTTTCCTTCCACATTAGGCAGGTACAAAGCTTTCTCCACCTGTGCCTCCCACCTCATTGTTGTCACCATCCATTATGGTTGTGCCTCCTTCGTCTACTTAAGGCTCAGGTCTCCCTCCTCCTCAAGCCAAGATGCTCTCATATCCGTGTCCTACACTGTCCTCACTCCACTGTTCAACCCGCTGATTTACAGCCTCAGAAATAAAGAATTCAGGTCAGCGCTTCGTAGAGCCGTGGGAAGAACCATTTCCCTGCCACAACGTTAACCAAGATCCCATTCTTTCCAAGCACTAAAGTGCAAGGTGTACAAGGAAAAATTTCCAGAGCAGAAGTGATCAAGCAAGAGAGCACAGTTTTCAAGAACAGAGCGCATTTCCTTCATTTCCATATATAAATTCAGAAAAACGTATCTTGCTGTAATTACATCCATTGTTGCTCATTGAGGTTTTTTTCAGTTGAGGGAAAATAATGGATGGCTCTTCCAGGAACACTTGTATGTGTTCAGAATTCTGGGCTCAGGCAAATACTATTAATCAGTCTCAGCCGATGGAAAACCAACCCTGAAAAATACTGCAAGGCTCTCTCTGTTTCAGGGGCCCAGGAAGCTTCTGTCTCCATATTTCTCCTTTTCTGGATGTTTCCTGAGTCTCAGTCTTTCCACATTGGCAGACCACAATGCTTACATGACCTGACATCTGTACAGTGACTGTGACGATGTTCGCTATATCCAAGTAAAGTTCAAGCAAGAAAATTATGCAAGGAGTTATCCATTTATGTGTTTCTAATGTATCATGGGAGCTGAATTTTTTCTAACTTTCTGTGCACTGACACAAATCTAAATTTGGTTAGTGTCCCTTGAAGATATTTATAGAAGCACAGATTAAAGAGAACACCTAAAATCTCACAGCATGGCCAAGAAAGGCAGGCGAAGCTTAATCCTTCTCATTAACCATTCAGCAAATAGAAATCCCTGTGTGAAGAGCAAACAGTTTCTGTTCTCCGTGCACTGCCAGAGTCTCCTGTGCATTTGAGACCAGAATTTGTGTTAGACAGTTTTGTTTTCTTTCCTTCCTGCAGGAGTGAGAACAAACAGGGCACCCGCTCCGTGCAGACAGCTGCCTCCTGGCCGTACGCCCCCTTTCAAGATCCACTGGTCAATAAAGGTCTTCTGACTAAATCGTTTTGTTTCCACATTTCTCCCTTTTCTTCCACCAGATACTCATCGATGACATATTCCTGCCAAGGCTTGAAGCAAGAGGGAGGGGCTGGGATGTCTCATTTGGAGCCCCGTTAGTTGTGGGATGCGGAGCTCGTCTGCAAGGCCGTAAGTCAAGTGCACTTCTTCCATTTCCTTGGAGTTGAGACTCGCCAAGAGAGGGGCCTGACGAGCAGAGACTAAAGCAAAATGAATTTCTGTGGTCATCAAGTTCTCCTTTCCTTGGGCCTGTTGCTCGGCTCAGGCCCCCGGTCTATCAAGTGTTTCATGAAAAGGAAATAAACTGATAACTCCACGTGAGTCTGTTTCATGTGCTAATTCTTCAAACCCGCCGTATGGGCTGTTCTTTCAAAATGGTCCCTTGATGTGCGCTTTGGGCAGCCTGGGAAGTACGCAGGAGGATCCATATTTTATAGGTGAGAAGCTTACTGTCTGAGAATTAAAACGTCTTGCCCACTAGTGAGTAGAATTGATGCTGAGCCCACATTATCTGCTTCCTTTATTAGGGTCCCTGCAGTGCTCTCACAGGAGCTCCCATGAAGATGTTATCTTTTTCATTCATAGAGGGTAGAATGCATACGCATTCGTCTCCAGGAGCAGAACACTACGCCGGGTGACATCTTTGGAAAAGATAAACTCCTACGGATGAGACGAATGGCTTTCACCTCGTAGTGTGTCACTCATCCCCATCCTCGCATGAGAGGTACTGCGGGGTGCGAGCATGAGAAAACCTCCCCCTTTCCGTCTGCTCTTGTCCGTGACTCGTGGACACTGCGACTTGGAGTCAGATAGCAGAACACTGATAAGTGGGTAGGGTCACTGTGGAGTTAGATGACTCTCCTGACACTTCATACTTACTCTTTTCTTGTTGTTGTTGTTACCAAAGAATTCATTTGACCTTGGGCCTGATCGCATGGGTTAGAACTGAACATCCTCTCCTTCCACTTTCTTTTTTTTTTTTTTTTAAGATTTTATTTATTTATTCGACAGAGATAGAGACAGCCAGCGAGAGAGGGAACACAAGCAGGGGGAGTGGGAGAGGAAGAACCAGGCTCCTAGCGGAAGAGCCTGATGTGGGGCTCGATCCCATAACGCCGGGATCACGCCCTGAGCCGAAGGCAGACGCCCAACCGCTGTGCCACCCAGGCGCCCCCTCTCCTTCCACTTTCACACACACATACACTCCCGCACACATGCACACACACCCACACCCACACCCAACACATACATTCTCTCTCCCTCTCTCTTTCTCTCTCTCACACACACACACATACACACACCTGGTTAATTGTAGTTCTACTCTGTAGTCCTATGTGTCTTGCAGGAAAGTGGTAAGATCTTCAGATCTGGGGTTGGCTTTAGTGAGAAAGTGAAGTCCTTCGGGCCTTCAGAACGATGATAACGGGATGCTATGAATGTATGGGGGCAGGGAGTGTGGGAAATCTCTGTACCTTGGCTTAATTGTGCTATGAACCTAAGATTGCTCTAAAAAGAGCAATTTCTTTTTTTAAAAAAAGAACCAAAGACGGGGCACCTGGCTGGCTCAGTTGGTGGAACATATGACTCTTGATTCAGGGTTGTGGGTTTGAGCCCCACGTTGGGTGTAGAGATTGCTTAAACATAAAATCTTTTTTTAAAAAAAAGAAGTGAAAAGGACTTCTGGAAATAAAAATAAAGTCATTGAATTAAAAAAGAAAAAAAAAGGTATTATTTCAACTGAGTTTACAGGCGTAAATTCAGCCAGTAACAGTACATTCATGTTTGTTTGTTTGTTTCCATTCAGTATCGTGGTCCATGAATACACATGGGAAAACTAAACTAAAGCAGAATTAGGGATCAGGGAATTTCTGTGACCTTGGCACTACAGGTGGACTTGTACCTCTCAGGCTGACCTTGCGCATTCAGACTGATTTTCTAGGACCCCTCTAACACTGAGCAGGCCAACCGCTATTCAAGAAGGTGTAATTTTAAGCATAGCAACCTCAGATATCTACAGATTAGAGGAGACTGAATTATGGCGAGACAGCAGTTAAACCCACCCCACCGAGGCATTCATGCTGAGGAGAGTAAGTTTGGGCCCAGACAACGAAGATCCACCTCATGGAGTTCTGTGCCGTAGAAGTCAGTGAAAGATTATTTTAAAATGAAAAATTTTGTTTTCCTATTCATTAATTTATGACAATATTAACATTCACAAGGATCGAGAGTTGATCAGATTGACTGGGTGTTTACACTCAGAGAAAAAATTCAACACATTATTTTTTCCTAAACTCCTGATGCCTTTTCCAACTCTTTTGATGATTTTAAAGAGATACAAGTAGTTTTACACATTTTCAGAAAACCAGCCGTCATGCAATAAAAGATGAATTCTACGTGGGTCAGCTTAGTTCTGCACATCTCACCAGGACATCTTTCCTTTGAGAAGACAGTTGCTCAGGAAAGCACCCTGTGCATGTTTGCACGCATACCACCCTCCCCTTCCTCCTCTCCTGGCAGTTAAAATGTGACTGTGGCACAACTTCACCTTCTCAGTGGCTCTGAGCCCAGTGACCAGAAATACAGGCAACGCGCGTCTAACAGGACGAGAGAGATCAGGGATCCGGAAACGTCCAACTTGTAGCAGATTATTTCTATCCCTTCTGCACTGACTCAGCTGTCATGTGTTAATTCAAACTCATTCCATGCTCCATGAGATGACTTCCCATATCTTTTCCCCCAAAAACTTCTGCACTTTCTGAGGTGGTTTTCCCCACAATTCCACTGTATCTTGAACTTTCTTTTATGGAAAACTTTTTGGAATATGATTTTGCTTTTTAGCTTTGGCTTTTTCCCTCCTCTGTCTCAGTCAAGAGAGCTGCTCATTTCCCCTGATGAATCTTTACGAGCAAGGTGGAAAGAACTTGTGTCACGTGTAATGCAGTAATCTTCCCAGGGGGTATGATAACCCAGCCACAGAGCAGATGTCGTGTCTGTGCTTGGCAAGAGACCAAGAGGCGTCACTGGCAGCTATCAGTGGAGCAACAGCTCAGACTGAATTTGTGGGAGATGTGGGCTCCATGGGGTGGATGCAGGGGAGCAGAGAGAGGTGCTGGCTGCCCTGTCTGCATCCACAGGGCTCTGAAAGTTTAAGGGCAAGTCCTTAAACAGCCTTCAAATGAGGATCTTAGGAGGAAAAGGGCAGGTCTGGGATATATGTGTTCCTCCCGGAGCTCAACACAGCGGTTGAGAAGGTCGACGGAACATGTTTTCAAATATGGGAAAAATAAATTACTTACCTCACAAAACATACAGAAATACATGTAACGATTTCTAGTCAAGACCTATTAAAATAAAATTTTTACTTTATTAAAATACAAAGAAAACCCTTTTCTGAGGGATACAGAATAAAACCTGAGTAAATATAGACACACTTTGTACAAGGATCAGATGTTTCGATTCTGTAGAGTTACCAAGTAATCCTATTTCATCTTTAAGTTCAAATAAATTCCAATCAAATATCTATTTTTCTTTTTTTGTTGTTGTTTTTTAAAAAGATTTTTATTTATTATTTGAGAGAGAGAGCATGTGAGAGAAAAAGAGAGAGAACACCAGCAGGGTGCAGGGGCAGAGGGAGAGGGGGAAGCAGGCTCTCCGCTGAGCAGGGAGCCCGATGTGGGACTTGATCCCAGGACCCTAAGATCATGACCTGAGCCGCAGGCAGACACTTAACCCACTGAGCCACCAGGTGCCCCAAATATCTATTTTTCACTAGCGTGATAAATGTCCCAGCATTTCTAATGGAAGACTAATTACAGATGAAAATCCAAGGATATTCTGAAAAACAGTGGTAAGAGTTTCTCTGCCACAAAGTAAAATGCACAATGAATGACAATCATTCAATTAGTGTGATTTTAAAGAAAATTAGACCCACGGATCAAAGCATAGGATGGAAAATCCCCAAGTAATATTATTATGCAGCAAAATACTTGAGGAAGGATTATCTTAAAAGAAATGCACATCATTTAATATTACAAGGTTGCCAGTTAGATTTTATCTCACAATTTATTCTAAAAATTGATCAGCTGTTACAATATTTTTCAATATAGTAAATTTAAAAGACAATGTAAGTAAATATGTCTGATCTTGAGGAGTTCTCTAAAACATGAAAACAGAAGCAGAAACAAAGGAAATGAATTTACTGTATAGATGATTTCTATCGTATCGATTAGCTCTTAACTAAAATAAAGGACAAAATAAGCAAAAACATTTAAACACTTATAAAAATTATTACTTCTTTATAAAAATATAAATATAGAAAAAAATTAATACTATAAAAATAAAGCCAAACAATTAAACCATAAAAAAATATATGAGTGAACAAAAATTCAAAAAAAGAAAATACAGCCACTATATAAAACAAATTCTAGAAAAATGCTCAGTTATGTAAGCAACTGAATTAACACCTAGAAATAGTCATGAGGATTACGTAAGACAACACGTGCGAAGTTGTAAGTAATTTCCTGACCCCATGTCAGGTCAACAAATGGCCAGTTTTATTCATAAGTGACCGGGGATTCTTTCTTTCTTTTTTTTTTTTTTTAAAGATTTTATTTATTTATGTGACAGAGATAGAGACAGCCAGCGAGAGAGGGAACACAAGCAGGGGGAGTGGGAGAGGAAGAAGCAGGCTCATAGTGGAGGAGCCTGATGTGGGGCTCGATCCCAGAACGCCGGGATCACGCCCTGAGCCGAAGGCAGACGCTTAACCGCTGTGCCACCCAGGCGCCCCCGGGGATTCTTTCTTGCTAGCAGACACGGAAGCAGGGTTGCTGAGTGGAGAAGCGGGATCGTCCTTGTTTTAGGTAGCCAATGCCAAAGTGACTTCGGAAAAGCGTCAGCTGTCTGCCTCCCACAGCAATCCATGAGAAACAAGTCTCAGGATCCTTGCCCAACATGAAAAGTATGAGCTCTTTTACTTTTGCCAGTAAAATGGACAAAATAGGGCACCTGGGTGGCTCAGTCATTAAGCGTCTGCCTTTGGCCCAGGTCATGATCCCAGGGTCCTGGGATCAAGCCCCACATTGGGCTCCTCGCTCAGCAAGAAGTCTGCTTCTCCTTCTCCCACTCCCCCTGCTTGTGTTCCCTCTCTCGCTGTCTCTCTCTGTCAAATAAATAAATAAAATCTTAAAAAAATAAAAAAATAGACAAAATATTTTACTTTAGCTAATATTTTTCATCATTACTTATATCTTGTTCTATTGCCTTTTTCTCACCTATAGATTGACGGTTCTTGCATTTTTTTCACAATTTTTTACTATTTCCCTAGGTCGTACTTTCTTAAACTCTTTTATTTTTATTTTTTTACTTTTCTTAACTCACTGAGGGGGGCACAGTGTACAGAGTAAGAGCATGAATTCTGTAACCTTACTGTCTGGGTCCAGCTCCTCCACTTAGCAGCTGTGTGACCTTAGGCAAGTTACTTAATCTCTCTGTCCATCACTTTCCTCATGTGTTAAGCTGTGATACAGTACTATTTGTATGATGAATCGATGTGAGGATTATGTCGGATTAATAAATGTAAGGTTATAACAGTGCCTAAAGACCATGAATTCTGTATAAATGCTGTTGGAATTACTCTGTCTGTATTAACAATTTGTCCAAAGCATCACAGCATGACCCCTCCTCTCGTCTGGGGACATGAAATACAGCTTGGATCGGGTGCCGTGTCCTCACATGCATATGTCTGCCGTGTCTTTCTCAATACAGCCCTTCTTTAACTGCTCATCATAAGATTTTGTAATTTTCCCTACCGAAGTCTGGCAGACAGTTTTTTAGATTTATTTTTATTTTGAGGATTTATAAATGGTGTCTTTTTTCCCCTTAAATTCCTTGTTAGAATGTTGGGAAATGCAAGAGAGCTGTAAAACAATTTTTTTTGATCTAATAAAATTGCTAAATATTCTGACTAATTCAAATAAATTCTTTGTAAATTCTTTTGGACTCCTACACTCATAATAATGTCATTTGCAGGGGCGCCTGGGTGGCACAGCGGTTAAGCGTCTGCCTTCAGCTAGGGGCGTGATCCCGGCGTTCTGGGATCGAGCCCCACATCAGGCTCCTCTGCTAGGAGCCTGCTTCTTCCTCTCCCACTCCCCCTGCTTGTGTTCCCTCTCTCGCTGGCTGTCTCTCTCTGTCGAATAAATAAATAAAACCTTTAAAAAAAAATAATGTCATTTGCAAGAAATGAGAATTTGATTCTTCTTTCCCAATCTTTATTTCTTTTTATCCTTTTATTACATTCTCTGGAGCCTCATGTGAAATATCGAATAGAAGTGGTATTAATGGGCTATTGGTATTTATCTCAAAGGGAAAATTTCTGACATTTTACTATTTGATTTGATACGTGCTCTGGCTTCTTGGTCTATGAACCAGATTAAGAGCTAGCTTTCCATTTCTAGTTTGATACAAGTTCTTGTTATGAATGATTATTTTATTGTCCTTCTTTAATCAGTTAAGGTAGGAAATTATATTACAATTTTTCTAATGTCAAAAAAAATCTCTTGCATTTTGGAAATTAAACTCGATGGAGGCCATTTTCTCTTTTAAAATAGTGCTGATATTCGTTTTGTGCTAATGTGCATGTACGTGCGTGTGCCCGTGCATATGCGTGCATGGGTGTGTGTGTGTGTGCCCGTGCATATGCGTGCATGGGTGTGTGTGTGTGTGTGTCCGTGCATATGCGTGCATGGCTGTGTGTGTGTGTGT
>NW_024424452.1:42798279-42810646 GCF_017311325.1 Ursus maritimus | reverse complement strand
TGTGTGTGTGTGTGTGTCCGTGCATATGCGTGCATGGCTGTGTGTGTGTGTGTATCCGTGCATATGCGTGCAGGTGCACGGCTGTGTGTGTGTCTCTACATGCCAGGTGTGAACTTTCCACTTCTCTTACGAGTCCCACTGGACCTTATATTACCCATCATTGAGTTTTAATATCAAGATCACGCTGGCCTCAGAAAATGACTTGGGAAGTATTTTCTATTCATGTTCTCTGAAGAATTTGTGAATCATTGAAATTGTTGAGGCCATTTGGGCCTGGCTATTTCTTTATCGAATGGCTTATAAATGATTCAATTGTTTAATGTTTAAATAAATGCTCATATCTTCCAGAAGGGATCCCATTAAGGTTTATTTTACCTTAAGAGACATCATTGATTTTCACCTAATTTGGATAAATGGCGATAGAACGTTCTTTCCGGTATGTTCTTATTAACACGTTACTCCCTGTAGCATCTGTGGTCATATCCCCTTTATCATTTCTAATAACATTTATTGAATTTCTCTGTCTCTGGTCAGTCTTACTGGAGATTAATCATACCATTTTTTCCCCAGAGGAACAATTTTTGCCTTTGCTAATCATCTGTATGTTAAGTTTCTTTTCTATTTCAACTATTTTAACCCCTATCTTTACTACAACCATTCTTTCTCATTTTACACTTTTTGTTTTTTAGGTCTTTTTTCTAACAAATGATTTTAAGGCGAGGCCGGCAGCCTTCAGTCCCTCTTCCCTTCTGCTGTAGGGTATTAACGGCTGTGGATTCCCTTCTAAGGATGATTACAGCTGAATCTCACAAATCTCCCAGGAAATATTTTAAAAATATTTTCTTACTTAGAAGAATGCGTCCTAACTTCCGAACATATGGGGATTTTCCAGTTACTTTCTGTTTATTTATTTACTCAGCACAAATTCGTTGACCGTTAACAGGCCATGCATCTTTCCGGCACCGGACAAGGATTAGCGAGCAAAATGAATCCACGTCTGCCCTCGTGGGTTTTATTCCGTTGTTGTTGTTGATATGCGCACTGTAGACTAAGAGCAAATTTTGTGTGATTTTACTCCTTTGATGTGAGTTGAAATTACTTTATTTTCTGGTGTGGGGTAAATGTCCCAGTGCCTTTGAAAGGGATATACATCTGAAATTGTTAGATGAAGCATTTTGCTATTTTTTTCCTACTGTATCCTTACTACTCTGTGCTCTACTTTTTATATCAGTGACCAAGAAAGGTGTGTTAAACTCCCCACAATGACTATGGATTTTCTGTTTCTTTCCTTAGTTTTCTTAATATTTATATATGTTACATAAATATTGTGTGTGTGTATATATATACACATACATAATATATATATGATGTGTAATATAATGTATTTTATGCATATAATAAATACGTACATATAATAAATATGTAATATATATTCAAATTATGGTAGCTTCTTAATGAATTAAACTATATACATTATAAACCAAACCCCTTATCACTGGTAATGTTTTTTGCTATAAAGTCTAAATATCACATTTTAACACTGCTAGCCCTATTTTTCTTTGTTTGGTTTTTGTAAGCCTTAACTACTTTTTTTTTTTTTTTTTGGTATCATATAGGCTATGCTATAATGACAAACATTTCTAAATTCTGAACGGTTTACAGCTTCAAAGGTTTATTTCTAGAGCCCGTTGTGTTTGGGTATCAGGTGGCTACAGCTCTGCATTAGGCTCTGCTTCCTCTTTTCTGGGATCCAGGGTGAAGAAACAGCCGTCATCTGTCCCCCGCTGCTCTCCTTGTAGCTGGGAAAGCGGCAGGTAGAGCCATGCCGTAGTTTTTGAAGCTTCTGCTACAATGTGGCCCACACCAAGGTTGACATTTCCCAGCCAAAGCAAATCTCGTGGTCAAGTTGATGTCAATGAGACAGGTAAATATATGTTCCCCACAAGGAAGCATGGCGGATCAAATGGCTATGCACGGATGTATATAGTACTATTACATGAAAAGCAAACCTACAGTCAAGATAATGGCCTGAAATTTTCTTTTATTATACTATCCTTGCCAAGAGCAGGAATTAATATCATGCTGATGTTCAAAATATACAGATTCACTCCAGATCTTTCACCCTACCTTCTTCCCCAGAAGGCTGACCTGTATGAATTACAGTAATTGAACGTAATTATGAAGAATATAAAAACTAGGATGCAGCTAACTCCAGGTAACTCCATAGTCTATGCCATTCTCCCCTGCCTTGAATTTCCTCAATTTTAATGTGCCATTTATTTTGCATTGGGACCTTGGCTAATACACTGACTTGGAACAGAAATGACCTGAGGGGAAAAAACATGGGGTCCTAGGACTGGGTTATTTGTTATTTAAGAGTACACAGACAACCTCCTTACTAGTGTGAAAAGGGATGAGTTCATTATGACATCTGACACCATTTCACTTACTCAGGTAAGCACCAGTGTGGCCTAGTTCGAATTATGGAGGGAGGCCACGGCATCAGGCAATCATGTGCTTTCACTTAATGGCATGGTCATGACAGTGACTATAAAGAATTTTTAAACTCCTGGCATTTTTACAATTGTAGGGTGAACACAGACAAAAACGAAGTTATAAGTAACTAATAGGCAATTTAAAAGATGTGTGGAAAATCAGAATGCCCTCTTAACCGATGTGAAGGAGTCCACATCATCTGGAGTCTTAGGACAGCTGATCACTAAGGGTGAAGTTCGTAGTCTGAAGGTATATTTAGCTTTTAAAGATCAACCTGACCAGAGCTCTTATGCTAAATGAGACACAAGGCATGAGACACAGGATGGACACATTTCAGCTGATCTAAGTGAGGGTGAGATCTTATCCTCCAATTCCCTTGAACCACCCTTGTCTGTTGAGGAAGATACCACCCCCACCCCCATACATACACATCTAAAGGAATCAACCGTCCTTTGCATAAAAGACTCCGTGGTTGCACCTGGGCTAGTTGCCCCATGACATAACTCTGTTTCTAGGCCTACAACAGGAACCAGATCACAATGCAATCTGGATAGAGAGGTACAAGGCCTGCTCTGGGGTTGCTTGAACACAAACAACAAAAACAAATACCTGCAAGTTCTGCCAATTTGTGTCAGAGGGAGTTAGAAGGCCATGTCCTTATGCAGGAGAGAATTATGAAGATCTTAGACGAGAGGAGAAGAAACATCCATTTCAATCCTGTTTCATTCATTGATAGAGTAGCACTCAACAGGGATACAGAATTTAATTTGTTGACTCACGCATCCAAAAATGGGATCAATCCTCTGCTGGAATAACTAATTGAAGTCTGAACTAAATATTGACATATGGTTAACAAACTGGTTATGCCACAATTTTTGTAATACACCATAAAAGAATCCAAAAGCTTTTGGAAATGAATGTGTTGGGATAGAAAAACTATAGAAAATGTCTTCATCCAACCACTAATCACTATCACCCAGGGGACCTGGTTGTGTTTATAAAATGCAGTGGTGATAGGAATATAAACATCCTTAAAGAGTTCTATGGTAATTGTTATTGTAGACTAGAGATCATGGTGGAAATACTGCACAGCAACCGAGTTCACTGATGTCGAAGAGAGTAATCGTATTCTGGAGAATGGAACTCCAGGGGCCACACAGAACTGTCAGCGATAAGATGTGGACAATAAACAATACAAATTGAAGTTTAGGATGATGGTTGATGTTATGACCTGCAAAGATCTGTGGAAACAGCTGATCAAGGGATTTCTAGCAATAAAATAGATGAGCAGCCGATCAATAAACTGCCTGATCATGTTCTATGTCTGATGGATGGATGGCTGTGCAAGTTACAGTATGGTAATTCATGGCCATTTACCTACATTTCAGTACTACACCAATTCCCAAATCTAAACCTCCTTGATTATGAGAGAAGATGGGTGAGCTTAGTTCTGTTTCATTCTTATGTTAAGGCACCATCCTTCAGTTACAGCTTAAAGTAGAAGATCTACTTTTAGACCCTCATTTAGTGAGTGCTGGACTTTAATTTCTGCCAGTATCATCCTGTGATTCCCCCAAATCAACAACTTGGGTTGTCCAGATAAGCAAATGTCCTCAGTGTGGAAGGAACTTCCAGCACTCCATTTATCGCTCTAGATTCTTGCTTTCTTTCAGATTTTGACCTGAAAATTCCTAGTATAGGAATCTTTTTTCGGCTTGCTATTTATGAAAATTTTAAAAATATTTCCTCAGTAATTCTAGTTCTTTTCAGAAGGATGATCTGTTGGAATATCCAGGTTGACTACTGCCAGAGGTAGGGGTGTTCAGCCTTCCTCCTCACTCCTTCCCCCTTGAACGTCCTGGCACAAAACATCCAGTAGTTTCCACTCAACTTTCTTATTCCTAATGTTTTTGTTCATAAAGTCATGGGACGCATCTCAGCCCTGGTTGTGTTCAAGGATCTTCATTGGGAGGTGGTCGTCCTTCTAGCCATCCTGATGTTCACGGGCACGTGCATCAGCGTGCCTCTCGTTATGCATCATTATGCTTATAATTGTCTTTCCTGATAAATTAGAATGATTGGTATGATCTATTTATATCTTTGAGTCACTATGATGCCTAATGTGCTTTGCAAATCACTGCACTCTATAAATGGTTGCTGAATAAAAGTCTTTCCCTTAACAATAATTCCCTGAAGGACATTTAAAAACCCAGTTGTCTGATTTATTCAGGCTTTGGGAAGAGAAGTAAGACAGACATTTCCTACATAGTCACCAACACTGCCTTTACCTCTTATATTTTATCAAATCAGTCTTCATGTAAATCTTGGGGTTGGTGAACTTGGTTTCTCTTGACATCTCAGTGTTTTGTAAACTTTTTGTCTGAAAAAACTGAAATTAACTAAAGTAAACTCCGCCTTTGCTCGAAGAATACTTATTTACCTTTTTAGTGCTTTACAGAGATGGAAAGTTTTTATAACCTGAATTATTACTTCTGGTATTAGATAAGATGTCTTTGTCCACATTCAGTCATTTATTTCTCTCTGCCACAGCTCCCTGAGGTCTCAGAGGGCTCTGGGCCTTAGAATCCCAGAAGGCTGTAATACTCTCCGACTTAATTATAGAATCTGAATTGACATATGAATATAGAATAGGCTATTTTCAGCCTTTTATTTAAGACTCAAAAAGATTTGGACATCTCAGTGTCCAGTAAATTCTTCATGAAAGGTTTCAGTGCATTTTTTCCCAATCACTTAAACTTTTAGGACAGATGTCATTGCTTTGACAAGCGACCTTGTACTGCCGCTTCTTTCAACATTCAAAAGATCTACAAGACTGTGAGCCATTAAACCCAAAGTCATATGTTAGCATTCTTGGTCACTTGAACATAAGTGGGTAAGTGTATTGAAATGCTGAGAAATCTCAGAAGTAAAGAAGTAATGGGGGTGGGGCAGGAAAGTTTATCAGTGTAGACTTCTATGTTTTATTAAGATGACTTTGAGAATAATAAAAAATTAAGAATGATGTAGGTTATAGTAGAAGAGTAGAGAATACATTCTAGGAGGGAAAATCATAGTCTATGAGAAAACTCAGAAACAAAAGGAGAATTAAAGCATGCCATCACTTATTAAGTTTTTGTTTGTAAGGTCTAGTATGTACCCTGTACTGTGGTGAGGTCATTCAGAATGCATTGCTCTGATCTCTGCCCCAAAGAAACAGTCTATAGAAGGTGTGTATGTATGTGTGTGTGTGTTATATATATTCTTTATACTATACATGGTATTATGTACTATACTCCATATATATTCTATACTATATATAATATATAGTATAATGTACTATATTGTGTATAATGTACTATATAATATATAGGATTTAGTATAGAATATATGTATATATAATGATCTATATACTATATATAATAATATAATACTACTATATATAACATATATATGGTACTACAAGATAATATCCAACCTATTCACCATACAAGTACGATTTCAAGATCTGTAAATGTTAGGAAGAGGAAAAGCATCTATGTGGACTCTAATAGTCAGAGAAGGTTTATTGAAGGATGTGGGACATTATGAAGATTCAGATATAGACAACAACAGGCCATACAAGTATGTGAAACAGCATGAGAAAACGTATAAACACTATAGTTGTGGCCAAGAACAGGGGCCATCTTAGATATAATCAAACTCTTGCTTGAATCACAGAAAAAGAGGCTGATGCTTTAGGGAGATGGTGTAAACAGTTTGAGTCACAAAACTGATTAAAATTAAGCAACATCCTTGACCTTCCCTAACTTTGAGTGTGTTCATCGTATCTTTGACTTACCTTGTTCCTGTTGTTTTTGTTCTTTTTTCTCATCTCCTAACCTAAGGTTTAGAGATGATAAATCTCCTATTATAAAATTTGGTAATTTAGGAAAATTCAAAAATTAAAATCGGAATATTTCGGGAGAGTCAGAAAGGGCAAAATGAGTTTTTACTTGAATAAGTAGCATGGGACCATGCTTGCCTTGGAAAAGTGTGTGGGACAGATTCTGTCATAAAATGGCAGTCGCATAAAATATGGTGGGGGGCGCCTGGGTGGCTCAGTCGGTTAAGTGTCTGCCTTTGGCTCAGATCATGATCCCAGGGTCCTGGGATTGAGTCCTGCATCGGGCTCCCTGCTCAGCATGGAATCTGCTTCTCCCTCTATCCCTCCCTCCTGCTCTTGTGCTCTCTTAATCTCTCTCTTTCTCTCCCTCTCAAATAAATAAATTTTTAAAAATCTAAAAATAATCTTTGGTGGGTAGAAAGTGGATTTGAAGTTAGAAGACTTAAATTTCGGTGCGGACTCTACTATTTGAGCGTATTATTTAGTTTTTTAATATTCTATTCGGATTTTAAAATGAGCATACAATAAACTAGAAATTATGCTTTATGCTAGGGATTCAGCTATTAATAATAAAAAAAAAATCATCCTTGCTTATAAGAAGCTATAGAGGGAGCCAAACATGGGAGACGAGTTCAATTTAACAACTTAAGTGCAAAGACGAGGACGCTTCCAGGTTACTCTGCTCAGGAGATGGCACTTGGTGTGCTTGTCTTACCTAAAACAAGGATACAAAGACACCTGAGCCGTCTACCGCATGGTGAGGGCCAAAATGAGGTAGCTTACAGCTTGTTTTCTGCAAAGTGCCATACAAAGGGAAAGGGTGACGATGGCAGGTGTGTGGAACTACCTAAGCAGAGGAGCCAGAGCCGAGACGATGAAGACTGAACGTGCACAGTGCATCACATGAAGTTACTCCTTATACTTTACAGCCGTCGGAGGCGCCAACAAGTTGAGAGATGTTGAGAGGTGCAAGTATACCGGGTTTCTCCTAAGTTCCTGAACCCGATTCTGAAAGTAAGATGATTAGAGCTCTGGATGTTATTTCATTATGAACTAGGTGCTATTTGTATTTTGCTAACATTTCTAACAATGAAATAGCTTAGACATGGTAGCCATCTTCCTCTGAATGAAAGCATGTGTTATAAAATGATACCCTATAAAATTAAGGGAAGGAAATGTTTGATGTTAGACCCTGAGAAATTCTGCTGTTAAGAGGCAATTACTACTCCTTCCTCCTGTGTCTTAGCTAGACTATGCCCTGGTAGAAAGATTTCCAAGGGTGTGGACAGAACACTGGAGAGATGATCTATTTCCTGAAGCGAACCAGGACGGGTGAGGTCACTGTTCTGCCTCTGACAGTCGAAGTGCCATACACAGCCTCATTCAAAAGGAATAGTGGAGACGCATTTCCCAATCCCAACACAAGAAATCTGCCTTTCCTTCATCTCACCACCCCCGTTCCGAACCTTCCAAGATGCCTTCTGATGTAGGTCAAATGATGAGTTGGATTCTCAGGCTGTTGTCTGCCAGGAATTGTTCTTGAACTTAAAAAATAAAAATAATGTTTGCTTTTATCATTGCACCCACCTGCTGACTGTATTTGGCCATGACATGTGCTTTTCTTGCTTGCCCCCATCCTAGCCGGCCACCCACTGTGATGGGTAGTGGTCAGAGGACAGGCGTATCATGCTACCAGTAATCATCTGCACTAGCAGATGTTATAAATGACATGTGTAATTTAGATATGTGGATATTCCAAAAGCCTTTTTTTTTTAATTTTGGGAATATAATAGTATCATATTTGGAAGTAGTAATCATTCTTATTTATGTTTGGACGGTATCTTTTCCAACAAAATGAGGTGGAAATATTCTGAGCTAAAAGTTATTTTAGCTAAAAGCTAAAAATATTTAGAATCATCAAATTAAAATGTGTTTATTGTTAAATATTTGAAAATATTAAAAATATACCAGAAAGAAAACCCAAATCACCTCTAATCTTATCATAAATACGGCTTGGTATCTTATTATAAATACGGCTTGGTATCTTATTATAAATACGGCTTGGTATCTTGCTTTTTCTCTTATTATGGTAGGAGACTTTCTCATGTCTCACATAGTCTTTGGGAATATGAACGTTGCTTCTTTTATTGTTTCTTTTAATCTTTGTATATTTCTATAATATAAGCTAATTGTTCTCCCATTATTGGAGATTAATAGTTTCTTGTAAAAATCATCAGAGGGAGTATATTTGTTAAGAGAATGAAAGAGGGAGGCAGAGGGAGAGAGAGCTATCAATAATCTGGGCCTGAGACTATGATACTGAAAGAGAAGGCGTTGGGGAAATGTTCTTACTACAACGATGGCTGCCATTTTGTCTCTCCCAAACTCATTCACAGAAAGACGTCATCCAGATGCACAGTTTCAATAGAACCACCGTGGTTACACAGTTCGTCCTGGTGGGCTTCTCCAGCCTGGGGGAGCTCCAGCTGCTGCTGTTTGTCATCTTCCTTCTCCTGTACCTGACAATCCTGCTGGCCAATGCCACCATCATGGCCGTTATCCGCTGCAGCCGGACTCTGCACACTCCCATGTATGGCTTTCTGTTCATTCTTTCCTTTTCTGAATCCTGCTACACGTTTGTCATCATCCCTCAGCTGCTGGCCCACCTGCTCTCAGCCACCAAGACCGTCTCCTTTGTGGCCTGTGCCACCCAGCTCTTCTTCTTCCTTGGCTTTGCCTGCACCAACTGCTTTCTCATCGCGGTGATGGGCTATGACCGCTACGTGGCAATTTGCCACCCGTTGAGGTACACACTCATCATGAACAAAAGGCTAGGGTGGGGGGTGGTTTCCCTGTCCGGAGTCACGGGTTTCTTCATTGCTTTGGTGGCCACCAACCTCATCTGTGACATGCCTTTTTGTGGCCCCAACAGGGTCAACCACTATTTCTGTGACATGGCACCCATTATTAAGTTGGCCTGCACAGACACCCATGTGAAGGAACTGGCCCTATTCAGCCTCAGCATCCTGGTGATCATGGTGCCTTTCCTGCTAATTCTCGTCTCCTACGGCTTCATCGTTAACGCCATCCTGAAGATCCCCTCGGCTGAGGGAAAAAGGAAGGCCTTTGCCACGTGCGCCTCCCACCTCACGGTGGTCATCGTGCACTACGGCTGTGCCTCCATCATCTACCTGAGGCCCAGATCCAAGTCTGCCTCAGACAAGGATCAGTTGGTGGCAGTGACCTACACTGTGGTTACTCCCCTGCTTAATCCACTTGTCTACAGTCTGAGGAATCAGGAGGTGAAGACTGCCCTCAAAAGAGTTCTGGGAATGCCTGTGGCAACCAAGGTGATCTAACAAAAACCCCTAAAATTAATGAGGGAAGCTACGGAAGTCAAAGGCAGGATATTTTCCCTGTCCTTTTACCAATCCAGTCCTGACGTGGGCAATGCTTCCAAGGACTAAGTCCGCTGTTGCCTTTTTCTTTCCTCCCAGGCCAGAAATAGCATGAGTCCGTCTACATGCTACATTGTCCAATTCCTGGTTAAAAAACAGAAAACAAAAAACCAGGGGCACCTGCGTGGCTCAGTCGGTTAAGCGTCTGACTCAGTTTTGGTTCAGGTCATGATCTCAGGGTCGTGAGACTGAGCCCTGCGTTGGGCTCTATGCTGAGCACGGAGTCTGCTCGGGATTCTCTCTGTCCTTCTCCCTCTGCCCCTCCCTGCTGACACTCTGCCCCAAAACAAACAAACTATGAAACAACTCACACTTGGCAAAAAGAGAAAAGCATGTTTCTTTTGAAGGGAAGGCAGTACTCAGGTTGAAAGGGGGCCGTGGTTAGCTTTCCTGGTCGAACAGAGCAGAGTCTGCAAAGCTATTTGCAGCACCTGACCCAGGACACAGGCATCCGCACGTAGTAAACCCGCTAGGCACCAGGTTCCGTGCAAAGTGGAATTAAGATGAGTAAGGTGCTAGTTTATAGACGTGCAGGAGGGGCAGGAACAGAGAAAGAAAACTATGACAATGCACGATGACCAGATCCGCTAAACCGATAAAACTAAGTGTTATGAGAGCCAAGAGAACAAATATTTATTCTTTCTGAAGGGAAAAAAAAAAGTTTGGAATTAGTGAGATGAGAAGAGGGGGGAAACAATTGAACTGGGCCTTTAATGAAGAGCAAGATTTCAATACTAAGGAGCTGGGTTTTCCAGTGATGAAAACAGCGGTCAATATTACCAGAATTGTTAATTTTTTTCAAACTTTAAAACTAGTTTCTTACTATGTTAATTCTAAATTAAACACATTTAAATCATTGTTTGTAGTTTTGCTTTGTTTTCATGGTGATGTGTTCAAGTTTTTAGGGGATATAATTTTATTTTGATAATGGACCTAAAACAGCCAGTGATGACATCACATCTGCTGTTAGAGTGGAACACAACGTTCTGGAAAGGCTCAGAAGGCCAAGATCTTGCAGCTCACTGACCCCGCGATGGTCACAGCAGAAACCCTACGTGACTCTAACATTTGCTTGTCATAACTTGAACTACAAATACTAAACGGAATTTAATTTGTCTATTATTTTGTGCTATTATTATTTTAAATCTGTTATTATTTTAAATCTATTGTTTTATTATTTTAGATCTATTATTTCAAGCCATGTAATTTGAGACAATATTTAAAACTCTTCCAACTGATGCACCTTGGATTTTTTTCATCTGGACAACTGAGGGGTTTTGGGGGTTGTTTTTCTATGAATATGTGGGTTATCTAATGAGCACAGAGCTTGTCTTCCAGTTCAGAGAGCCAGTTACTATTAATTAGACCTTTTCTCTGCCCAGTGACCCACCCATACTAGAATAAAATTCTCCTGATTTGTTAAAAGTATGTTTCACCACCCAAAGGAAAAATGGTTAGCATTAATTGTGTGACTGTGAAAATAACTTGTAAACAGGGAACACGTTTTCATATGACCAGTTAGCCAGCACGCTCTCTTCCCTGGGGAAAGCTCCCCGGCTGCTTCCCACAGCATAATAAATACTCGTGTTCAGCGCATTACTTCCTGGGTGTCTGCGTGGTTCAGCTCTTACAAGTTAAACTGCCTGGGTCTGTTCTCAAAACCATCTGTGACAGCTGTATTTATTATTCTAATTATTCTGCTTGTGACATATAATTTTGTGGTGTGGACTGGTGAAGTGTTACCGCAATAAAGGTTATTTGTTTCTAATATAGCGAGATGGAGTGTTTTGGAAAAATAAAATATGAGCAAGAAAATCACAAAAGAAAGGAAAATCATAAAAAACCTAGAAGTGTCATTTGCTTAGATTATATTGCGAATGTCTCTAAGGTCCCACTCCTCTGTGAATTCATGAGAATTTTTCTGATGAATTGTGGGTGGGCTTGTGCTCCATGTGCTCTGAAGATCTCCAATCACATGGGCCAACACTTAAAGTAAAAGCCTCATCCCTAAGTGAAACTATTTATAAGTACGTGTATGTTCAGGCGTTTTGAGTTGAAATAAAACATTTCAATTATATAAGGATCATTCTTTCAATTTTCTGCTCTACCAGACTTTTTTGAACTAGTCAACCAACTATCTGATCCTATTTGGGGCAGGTGAGAAGGCTTCTATTTTATGTTTTCAACAACGTAAAAATGTTCTTTTTCCTGTGGATGGTATAGAGACGTAATAAGCCAAAAAGAAAACAAAGGAAATTGTGCTATCCTGATGGGCATATAGGTGATTGTCCTCGAATGCTATTTAAGGCCATACAACCAGGTGCCTGTGTGGCCCAGTCAGTTAAGCGTCTGCCTTCAGCTCGGGTCATGATCCCAGGGTCCTGGGATCGAGTCCTGCATTGGGCTCCTTGCTCAGAAGGGAGCTTGCTTCTCCCTCTGCCTGCTGCTCCCGCGCTTATGCTCGCTCTCTCTCTCCCTCTCTCTCTGACAAATAAATAGATAAATCCTAAAAAAAAAAAAAAAAAAAAAA
>NW_024424452.1:42738428-42798269 GCF_017311325.1 Ursus maritimus | reverse complement strand
AAAAAAAAAAAAAAAAAAAAAAAGGCCACACAACAGTATGGTTTGTGCTCTGCGGCCCAATCCCACACACGCCTTGTTGGCAAGAAAGTCACTACTTCCTTCCTGAGGTGACCTGAGCGGGATTTTTCAGTAACCCTGGGGAGGCACACGCTTAAGAGTTAGAACGGTTTCCAGACAAACGCGGAAGAGCGCAGGCTGGTGCCCTGGGCGGCTGGTCCCCTGCCACGCCCGGTGCCATTTGCAGAGCTGTCCCTGCAGGACCCACAGGCAGGTCTGGTGCACACAGCCCCGCAAAGGGCTTCCCGGGTGGTGTGACTCTTTGAGGGCTGTTAATCCATGTCCCCACATAACTGAGGGTCCTCACACGTGTACTCCCAGGTCTTAGTCTGTCCCTCTGTAATTCCCATTCACAACCCTGCCCTGTAGCTGCTGGCGTGAACTCAGCCAGGCTTCAGAGAAGAGTGAAGCCAAGTCCACAGATGGCGATTCCTGTTTGCCTTAAAGCACACTGACTTTTCCCCCAGTGGTGTGTTGTTTAACTCCTAATTTGGCTTAGATTGTGTAGCCAAGATTTGTCTTCTCTCACTGCTTTAGTTGAGTCCTTTGTCAATTGACACAGTAACTACTGAAATTGTGTCCTGATCCCTTAACTCCTTCCTCTACACGGCTTTCCAAAATGAAACATTGGCTCATCCTTGTGTCAAAAAGTAAAATATCCTCTGGTAAGAAATGGGTGAAGTGTGTCACCAGCGTACGCGTCGCCAGCTTGCAGGGAAAACCCCAGCAACGCTGGAAATCGGAGCTCGGGTCCTTCTACGCCTCTGTTGGCCGCATCGGTGCTTTGCTGTTAGTTACAAGCTACCCCAGTTTTGGACAAAGTTGTGTCTCTATGCGTTGCTTCATTGTTTTTCCTCTTCTGACCTTGAGTCTGCACACCTGGCATCTCAGAGCATCCTTCTACAGACTTCCTGTGTAAAAAATGCACTTGGCCATCGTGTGTTTACGAATCTGTGAAATGAAATGGTAATCACTCTGACTTGGTACACATTCTGGTTTCCAAATCTGTCACCCCTCCAGTTCCACACCCTTCCTGAAACCCGCGTTTCTTATTGTCCCAACAACTTGCTGATTTAACTGTTACTACATTAGCAAAAAATTTTTTTAAGATTTTATTTATTTATTTATTTGACAGAGATAGAGACAGCCAGCGAGAGAGGGAACACAAGCAGGGGGAGTGGGAGAGGAAGAAGCAGGCTCATAGCAGAGGAGCCTGATGTGGGGCTCGATCCCATAACGCCGGGATCATGCCCTGAGCTGAAGGCAGACGCTTAACCGCTGTGCCACCCAGGCGCCCCAACATTAGCAAAATTTTTAAAGATTTTATGTATTTATTAGACAGAGAGTGAGTGACCGAGTGAGAGAGAGAGGGAGCACGAGCGGAGGGGGAGAGACAGAGAAGCAGATTCTCCATTGAGCAGAGAGCTGATGTGGGACTCGATCCCAGGACCCCAGGATCATGACCTGAGTTGAAGGCAGACGCTTAACCAACTGAGCCGCCCACACATCCCAGTACATTAGTAAATTTTGGCGCATGCTTGAGATACATTTTTCTAAGGGTTTTTAAATATATTTTTTAAACATATTGGCTTTCTTAAGAGATCACATCCCGGTAATGAACATGACACACATAGGCCTGTGTGTCCTCCTCCTTGTTTTCAGTCTTATTTATGTTCAGCTGCTCTCCTCATATTCTGTCTGAGCTTTTCAGTCTATTTGAGGTGAAAAACTAATTCTCCTGCAAATTTATTATGTACCAGTGATGTAAAATACAATGAAAGTGAATTATTGTTTTTTTAAAACAAAATTAAAAGGACATACAGACACTTTCTTGTCTTACTATTAGCTTAACATACAGAAAGTTAATTGAATTGTAAAAGTTTCTAAGTATTTATTTTCAGTTTCTAGCTTCTCTTGTCAGGAAGGAGTAACAGTATTTCCTCATCCTGTTCCTTGAATGGCCTTGCTCAATGCATCTGGTATTTCCAGAATACTTGGAATCCCACAACATTCAAAACTGAAAATAGTGTCTGTCTCTGGGCCTGTAACTTTTCAGCGTGGAGTTCCCCCAAGAGCAAGCCAATTCTCAGTTTCAGTGAAATCCCTGACATCTCTCTTATAATCCAGCAGGAAGAACTGGCCCCTCCTTCTCTTCTGCCCACCGCAGAGTCCTTGCTTCTGACCCGCAGCCCCAGCAAAGTCTTCGGACGATCTGTTCATATGGCTGTATCTTCAGCCCTGTACAGTATTTCCCTAACTTGCTACTGCTCTCGAATAAGTGTTTCTAGACCGACACCCGACGGTCCATTTGACCTCTGCCTTCTGAATTTTAACAGGCATTTCAAATTAAACATACAAAGCCAAATTCTCAACCTGTCCTCCAACTCTGCTCCTTTCATAGTCTTATCTATCTTAGTTCATTGTAATTCCAAATGGAATTCCAGCTTCTCAGAACCAAAACCCAGGGTCATTCCGAACTGCCTTTTTAATACATATAATACAGTAGAAAGAACCTCTTGGCTCTGTCTCTGTTCACCACCTCCACCTCTAACCCTATGGCGTACCACCATCATTGTCGTCTTGACTTTTTCCAGGAGGCTTGACATAGGTCTTGCTACTTGACCCTGTCCCCAAGTCTGTCTATTCTCAACAAAACAGGATGATCCTTTGAAAAACAAGTCAGATGATCTCTCTTCTCAAGCCAAAGCCTCCCAGCAGTTCCCATCCTACTCCATGAAAGGGAATCTGCCTCGGGGTGACCTACAAGACCACTAGTCATCTGGAGGTTCACTCCACCAAAGACCTCATTTCTGGCCACTCTCTCGAGCAGGGATCTGCAGGGGAGAACAGGACAATAGGGAGGATGGCTTCACATCTGTTCCTTACCTGCTTCCTTGGGCTAAGTTTGAATTTCAACCTGAGAATATGTATATTTTTATTGTCCAATGAGCTTTTGTGTGTGGATAGGAAAACTCATTAAAATGTGTACTGGCTTAAAGTTTGTCAAGTAACAACATAATACATCAAAAACCGTATTCTTCAAACCTTAAACACTCGCAATCTTTCTATATATTTATGCATTAAAGGTACAACCAATTATGAAGCATAAGATACATGAAATCAGAAAAATTAATTAAAACACTAGGAAGGCAAATCTAAGAGGAAAATTTACTAGAAGCCTATATTGTGTGTGTGTGTGTGTGTACATTTCTCCTCTATTAAAATGGTAGCGCTTAAAGTGTTTATTTATTTTTGAGTTCAGTTGGAACTCAGTACATTAAAAGACTTAAAAACTATTCTTAATCTTGGTCATATTGCAAGCATCTCCCCAAGCACTAGTAGCAACACCTTTGCTTACCACTAAAATGCCGTGTGTGCCCCAGAACCCAGATTCTACATTAAAAAAAAAAAAATGGAAATTCCTATAAGGGAGGTGTTTGCTTCATTTTCTGTGTCAAGAAAAAAACTAGGCTACCAATCTTCTTCAAAGGCCTCACCTCCTACCATGCTCCCCACCACGTACTCCAATACGACCAGCCATGCTGGAGTTCTAACGGTTTTTAAGAACACACCCAGTGTACCACTGCCTTCATCTGCAGTTCCTTTTCTCGGAATGACCGCTTTTCCCCCGGACACTGCATGGCATGGCTCTGGTTCTTGTTTTAGGTCTTCTCTCAAAAGCCACCGTCTCAGGGTGGCTCATTCTGTCCACCGTCTTTGCAATATGGTCTATTCCATTTTCCTTCCTCTGATCCCCTTCCACACATCAGTTTGAAGTTACGTCATTTGTCATTATCTCACGTCAAGTATTTTTATTTGCTTATTGTCTGTCTCCCCTGCCCTCCACGATCGTGGAAGTTCTGTGTGTAAGGGATTTCACCTCGTGTCTCTGCTGCATTTCATTACCTCTCACAAGGTAGGCTTCCAATAATTATTTGTTGAGTGTGTAGTGCAGTGGTTAAGCATGGGTTTGGCGGCAAAACTGCCTACATTGCTTACTAGTTATGTGACCTTTGTCTCCTTACCTATAAAATGGGAATAATGGTGTCAGCCTCAGAATTGTTGTGAGGCTCAGATGAGTTAATGTGTATAAAGCATGTAGGAGACTATCTTCTGTGCAAAGGCTCCATCTGAATGTTTATTAGTATTCAAACAGGTTTAACCATACCATAAAATAGGTGCTTCTCTTATTTATTTATTTATTTATTTATTTATTTATTTAAGAGGAAGAGAGAGCATGTGCAAGAAAATAGGGAGGGGCAGATGGGGAGGGAGAGAGAATACAAAGCAGACTCCGCACTGAGCACAGAGCCCAAAGTGGGGCTGGATCCTATGACCCTGAGATCATGACCTCCCCCCGACCCACTCCTACCCCGAACACAGGCTCCAAAGGCATTCTGCATCAGTATCTTTCTTCACCAGCAGGTGACATTCTGGGAGCCTGGATCCCTGCCCAGTTGACAGTGCTCCAGTGAACCAAGTTGTCCATATCCTCGGCTTTCTTCATTTCTTAGGAAGAAGACGGCACACGGGCATTCTCTCAGCCACGGTTGGCCGAGGGCCTATGGCTACCGAGCTTGACCCCGATCCCACCAGCCCTACCGCAGCCTCTTCCAACAATCATGGCCACTCCTGGAGAATTCACCAGCAACCAAGAATCGTGCCTCCATCTCTGTTTTCAAATGATCTCGTAGTTTTTCTACCGGATTTGTGTGCACAACAGAATACAGTACGAGCAGCAAAGCAGATTCCCTTCTTGGTGTTGGAGCTAGCAGGACTGGAAAGGGTTATCCCTCACTATTGAGAACACCTGGCTCTCCAGGGAAATAAGCCCACGTTCCAGGGTTTCAGCTGGAATCACAGTTAACAGTACTTGGTGACGCCTCTGTTCTGGGGTGATAAGGTGACACTCTTTGCTTTTAAACACTAGGTCCTCACCTAGGAGCTTATATTACATTAGATTACCCAGCCTGAAGTTCTACACCATGGGGGTGACACAGAGATTTTCTGACAATCTCCTGAACCAATACGTAAAACTCCCCCAAACCTGTTAAGCTAGCATACCTGGTAACATGGTCATTTACCCTCAGGGCTCTCTCTGAGCCCATTTGTGAACACTTGCGGGGGAGGATGGATATGTGTGGGCAGCCCGGGTCCATCTCCTCTGGGAGTGTATCCTGTGCTTCACCCAAACATACACCCACCACTCAACTACGGGACCTTATCAGAAGTAGAGGGAGGATATGTTAGGGTAGTGTGTTTAGGAACCCAGAGTTTCCTGAAAATTGCTGTGTTCAACAATCATCCTTCCCTAAGAGATTCCCTGAGAATCACTACAATTCAGCAGCAGAGAATACCCAAACAACATTTTGTGGTTAACTGGGCTCCTCACTCACAGTGTAAAAGACTCTAACGAGATCTTCTGAGATCTCCTCCCTCCTCCCTTCTTTCCTATCGGCATCTCAGGCTCTTGCCACCTTCCCAAGGACAATAACCCGAAGGAAAGAGAGCTGCCAGGGACCATATTGCCACAATATCAATGATCACTTACATCCTGCAGTGGCACCAGCCCTTTGAAAACGTCTGTTCTTGAAAACCTATGGCTTACTAGAGAACTGGTGTATCTAAGATCTTTTCCGGAAAGTCAAAATTGATGGCATCTGTTCATTCAACAAACATAATTTTGGTCACCCACTATATGTCCAGCTACAATCTAGGCACTGGAATACACGTGTGATCAGGACAGATGATATACATGATGTCACAATGCCTACATCTGTAGGTGCAAAGGACACTAACCACATAAAAGCAAATGGGATAATTTCAGCTCAATCCCGTATTCAACACAGACAACTAAAGAACATTGGGATAGAATGTGACTGAGGGAGAGTGGCCACTTGGGCTACACTGGCCACTAAGGCGTCTCCATGAGGATGATACCTGAGCTGAGAGCTGAAGGTTGCCCTGAAATCATCCGTGGAAGATGAGGATGAATGAAGAACGGCCCCGGGTGGAGGAAAGAATTAAAGTATTGGCCTTGAGCTGAGAAGCTGGGCACAACTGAAGGGGGAAGCCTAACATCACAGGAGCACAACACACAGTGGGGGGGGGCAGTTGGACATGGGGTCTGAGAAGTGAGCTCAAGGCATCTTAGGGGTTCAAGAATTATTGTGACCAAAACATTAGACTAGTGGGGAAAAGTCCACCCAAATGGGAAACACCCAAAATATATTTGCATCACACGCTTGTGCTAGGAACTGAGAAATCCTTATGTGAGCCTCTTCATTTTAATAGACGTAACCACCTGTGGTCTTGTGCCACATGAGGGGACCTCGAACGTCATCACAGAGGGCTCCAAACAGCCACGTAAAGTTCTGCCTTCCTCCCTGGACTCTTCTATGTAAGCTGCCTGAACATGTCATGCAGAAGGTGATGGAGGGAGGGAGGAGGGGAGAAGGCCTGACCCCAAGACCTTGTTCATGGGTAAGAGTATGGCCTGGGTAAGGGGTCATGGAACCCTTTGTCTTAACTTGAAAATGCCCAGTATAAAGAGTGACATGTTTCCACTAAGAAATCTGCACAATGTGCTCAGTTATCTCACCTAACGGAGCTGTCGGCTAGACATCTGCATGAACTCTCCACCTTATAGCTTCCTGTTCTCCAGCAGGCTCAGCCAAGGTGTTTCAAAATTAAGTAGACAATTTTAAAATCTGTATTTTAAAAAGTTAAGGGAAAACTGTAAATAATAATGATAATAAACTGAACTAATAAAGAGAAGTAAACACATAGCATCCGAGCACTCTTTTCCTTCGCTGCCTTGGCTCTGCCCATCCTCCATCCCCAAGGCCTCTTCCTGACCACTCAGAGTAGAAATTTCTTCCCTGAGTACCTGCCGCGTGAAGACAAACGTGATCATACACAACCTCAGAGAAGTGGGAATGCCCCGTCCTCACTCTGACGGGACACATCTCCTGTATTATTTGAAATGTCTCTGAAGACGGACCCACACCCAATCACTGTGCAGTTTGGAACACTCAGTGCCCCCTCACCTCTGGTGAGGAATCAGGGAGATGGAAGAAGTTTTAATAAGAACACAGCCAGATGATGCAATGATGTCAAAGGGGAATGGATTAAGAAAACATCACTCGATTTGACAAAAATTTATTTCAGATAGTATTTAATGAGAAACATTTTACACTGAACCAGCTACATAATTTGTGGGGTGAGTCCAAAATGAAAATACAGTATCTCCAAGTTTTACTAAGGATTTCAAGACAGCAAGCACAGCATGGATCACATGCCCATGACCCTGGCCCCGAGTCCAGGTCAGGCTTTCGGTCATAGGTGCCGGTACAAACACCTGCATCCTGTTTTCAAGCAACTGAGAAAAAACAGAAAAGTGAAAATCTAAATAACCAGTGTTCAGAGTAGGAAGAGATGAACGTTTTGAGGATGACCCATCCAATTTTGGAAGTCTGGAAGAGCTCTCCATGGGGCAAGGCAAGGAAACCTCCATGGGAAAGAAACATCTGAATTAGAGTCTGGAGGACCAGAAGCAATGTGCGTGTGGCCAACGCAGAAAAGATATTGCTAGAAGATGGGGGGAAAATAAAACAGGTTTCTAAAGGGTTCAAGATTTCTGCCACAAGAAGCCATTTTATCAAAATCATGTTTTGTTTACAGGTATGAACCATGTTTAAGAAGCAGGAAAGCATTTTATGTGTTAGGTAAAACTAACGTCCCCAGAGTTGGTTTAGGCTTGTTTTCCATTTCTTTAAAAATCTATTTTTGATCCACGATTCCTGCGGCAGGTAGAGCTGGTGTCCGGGAGTCCTGGGCCCCTGGGTGTCGGCCCCTGTGGGCGAGTCAGGACCGTGGACAGCGGGGGCCAGGGCCTTCTGATTTGAGCTGTGGGAAGAGGATTTTCATGCCAATGGAGGGAAATCCGAGAGAAAGTGGGAGGGTAGGGGAAAGAAGAATGAGCTGATAAGAAGTTGAAGAAACAGAAGAAGAGGCTCACCTGTGCTTTTTAAAGCAGGAATGCCCTACGAGCAGCACGAGCAGGGTAACTATCACCACCAGACAGAGCAGTGTCAGTAGGGCTGAGTTTCTACCTCCTTGGGCGTAAAACAAGGATGTCAGTCTGCAAGGCTCTCTATGTGGCCACCACCATCAATGCTCCCCCTTCCTAGAATTTTCATCTGCATGTTCTGAAGACTTCATCTCAATTCCTCCTGAGTCTGTGTCCCCAATCCCCCACCCTGTCTCTTTCCCAAATCACCAGGTCCTTCTTCCTTTTCTCTTCAGTACTCCAGTCCCCTCCTTCCATTTCTTGAAATGTAACGGTGGTCATTCTCTGCCCTTCTTTGTTTGGATGGCCCCGCCTCTGTCCTCTTGGGCATAGTTCCCCCACCCATCTCCCAAGCACCTCCCTCAGCAGCCCCAGGACTCAGGGAACACTGTTGCTTCCCGGCAGGGCCCCAGCTCTTTCTCACCCCAGTGGATGACAATGTCCTGGCCTCCCAGACTGCTGTGCTTTACCCGGCACGACAGGCCGGCCGCCTCCCGCGCCACCACGTCCAGGGTCACTCGGAGATACCACGTCCCGTCAGCATGGGGCAGGACGTCGCCTCGCTGGGTGCCCCGCTGCTCCTGCTCACCCCGCATCCACATCACCCCCACGGGCTTGGGGTGGAAGCCGGAGACGTGGCACACCAGCAGCAGACGGCCTGGACCGGGACTGGGGCCAGCGGACAGCCAGGCCTCCGGCTTCACTGGAGGGAAGATGAGGAGACAAGGCACTTAGGGGCGCCTGGGTCCGAGCTCGGTGACTCAGTGGTCTTAGCAGTTGGAGTAATCCCTTCCTTCTCTCATCTAAGAAACAATCCTAAACCCACATATCTCACCCTCTAGCCTCTCAGTATATGTTTCAGAGGGATGGTAAAGGGTAGGATATGGAGCTGAAAGCCCTGGGAAAGCTCACCTTGTCGCTCTAGTTCTGCCTTCCCTGCTTCAAGGATTCCTGCCAGAAACCGAGGGCAGGTGTAGCTGAGGAGGTTCTGCACGATTTCCTTAATATCTAGGTACTGGTTGAGAACCGCACAGACCTTCTGAGCCCGACTCCCGGCTCCTGGAGATGGCTGCCAGGAGTTTCCTTGGAAACTCAGAAAATCTGAGCCTTGATACGCCCCATTCAAGAAGGTTCCCGAGGCCGTCCCAGCATGCACCGTACAGCCAGCTGACACCTGGAGCTCAAAGGGGTCTGGGGGTGGACAAGGGGGACAGAAGCCATGTGGAAACAGTTACCAGGAGGGAAAGCAAACAGTCTAGGAGACCTACTCTGGAATCACACGGCATGCTGGACGTGGGTGGGGAAGGGGAGGGAATTTGTAGGAAGAAAATGTGAAGACAACAAGGTACTTAGGAATAATTGATGCTGAAGGGCTGGATGGGAAGGTGTTGGGAAGTTGGGGGCCCGGCTGGAAGGGCTCACTTGGGAATGGTTAGGTACAGGCTGGGCCTGGTAGCCTCTCAGGCCAGGGAGAAGGGAGGGCAGAATCCTGGCTGGAAAGGCCATGTCTGGGGTCAGGGGTGGTGGGCAGAAGATCACAGGGAGACCCTGCCGCAAGGAGCTGGGACGCGAAGGTGTCTAGTGCTGTGAAGGGGTATGTCCTTTCAAGCCCTTCTGCGTCTAGGGCGGGCGGGCAGGTGAAGTGGGGATGGTGGTGAATTGTGAAGCAGAAGAGAGAGCAGAAGCCCAAGGGGGGACAGGGAACACGTCAGGAAGGCTGGGTGAGGTCAGAGCCCCTTTGGAAGCAGGCTGGAACCTTCAGGCGAATATCGGCGTGGAACCAGGAACTCACATTCAAACTGAAACTGGTGCTCAAAAGCCCGCACCTCGATGATGAAGCCATGGAAGTAGAGCCGGAAGAGGTTTTGCAGATTCCTCAGCTCCTCGGCGCTGAAGTTCCCCCGGGACCAGGGCTGCAGGAAGCTGATGGTGCCCAGGGCATTGTCCCAGCCATGAGTCTGCAGCTCACCCAGCCAGCCCGAGCCCTGCGAGGACGCCCAGCTGCTGTTGGCAAAGGAGGAGGTCTGCAGCACGCGGAAGGAGAGGGGCTCCTCTGTGGCTGGATGAGGGTGTCCTGGGACCTGGGATGCTGCGAGGCCAGGCCACGCAGAGAGAGGACGCAAGGATGGGCCAGGGTGAGCCCACGTGGGAGTGGAACGAGGGAGACGGTTACACAGACTGCACCTGATCCCGCAGCCCTCCCTGCTCTCCGGGTTGCCTTCCTCTCCCCCAGACCAGACACAGAAAGCGAGATGGGGCAAGATGCTTTGCCTGGAGTCCGCCTGGCACGCAGACACCAAGGGCATCCTGTGGGAGGAGCTCTCCCTCCTGCAGGTTCCCCCAGAACATCAACCCAATGTGCCCAGCCTCAGGAATCTTCCCAGGGCTCTTCCTACCCTCTAGGCTTGCCCCACGCTGGACAAGTCCCTCGAAGAGCAGGAGAAGCAGCAGCATGGCAGCTCGGTCAGACGAAGGGGGCCTCACAGGACTCAGGAACCACTGGCCTCCGAACCCTCCTGCTGTCATCTGCCTCGCCCTGCCACAGTAGGCAAACCTCACCCTTGCCCACTTCCTCATCAGAGAAACCCTCCTGCGTCCTCAGAGCAGCCCCAGGAGGCTCTCACTTCCCCTCCCTCTCCGCCACTCTCGAGCTTCCAGATCTTCTCCCTGCATTGCCCGATGACCCCTGTGCACACCCACTGTCAGAGGGGTCCCGGCTCAGGACAAAGTCTGCAGTCTGGGCCGGCTGGAAAATATAGATCTTTGTGGCCTCGGCGGAATCAGGTCCACACTTGGGTTCTCAGTGTCCTCTTCCTTGAAGAGAAGGAATGGAAGTTGCGCCCTGGCACCTGTGGCCTTTCCAGCCATCCTTTGACCTGCTGCTGCAGCTCGTTCTCTCTCTTGTGGTCCCCCCACCCTCATCCTCTACTTACCCCCGTTTTTCCCTCTCGAGACTGCTTTCCCCCTCTCGCTCCCTTGCCTTCTCTCCCTTCCCTCACCTGCTCTGTCTCTTCATGCTGTTCAGAAGACGTGGGGCATCCAGAGAGCCACTGTACCATCATGACAAGGGGCATCTGTAGCAATGCAGGTGGCCCGATAATCTCAGAAAAGGCCCTCGGGCCCAGCTTCTGCCATCAGACCACCTACCACTGTTGCAGGGGTCCGAGGGTGGGCTTGCCCTGGCAGTGGGAGCTGGCACACAGGTAACTCTCACTCGAGGGGTCTGGAGGGAACACGGGGGCCTTGGGCCCCCCACCCCCAATTAGTCTAAAAGCCTGCAGGCAGGCCTCACTCTGGGTGGGAAGCACGCTCAGCTCATGGCCTGGGAGCACTGGTGTCCCCTGGGGAGGGTCTGACCGAGAGGAGTTCCTCTGATGAGGCCAAAATTAATCCATCTTCGAACACTCAAAACCTATGCCACATACTTTTTCATGAAGCCAGTTGTCTGAATAAAACCAAAAATCAGCCTGAAGGAAACACCCAAGAAATGATGTAAGAAGTACCAGTATCAAAGTATGTTCAAAAGATATAGTTCATTTTAAATAATTGTTCACCATGTACTTGTAAAATTTAACACATTCGTTTAATATTTCAGAAAAAAGAGTTAATAATAATCGAAGAATCACCTTCCATATTACCTCCCGAAAACCTGGGTGGGGAGGTGAAACGAAAGACAGAAATAGGCTTATTCAAATCATGTCTTATTAACCAAGAACACATTGCAAAATGGAGTCAGGAAAATCGGTTAAATCATGATGTTTGTAGAAACAAACTGAGGGCTTCAGAGGGGAGGGGGTGGGGGAATGGGATGGGCTGGTGATGGGTTTTAAGGAGGGCACGTATTGCATGGTGCACTGGGTGTTATACGCAACTAATGAATCATGGAACTTTACATCAAAAACTAGGGATGTACTGTATGGTGACTAACATAAGATAATAAAAAAAATTATAATAAAAGAAACCAGATTACATCGAGGTAGCAGAGAGCATGAACTTTTAGCTATCTCCAAAACACTTAAAATGTTTAAAAATGTGTGTTACAAAAAGACACTTCAATCCGTTCTCATGCTGGAAAATGGTGAAAAGATCCAACTGCGGAAGAGAAGGTTTAAGTCCTTCAAAGCAGAGGGCAGGTGAAAGGGGTTCAGCCTGCCGAGGGCAGGACACACGCGGAGGAAACCGCGGGTGCAGCAGCGGCGTCTGCAAAAGGCGGAGCCAGACGCGGACCCAGGACGCCCGGTGCAGAGGCGCTCCAGCCCGCTGAGCCCGGTGCAGGAGCGCTGGCGTGCGCGGCGGTGACCGGGTCCGCGCTCCTCGTGGAGCCATGTGTCTGCACACGTGCACACGTGCACCACACAAGCCCCCCGAGACCAGGGCAGCGAGACCCCCAGCAAAACCTCCTGTGTCCTTTCCAGAACCCGGAGGATCTGCGGCGTCACACACACACCAGAGCTGAGGTCGGCGGGGTATGTTCTGAGCACCAGCTTCCGGCTCTACAGAAAGTCAGGTGGATTTGACGACTTTATTTTAAATTTTATCTTGAAAAAGAAAAGCCTAAGATGCCACATATCTTTGCTAGGTCGTGTGAAGAAAGCATCCGCCTCAGGCACAGTTGGGCAGATAGAAGGTTAGCGTCATGATCAGACATGGGTTCCACGGGACCCGCGGGCACGGAGGTTTGGGCGCCAACGGCAGACGGGAGACAAGGCAGCGGTGGTCAGTTGGTAAGCCCCTGCGATGTGGGCCACACTGAAGAGCTGTCTTGTTTTTCCAGCAAGGGAAGGATTTAGAACGTGACAGTAACGTGGTTAAAATGGCATTTAGGAGAATTCCCTAAACCCCCACGAGAGTCACAGGAGGGTGTATCAAAGCAGGATGTCACCAAGAGGGCAGAGGCTGGTAGGGAGCTGAACAGAGGCAGGGGCAGTGAGGATGGAGAGGAACGGAATAACGGAGAGCACAGGGGTGACCAGGATGGACCAAACAAGGAGGTGTGGTCGGGAGGAGATGGATGGTGCCGCTGGCAGACACAGACAACACGGGTTTGCAACGGATGGCGTTGAGGTGCGCGGTTCGGTCTGCGTCACTGCGACTGAAGCTACAGGGGGCGGTATCGGGGTGGCTCACAGCGTGTGGGCTGTTGCACGGGGTGTGATGGACTTTGCAGAACCCTCCGGGCACCTGGAGCCAGAGCCGGAAGTGTGGATGTCTACACATCTGTCCCTCATTCAAATTACATTTCTAAGCTTAATTTAATAAGTATTACATCTGTATCTTAGAAAATCTTCAAGTCTCTTGAAGTTTGGTCATTTACTTGTTCTTCATTCATTAAATAAATATTGATGGAACACTTAACTATATGCCACGCCTTTTTTCCAGGGGCTGAGAATATAACAGTAGAGCAAATTAAGAGTAGGGCAGGGGCTATAAACTCCTTGTCCTGGTAGAGTTTAGTGTGAATAAAAAGGCTCGTACACATGAACATATATATGAATTTGACTTCTAGCCGGTTGGAATGACATAAACACCCATGTTGCAAGTAACTGTACTAGCTTGAGGAATTTTAGGATCCTTTACAAAATAAAATTAAGCAAAAATAAGTTAGGGATAAAACAGTGGCCTTATTCCACAAGAATCACAGTCACGTGAGTAAAACTAGCCACACAACAATTTGCTATTTGGAGGTTACTGAATCCACAAGACACCGGAATGAACTGAGCAAAACAAAATCAATTCCTGATAGCAAACCAGCAACAATGAACAAATCATTAAGTGGAGTCTTTCTAAATTGAAAGCATGCAGAAGATAAATGCCACAGGAAAAATACCTAACATTAATTTTAATTTTTTGCTACATAAAATGGTATAATTATTTCCTCCTTAGTTGACCCAATTTCCTTAGTGCATGACCACAATTTTTGATTTAAAAAACCCCCACCACACACACACATACACACGCAAAACACAAAAACTTACCATTTGTGGCCAGGTCCCTTTTAAGAAGAAATTTCCCCTCCTACACTTCTGTCTGCCCCTCAAACTCCCAGATCCCTTTTGAAAACCTTCTTGCCCAAACTGAAAGATTCCCTGGAAACCCATCACAAGTTGTGGTTTCAGGCAAATTAATCTTCCTAAGAAAGACAAAGGTTGGGGGGTGGGGGGGCTCACCTACAAGGTGTCAGCAAATGCTTCACCTTCCAACTGCACACGCAGTGAGCTCCTTCCTATGGCTCATTTCCCGGAGGTTTGCAGCTCTTTTCCTTCCTAAGTCTAAAGCCCAGTGACATTTTCTACCTGAGTCTCGTTCCTTCTCAAAGAGATTTCCCTCGATAACAATTCCATCCATGTGAAGAGAGAAAGCCAACGTTGTCTCAGAGAACCGCAGTAAAAGGACACGAAAGGAATCTGGCAGCCTTGATCCACATAGCTCAGGTCATGGCCCCTTGCTCACTGTGCTTTGCCTTCAGGTCCCCCCAGGGCACGGTGCTGATGCTTCCCTGAACTCACCAATGTGTCCATGTCGCTCCCACATTCTGTAAACCTGTGTGCAAGCTCCTCGGCCCCGTCGTCTTGTCACCGCCAGTCATGTGCCGGGACAGGGGTGGCCGTTGGCATGAACCGGACCCACGTGCTCTGAAGAACAGCACACTCTGAGGCCCTCATGGTGCTTAATTCAAATGAAGTCCCTGTCCTCCTCCACACTTTTAGTTGCATTTTATTTATGTGGCTTAAGAAGTTTGCAGTTACGCTAACCGCATCTTAGAGCAGTGCTGTCTAATAGACCGTCTGCGTGATGAAAATGTTCTAGTCTGTGCTGCCTCATACACCGTTTAACTTAATAATTTAATTTAATTATTTGATCTAATTTAATTTTCGAAAGTGCCGTTTTAGTGTCTAAAGTACAAGTAAAACTTGCAGTTTTTAGCCACATCCCTATGGCTTTCTCTGATTCCAATGTGTCCAGCCCACAGATCACCCAGACCTTCCCCTCACATCGGAAATCCTAAAGACTGACCCTGTTCAGCCCAAGCGGAGCCCCCGACGGGGGGCGGTAACGGTAGTGCTTCACTGAGGGGTCTGCAGGATTCACCACCACACCCTGCACTTCTCCATCCACACTACCAACTCCGTGGTGTCTTATATTCAATGGCCAACGGTGACTATTTCTTTCACTTAGCATAATCCCCTCCAGTTCCATCCATGTCGATGCAAATGGTGGGTAATCATCCTTTCTGATGGCTGAGTGATATTCCATTGTATGTACGAACCAGTCTAGCAGAGAAAGACAATTATCATAGGGCTTCACTCATTTGTGGAACATAAGGAATAGCAGGGAGACAGGTAGGAGAAGGAAGGGAAGAATGAAAGGGGGGAACCAGACGAACCACGAGAGACTATGGACTCCGGGAAACAAACTGAGGATTTCAGGTGGGGAGAGGTGGGGTGGGATGGCCCAGTGATGGGTAGTAAGGAGGGCACGTGTTGCATGGAGCACTGGGTGTTATACGCAAACAATGAATCATGGAACTTTACATCAAAAACTAATGATGTCCTGTATGGTGACTAACATAACATAAGAAAAAAGAAAAATGATGACTTCATCCCCTGCACCGTTAGTCAAGCAGAGTAGAAGACAGAGCAGCCATTGGGGAAGGCTGGTTTCTCATGACCCCGGTGCCGCTTCGCTCCAGCCCGGAGACCTGACATTTCTCAGTAGGCTCATGAACACTTCTGATGACAAAACATTTGAATAACAGGTTTAATACTGAATTTCAGCCTGTATATTTTTTACTCCAATTAATTCAACATGTCCATCTGTTTCTAATATAAATTTTTCTTTCTATTGCTCATACTCCAGGAATTTTTTTTCAGCTGTTCTGAGTTTCTGTCCTGGAGTGTACGTACTCTTAGAGCACGTGCTGGTTCAGGAGGGAGACTTGTGTAGGTCATCGACCAGGTAATAGATTTTAGGAACTCTGAACTCTGGACTTCTTAGGTTTTTCTTAGGACTTTACCAGGATCTTTTTTTTTTACGTTTTATTTCAGAACAATTTCAGGTTTAATGAAAGGGTGCAAAGATGGTATGGAGCATTCCTAGATATCTTTTACCTGGTTTTCCCGAAAATTAGCATCTTACGTAACTGTGGTAAATTTACTGAAATGAAGAAATTAACATTTATATCATTATCATGAACTAAAGGGCAGATTTACCCGGATTTCACCAGGTTTTCCACTATTTCTATTTTCTGTTCAATGTTTCAATCCAGGGAACTATGCTGTATTCAGTGTCACGTCTCAGGGTTCTCAGTCTTGTTTCCATGACCTTGATTTTGAAGAGTACTGGTCAGATTTTGTAGAATTTCCCTCACTTTGGGGATGTCTGATGTTTTTCTCGTGACCGGTTTGGGGTTGTGGGTTTGAAGGACAAATACCATGGAGGCGGCATGCCCTTCCCTTCACACCGTCTCAGGCGCACTGTGCTATAACATGACTTGTGACTAGTAACGTTCACCTTCATCCTTTGGCTAAGGTCGTCTGCCAGATTTTTCCACTGTAAAGTTATCTTTTACCTGTCCACACTCTGTCCATTGGAAGTGAGTCCAGCCCACACTCCAGGGCAGGTAATCAAGCCCTACCTCCTGGAAAGGAAATATTTACACTGATAATTTGGAATTCTGGAAGGAATATGAATCCCTTTTCTCCCATTTAAAATTCTGTTCTCCCATTTAAAATTCTGGAAGGAATATGAATCCCTTTTCTCCCATTTAAAATTCTATTCTATTAAAATTCTCCCATCATTTATTATATTTGTGGGGCTTGTGCATATTTATTTTATACTTTGGGTTTTACTAAGATTTTTAAGACCTACTATCACCTCCGCTCCTACCCATGTCAGTGACCATTCCTGTCTCTGTTATCCATTGCCTTAACTTTTCCTGTAAACCAGCTCTGCAAGTTGAGAGCAATTCAAACTCTGAAATTGTCTTTATCCTTATTCTAATACTACATGAAAAGTGTTGTAAGTTCTTCTTTTCCCCAAGAGTCACTTAAAAAAAAAAAAAGAATTGAAACGACTATTATTAGGCCATCTTGCTCTATGTGGATGTAGCACAAAGAAATTGCAAAATTTGGGGAGTTACAGCAGCCACGTGTGACATGAGAACAGCGACATTCCATTCCTCATGGGCTTATTGTAAGGATGAAACAAAGAATGTGAAAAAAAAGAGCACACACAAAACACTTAAAAATTATTAGGACTGGGGCATCTGTGTAACTCAGTTGGTTAAGCCCCTGACTCTTGGTTTGGCTCAGGTCATGCTCTCAGGGTCATGAGCTCAAGGCCCACATCAGGCTTCCTTCTCAGCGGGAAGTCTGCTTGAGATTCTCTCTCTCTCTCCCCTTATGCCCCTCTCCCCCTCTAAAATAAAATAAATAAATAAAATCTTTTAAAAATATTAAGACCATCATCACCATCATCACCACCACCATCATCATCATCATTGATGATCTCTGCAGCTTGAGGACAATAACATCTCCCCTAAACGCACCGAAGTCATGGATCAATCAGTTTCCATCTGCCTCCCTGATTACTAAATCTTTGTACTTTCAAGGTCATGATCCTAACCAATTTTACTGACTTCTAAAATAACACTGGTGATGATGAGTTACATTGTTTAGGGAAAATTATCCTGCTGAGAACAGCTGGGAAACCTAGATTTTGAAAAATATATCTATTTAAAGACATCTGAGAACTCTCAAGGCAGTGAGAAATGGGAAGTCCATCAACAAGGAAAGGAAAGAAGTCCAGAGAGTTGAAAGCCAGCATTTGGGGCCATTTTTTTCTCTGACAGGTGCCTGCCAATCCCAAGAGTGGCACCTGAGAGGCCAAGAAGCTGAGCAGAAAGTTCCACAGAGTCAGGGAGCTAAAGGAGACGAACACTGGGATTTGGGGTCCAACTGGAAGAGAAGCCCTGGTAAACATCACAGGCTCTAGTTTGAGACCCTAACAGCTTACATTCTGAAGTCCTCTACTGTAGGAGTGCAAGTGAATCAGAAAGAGAAAAAAATAGAGCAGACTTCATGGAGATTGAAATCCACACTTGAATAATTGCAATTCCTGGTTCAAATAGGGTCAACTGACACTGCTAACCCCCAACACTAACTGCCAAGTTGAGAGCTGCAAAGGGCAAATAAATAAAAATAAATGTTTATTGTGTGAAATAAATTTAACTCTGAATTTATTTAAAATGTTAACTTTACTCTGTGAAATAAATTAAAATATATGGCAACTGTAGCATGTAAGTCGGGAGAAGGATAGATACAGTTAAAGTGTTTTGGGATCATTGCATTAGCATGAAGTGGTCAAATACTAACTTATAATACATTTGTTAAGCTTCAGATGAATGTAAATGTTTCTTGAATGACGAATAAAAGAATTATAAGAGACCATGAAACCATCAAGCTTACATGGGGAGAGGATATAACTTAAAAAATACTTAATCCAAAAAGTGGGCAGGGAGTCAGGGAGGGGAAAGAATACAAAAGAGGGAAGCAGTAGTAGGAAGATGGTCTATGTTAGTTTTAAACCCCAAATCTCAGTAATTATCCTGAAAATAAGTAGACTAACTAAAAGACAAAGATTGTCAAACTGAATAGAACACAACTATATTGTATCGTGCTCATAAGAGAAATACCATGCGTGTAAGTAAGCAGAGATTTGAAAACTAAAACAATGGGAAAGATACACTATGACAGCACTAGTCACAAGGAAGCTGGTGTAAGGCTAGCACTTAAGTGATGACAAAGTAACCACACAGGCCAGGACACAGTGCTGTGAGGGAAGAAACACATCACAAAGATGGGACATTTCTGAACTCGTACACATTGAGACCCATATTCTCAAAATTATAAGGCAAAACCTGAGAAAAGGGAAAATGTTTATAAAAAGAAAATATGTTTCGAATGTATAATAATGGTAGAGATTTTTTTAAGCATACATCTCTGAATGAAACAAAAAGCAAATCAGCAAGTACGTATAAGATTTGCACAACACACTTAATAAACAAGACACAGCTGATAAATTTAGAACTCAAAAATTTACTCGTAGAAAAATATATATTCTTTTCAAGTGCATATGTGGCATTTATTCAGATGAATGGATAAAGAAAACGTGGTGTATACATACAACAGAATATTATTCAGCCTTAGAAGAAGGAATCGTGCCGTTTGTGACAATGATGAACCGAGAAGACAGTACGTGGAATGGGATAAACTCGTCACAGAAGGACAAAAACCGCACGACTCCACTTACATGGAGCTCCTAAAATCATCCAAACCCAAAGAAGCAGAGAATAGAATGGTGGGGCTGGGGGGAGGGGGAAATAGGGAATTGGTTTTTAGCGGATCTAAAGTTTCCATTTTGCAGGATGAATAAGTCTTCCAGGTCTGCTGTACCTACTGCCCATAGCGAACAATATGGTACTGTGCACTCTAAAATATACTAGGAAGATAGATCTCATGGTAAGTGGTGTTGTTTTATTTATTTATTTATTTTTATAATAATTTTTTAAATTATATTATGTTAGTCACCATACATTACATCCCTGGATTTTGATGTAAAGTTCGATGATTCATTAGTTGCGTATAACACCCAGTGCACCATGCAATACGTGCCCTCCTTACTACCCATCACCAGCCTATCCCATTCCCCCACCCCCCTCCCCTCTGAAGCCCTCAGCCTGTTGTTTTATTTTTAATACATTTTTAATAATACTAAATTTTTAATACATTAAAAAATATTCAGTTTCTTACTAAAGAAGATATATATTAAACATCTGTGATTTTTTTATGTATCAATTATACTTCAAAGAAGCTAAAAAATGACAACACATTTGTTCATGAAGCTATGTGAATAAATTTCAAAAGTTTAAAACCATACAAAATGTTTTTTGACAAGTGGAATTAAACTAAAAAAATCAATGATGATAGTAGAACCAGAAATTATTCCATGTCTGGAAATTCAGAAATATAAATTCTAGATAACTAATGGTGACGAGACAATATGTTGAACTCACAGATTCAACGCAGCTTATCCAACTTTCTGATATGTAGCTACGTCCATGCTTAAAGGGAATTCTTTTAATTTGTTTGTTTTTTTATTATTTTATTTTTATTCTTTTAGAGAGAGAGAGCAGGGAGGGAAAGGGGGAGAGGGAGAGAGAGAATCTTAAGCAGGTCTATGCTCAGCCTGGAGCCCTATGTAGGACTTGATCCCAAGACCTTGAGATCATGACCTGAACTGAAATCAAGAGTCAAACACTCAACTGACTGAGCCCCCCTGGGCGTCCCTAAGGGGAATTTTTAGACTTAGACGCACATATAAGAAAATAAGGACGGAATATAAATTGCTTAAGCATCTACATTAAGAAGTTAGAAGTATAATGTAATATTATGATTTATAATAAGAAATATATATTTGGACTTTATCCCCATTTCTGGCATGGAGCTCTTAAAACACTCGAGTTTCCTAAGTGTTAAGAGTAATTGTTAGGCTAATGAAGTGACTTTTAGATTGCACCTAAGGATGGGGGCTGGTTGCCAGGAGCCAATCCTATGATTGGAGGGTTGGAACTTTCAGTCCCACTGCCCCAGACCCTAGGAGAGGGGAGAGAGGCTAGAAGTTTAATCAATTGCCAGTGGCCAATGATTTAATCAGCCATATTTATGTAATGAAGCCGCCATAAACACATAAAGACAGGTTTGGAGTGCTTTCAGGTTGGGGAGCACATGCAGACTCAGGGGAATGGTGCACTTGGAGAGGACATGGAAGAACTCTGGGATACTTGCCACACTTCATCCTGTGCATTTCTTCCATCTGGCTATTCCTGAGTGATATTCCTTTGTAGTAAACTGGTGATCCAGTAAATAAGACGTTTATCTGAGTTCTTTGAGCCACTCTAGCAAATGGATCGAACCCAGGGAGGAAGTCATGGGAACCTCCCCTCTATAGCTGGCTGGTCGGAAACACAGGTGACCTCCTGAACTTGGAACTGACATCCCAAGTGTGATGTGGAGTCTTAGAAGGACTCAGAAGAAAAAGTCTGATGGGTGGGACCTGATCTCTCTCCACATAGACAGAATTGAGTTGAATTGTAGGACACCCCGCTGGTGTCTGAGACTCTCTTGTGGGTTTGTGTGTGGGAAAGCCCTCTCGCACACACTGGAATTTGTTGATCAGAATCCTTATTAACGACAAATTAAATGCAAAGACAATACCTCATTTTATGGGGTTTCACTTTATTGCACTTTGCAGACATTGCAGATGTTACAATCGAAGGGTTTTCGGAATCCCGCGTTGAGCAAGTCCATCGGTGTCATTTTTCCAACAGCATTTGCTCGCTTGGTGTCTCTGTGTCACATTTTGGTAATTCTTGCAATATTTCAAGTGTTTTCATTATTATTATATTTAAATTGCTGCAATCTCATGATAAAACTCTAATGGATGAGAAGTTGCTTGTTATGGATGAGCAAAAAACACGTTTTCTTGAGATGGAATTCACTCCTAGTAAGGATGCTGTGAGGGTTCTTGAAATGGTAACAAAGAATTTAGAGTATTTCATAAACTTGTTTGATAAAACAGTGGCCGGGTTTCAGAGGGTTGACTCCCATTTGGTGAGAAGTGCTACTGTGGGTAAAATGCTGTCAAACAGCATAACACACTACTGGGAAACCATTTGTGAAAGGAAGAGTCAACTGGTGCAGCAAACTGCATTGTTGTCTCATTTTAAGAAATTGCCACGGCCACCCCAGCCTTCGGCAGCCACCATCCTGATCAGTCAGCGGGCCCCAACATGAACGCTCCACCAGCAGCAAGATTACTACTTGCTAAAAGTTCAGATGATGATTGGCTTTTTTAGCCATAAAATATTTTCATTTAAGGTAAGTACATTTTTTTTAGACATAATGCACCTGTGTACTTAATAGACTATAGCATAATGTAAATGTAATTTTATATGCACAGGGAAGCCAAAACATTCATTTGGGTGGCACCTGGGTGGTGCAATGGTTAAGCATCTGCCTTCGGCTCAGGGCGTGATCCCAGCGTTCTGGGTTCGAGCCCCACATCAGGCTCCTCCACTGGGAGCCTGCTTCTTCCTCTCCCACTCCCCCTGCCTGTGTTCCCTCTCTCGCTGTCTCTCTCTCTGTTGAATAAATAAATAAAATCTTTAAAAAAAAAAACATTCATTTGACTCACTTGATTCTACTTCCTTTATTGTGGTGGCCTGGAAGTAAACCCACGACGTCTGTGGGGTCTGTGGTAGAAGGAGGGAAATAATAAAATGATATGTTCATAGAACCAACAAAGCCAAAAGTTAGTTTTTGGAAAAATTTACAAAATTGATGAGCCCCTGTAGAGATGAGAAACAGAAGGAACAAACCAGAGAGAGAACAAATTTCGAAGATCTTGTAAAAAGATGATAATGACAAGAAGGATATTCTGAAGAAGCTGATAAGAAACTGGACATTTGAACGGCTTGGATAAATCCTGGAAAAACACAACTTACCAAAGCTGACACAAAAAGAAATAGACAATTTGAATAAACCTATATGTATTTTTATTTTTATTTTTTGGTAATTTATGTTATTTATTTATTTTTATAATAATATTTTTTTATTATATGATGTTAGTCACCATACAGTACATCCCTGGTTTCTGATGTTGCGTTTAACACCCAGTGCACCATGCAATACGTGCCCTCCTTACTACCCATCACCGGTCTATCCCAATCCCCCACCCCCCTCCCCTCTGAAGCCCTCAGTTTGTTTCCCAGAGTCCACAGTCCCTCATGGTTCATCCCTCCTTCTGGTTACCCCCCTTTCTTTAATGTGTATTTTTAAAAATTAGCAGTTAAATTTAAAATCCCTCCCACACCAAAAAACAAACAAACAAAAAAACAAAAACAACATATTGGATTTCAATGATAAATTTTACCAAAAATTTAAGGGAAAAATAATAACACAAAAGATCCCTGAGAATAGATACAGAGAAAAGATTTCCTGACTCATTTTATGAGGCAAAAAGTCCTGACAAGAAAATTATAAAAAAATAAATGAATAAAGTATTACAAACAAGCTGAATCCACATACGTACATTATGACAAGATAATTTACAGAAACACAGTTTTACTTTACCATTTGAGAATCAGTAAGTGTGAATCCTAACATTCCGGGGAAAGAAGATACAAAACATCTTGTCATTTCAAGAAATGTGGAATAAGCACCTAATAAATGTCAACAACTATCAATAATAATAATGACTATTAAAAAATGACTATAAAAAGTTTTTATCAAATTTGAAAAAGTCCTCAATCTGATTTTTAAAAAGTAAACATGAAGCACACCGCAATTATCATACTTAATGTTAACTACTGAATAATTCTTATCTGATATAAGTGAAAAGATGAGGGGGCGCCTGGGTAGAGCAGTCAGTTAAGCGTCTGATTCTTGGTCTCGGCTCAGGTTGTGACCTCAGGGTCATGAGATTGAGCCCCACATCTGACTCCGTGCTGAGCTGGGATTCTGTCTCCCCTCTTCCTCTGCCCCTCCCCCCTGCATGCGCAAGCTGTCCCTCTCTCTCTCTTTCTCTAAAATAAATAAATAAATCTTCAAAAAAATAGAAGATGAGAATGTCAGCTGTCAATAATTCTATTCATCAGTGTACTGGAGGTCACAGCCAGTGTAACTGGGCAAGAGAATGCAATAAAAGATGGGAGGATTGAAAAGAAACAATTGAAATTTTCATATTTAGAGATGTCAGGAGAGTATGTATAGAAAATCCAAAAGGATCTACAGATAAAATATTAAACTTAAGTTAATTTAACATGGCTACTAGGAACAAGGTGAAAATATTTTAAGCATATTTTTATATATTAGCAGAAATCGCACAAACACGTACACTCACACACACTCTAAAAGAGTTGGAAAGCCTTCGTATTTGAGGCTGAGGATCTGCTTTCGAAGGTCGTTCACCCAGAGGTCATAATTAAATCATGGGTGCATTAAGGTTTTCCAGGATAAGGACAATCAGAGGAAAATCATAAGCCCAAGAAACCACCTTGGAGGGATGATTTGGAGAAGGGAGGAGACAAGGAGAGTAAATAAAAAGTATAAGGAGAAAATGAAGGAGCTGTTGCAAGACATCAGAGATCACAGGAATATTAGAATTTTCAAGCAACTGAAGTTTCAGCCCAATTGGTTCAAAAGGAAAAATGAAACAAGTTAGATCCCAGTAACTAAGATACTCAGAGGTAGATCAGTCTGCAGGTACAGCTTGATCTGGCCTTTGGCCCTGTCTCTCATCATTCTGTTTTATTTGTGAACTTCATTCCTGGGTCAGCTTTACTTTTAGAATGAAACTCCATAGCAGTTTTGAACTGTGAAGGCATCATACCATCCAGACAAAGAGAGAACACCTTCTTCCTCAACCACCAAATGGAAACTCGGGTTTCAGTTAGAGTGGACCAAATTAGGTCACATAGGCACTATGAACCGATTATTCTAACTAAGCAGGGGGATCGAAATTATGTTCATTATCTCAGACCTCGATTCTCATCTGGAGTCCATTTTGCCCCATAGGAGACGTTTGGCCATGTCTGAAGATGCATTTGGTTGCTAAAACTGGGGAGGTGTTACTGGCATCTAGTGAGACGCTGCCCAAAATCCTACAGCATACGGGACAGCCCTCCGTACCAGGGAAGGATCTGGCCCCAAATGTCAATAGGGCGAGTGTTGAGAAACCTTTAGACAAGGGTTTCTCACACTTAATTGTATATCAGAATAAGCAGAAAGGTTTCTTAAAATACAGATTTCTGGTTCCCATTCCTAGATTTCCTGATTCAATAGGTAGGTCTAGGGCAGGCCTAAAAACCTCTGTTGCTATCAAGGTCATAGGTACACTTCCTGCTGCTAATTCATAGTCCACACTCCAAAAAACACCCTCATCCGGGCCCCAGGTGGTAGCCGAGGGGGCCTCTGCTCTAAGGTAAGGTGGAGAAGTACCCAGCTGTACTGACAGGAGAGGAGGCTGTATGTTTCAGCCATCTCCTCTCCTTCCCCAACCCTAAAGTGCATATTCTCCTCAAATTTCCAGTTGGGAAAACTGCCTCCAGTACGTTTGGCTTCTCCAAAATCTCTGCTTGCTCTGACTTCCCTTCCCAAATTCCTATAAAAAAATACACTCAAAGTTTCCCTCCTCCTCCTGCTGTTTTAATCGAAATGAATTCAAATTTTTTTAATGGGGTTTCTGAAAACCTATGGAGGAAGCAGAAGAATGATTAAACATAAATGTCAATAAAAAAGAACTGAATTGCTACAGCACAGACATTTTGTAAAAGCCCTCTTGATTCTTCTGCGTGAATACTTAACAGCTCACCTGCATTATCACCCCTCCTCCATCCTGCCTCTCTCTCACTGGAACCACGAGGAACAGGATCCCGTCCAGATGAAGGTCTGCAGGTGGACTAGAGTCACAGCACGGACACAAGTGTTTTCTCTGGATGGCTTCGGGGTAGAAAAGAGTAGAGCATGGTATTTTTTTTGTAAGTGAGAAATATCTTAGAAAGAAGGAAATCGAGAGTATCAACTAAGGGGCTGGAGAAGAAAGCCTATAAACTTTGAAAAAAGCCCATCAACACGGCAATTATATGCACTTGGACCATTTTCAAAGAGCAAAGGCGCACACACAGAAGAGATCTTGCCCAAGATCCACCCGCAGCAAGCACTTGTCTCAAGGAACTCACAAGTAAAGGGAGAAGAAAACCGAAATAGCTCACTGCCAGGGGTACAGAGTGAAGAAGATCTCTGCGTGACGCCAGACAAGGGAGGGTCACTGCCACTGTAGCACTAAGGAGGGCTTCCTGGAGGAAGAAGCATCTCAGCTGGGTCTCGAGGGTTAGAAAGTCATCCAAGTAGAGACAGAGACATCATATAAAAATGCTCAGCATCTCTGCAAAGGCAACGATCGCAGCATAATTATAGTTAGCTGACTTTGACAAATGACATTTCAGCAGAAGCAGAAAAAAAGTTTTAAAATAAGAAACCAAAGGGATGTCACCAGCAAGTTGTATACCATATTTCATTTATTCTAAGACACAGTCTTTTCCACATCTCACGTGTAGGAGATCAGGGTGAATCGTACTATTGATACCATCTAATAAATTGATGGTTTTCTATTATTTTCCTGCTAGTTATAAGTAGCGATTTATCTTACATTCTATGGAAACTCTGATGTGACCAAATAGGGGGATTATTTGATGAAATATGATGCAATCGACCCACCAGGGCTGACGACTTGAGTTTCTGGGCTTCTGGGTGCTTATTCCAAATGGAAGAGGAGTCATGGCAAGGGTTCATGAGATACTCTGATACGACCTGTGAAGACCATAAGCAAAAAATATCTCTACAGAATCGATACTCGTGCTCCCATGTTCACAGTGACATTATTCACAAATAGCCAAATCATGGAATGAACCCCAGGTGCCCATCGACAGATGAATGATAAACAATGTGTCATGTTTGTGCAACAGAATATCATGACTCAGACTTGAGAAGAAAGGAGATGGCACACATGGGGCCACACGGATGAACCACAGGGACCTTGTGCTGAGTCACAAAGGGACAACTCCTAAAAGTTTCAAATATATGAGGTCCCAGGGTGGTCGAATTCCTAAAGACAGAGCGTAGAATGGTGGGTTCCGGGGCCTGGGGAGCAGGGACGGTGGAGGTGTTGTTCAATGTGTATAGAGTTTGAGTTTTTCAAGATGAAAAGAGCTCTAGAAACTGGTTGCACAGAAATGTGAGTGTCCTTCGTACTTCTAAGACGTGCATTTGAAGATGGCGAAGACGGGAGGTTTTATACTTTATGAGGGTAAGTTTACTACAACTTAAACAATAGACTTACATAAAGAAGATGGGGTTGGGAAGAAAGGGGACAGCCTGGTGGAAAGACTGAGGATAATGTGATGTAAACTGATACAATGGTAGAAAGAGTGGATGGGTAGACAAAAAAGAAAGATTACAAATAAAAACTCACCAGCGCTTCAAAAACCAAAGCAGAAGACCTATCAAAAGGATCAAGAAGGGCACTATTATTGCCAAAAGTATCAAGCCGATGGAGATTGGGTTTCCTGGAAATTGGGGAGGGAAACACGATGTCACTTCAAAACCCATTGTCTGATTTTCCTTTGCGCACGTGATGGTCACCTGCTCCTGTTCCCTCTGTCTCTCGCCCTCAACTCTGGCCCTCCCTCCCCACCTCCCCTCTCCCCCTTTTGCCCCTTTATCCCCTCCTTCTTCCCCCTCCTTCCCTCCCCTCCTCCCTCCCCCACCCTCCTCTCATCTGTCAAGCCCCACCTGTGGCCAGTGCCTCTCTCTATGCTTGAGGACCCTCTCCCCCATGCCCAGCCAGGCCCCGGCTCTTTCTCACCCCAGTAGAGGACCATGTCCTGGCCGCCTAGACTGCTGTGTCTCACTCGGCATGACAGGCCAGCCGCCTCCCAGGCCGCCACGTCCAGGGTCACTCGGAGATACCACGTCCCATCAGCATGGGGCAGGACATCGCCTCGCTGGGTGCCCGGCTGCTCCTGCTCACCCCGCATCCACATCACCCACACAGGCTTGGGGTAGAAGCCAGAGACGTGGCACACCAGCAGCAGATGGCCGGGACCGGGACTGGGGCCAGCGGACAGCCAGGCCTCCGGCTTCACTGGGGGAGGAAGGAGCGGGGAGAGTGTCAGATTAGGACTCGACTCTAGAGCACAGGGATTTGGAAACTCACAAGTTTGGACAGTGACCCCTTCTTCTCCTTTGGAAACCCAAGTATTGAATAAGCCCCTCTCTTCTTAGTTACCTCCTCCTCTTGAATTTAAGGAAAGCGGTGGGAAGTGAAACAGAAAAGCCTTAGGGGGGAACAGGACTCACCCTGCCTCTGCAGCTCGGCCTTTCCTGCATCGAGGACGCCCAGGAGGTACCGAGGGCATGTTTCAAAGAGGAGCTTCTCCCCGATATCCTGGATGCCTTTGTACTGACTTAGGAGCTCACAGATGTGCTGAGCCCGGCTGCCACCCTCCGGGGCGGGCACACAGGAGTAATTCTTGAGACTCAAAAAGTCCAGCCCTCCTAGAGCTCCCCGCAGGAAGCTCACGGTGCCCCCACCCGAGTGCAGCTTACAGCCTGCTATGCCCTGGATCTCGAAGGGGTCTGGATGGAAGGAAGACAGACAAGCAGTTATTAAGAAGCGAACAAGAAAGAGATGCGGGGAGAACGTGGATTTGGGATCCGGGTGATGCAAAAGGTCTGAGGTGTGACGTGATGAGCCAAAATCTCATTTACAGCAGCCAGAGAATTTTCAGAAAGCTGAGAACCAGGGAGAGGCATGCGTGTCACTAATGGTAGAGAAGCAGTTGCGATGACGTATGTGGCAGAGGGGAGAGGGGGGCAGAGTATGGAGGTTGGGGGCCAGCCATCCAGGGTGAATAAGAGCAGTGCCTTGGGAAGAAGGCCAGGCAGGGGGCTCCAAGAGGCGATTGCAGGAGGAGGGCGCTCAAGCACCGTGGAAGACAAGTGGGGCTTCTTGCTTGGGGTTTGAGAGAGCCCCCCAGGAGACGTTACAGCGGGGCACCTGTCAAGAGAGTGCCCACAGCAGGAAGAACCTGGAATGCTCTGCGGGGTGTGAGTCAGAGGGTGCAACTGCTCTGGGGTGTGTGTGGGCAGCTGGGTAATGCAGGAAGGAGGGGGGAAGACCAGAGGCATAGGAGCCTGATGCAGGAGGAAGAAAAGTCAGCGAGAGCCTCCCTACGTCGGAGGACTGGACTCACATTCCATCTGGAACTCCGAGGCATGGTCCTGCACTTCTAGGACGAAGCCATTGAGGTAGACCTGGATGAGCTCCTCCAGCTCAGTCACCTCCTCATCACTGAAGTTCCCCTTGGACCAGGGCTTTAGGAAAACTGCCCTGTTCGCAGCGCTGTCCCAGCCATGAATCTGCACGTCGCCCAACCATCCCGAGCCCTGGGTCTGGGCCCAGCTGCTGTTGATAAAGGACGAGATCTGAATGGCGTGGTAGGACGTGGGCCCCTGAAAGGCTGTGGGTAACGGAAGGGTAGGAAAAGTCAGGAGAAAGGGAGAAGCGGGGAGCAATGAGAGAATGAACCTTGGAAAGATCCAGAAAAAAGGAACCCAGAGTGTGGAGAGCAACAGAAAGCCTGAGACATTTGTCCCCAGGGCCTCAGGTCCCCTCCCCACCTCTGGAGGGTGGTAGGGGTGCTGGGGAAGCCTGATCCTCTGTGGCTTTATCTGGACCCTGTCCCTGTGCTGGCGTGGCCAGTCACCCACCTTCTTCCCCGCCACCTCCTGGGCAGAGAACCGCGGGCAACGCCAGCAGCAGAAGCAGCATGTCCCCGGAGACCCTCAGAGCCGCTGCAGGTCTCAGCGTCAGCAGCTCCGCTCAGATCTCGGCAGTGACTTCCTCTCTCTTCCAGCTGGCCAATCTCCAGGTCTGAGATTTGGGGCTTGAGAGAAGCAGGTTACACACAAGCCAACCAGCAGAGGAGAGCTGCACCGCCCACAGCCCCGGGCCTCCCATTTGCCTCTCAGCCTCTCATTTCCACTCCAGCCTGACTCCAACAATTATTCTATCTCCCCAGCTTCCAGCTGCTTCTCCGTCTCCAGTTCCTTCCCTACTTACTACCTTGGAAGAACCTCTTTGTGATTTTGGAGGGTCCTGTCGCTTCCCCAGGCACATACTTCCACAAAGCTGAAGAAGAGGGTAAGGTTGCACGACTCCTACAGCTCACTTTAATCGAGAAGGAAGCTTTTGGTTTATCCATCCAGCTCGACTTTGTCCCTGCCTCCCTGCCCTGGTCCTCTGTCGTCACCACTCCCAGCGTCCTCCATGCTCATCTCACCCCCCTTGTCTCATCCCTCCAACCCGCATTCTCATTTGGGGGCGGGGTGTATGTTGACCAGCACTTACAGGAAGGCAAAGCATTGCAAACACCACCCGGACTGTAGTGCTACGGGTCCAAACCCCAGAATCAAATGCGATAAACACCGCCGTGTATAACGCAAGCAAATCTATCTTATACCACAGCCATTCTTTGAGGGTAAAAATGACACTTTCTACTGGCATAGGACCTTCTTTTCAGTAGCTCTCGAGCTTTGGAGCTTGGAGTAACAAATCTTCTTGAGGCCGGGAGAACCTGGGGAGTCAGCCGGAGACATCCTTTTGTAGAAGGTTCACAAGCAATAGAGCCTCCCTCCTCCTTTTGCAACATCCCCAACCTCGATCTATATTTTGGCCTTTCTGACACCAGATAAAAGATTACGAGGTGAACAAGGAGCTTGTCACTTTTCACCAAAAGTTCAGAGGTGTTTGTCCTAAGATGCCATCTGTCTTCTCTGTGAATGCCCTTGGCACGTTGTAACAACGTAGCGAGCATCGCTGCGTGAAATACTGGGACTCTAATCAATGTTAGCCGTAAAGATAACCCTTGGATTTTCTCCAATCAGGAAAACATGACAAATTTGCATAGATATATATATCAGCTAGCAGAAAGGTGGTAGTAAAACGCTCCAAGCATAGGAGCTTTCACTAGGATGATCCATTCACGTAGATAAAAAGTGCAAAATGAGGATTGTAACGATCTGGAAATAAATGGCTCACGCTACCAAGAGTGGCCTTTATCCAAGCATGATTGCAAAGTCCAAAATCGCAAAGCATGTGAGTCAGGACGATATTCCTGGAATCCAGTACCTCACACAAGCTAATTCACTTTTTGGGTCATAGCCAAAGACAGAGGAGACTTCACATGACTTGCCATTGGTGGTGTCATTTTTCTTTTCTCTGTGGGCCTTGAGTTTGAGGTAGGACACCCGAGACTGTTGGGTGTGCTGCCGATTCGCTGGCATGCACGAATGTTAAAAACCTCGTGGTGTGGGAGCATAATGAGTAGATTAATTCTCCCAGGACAGATATCCCCCGAGAGCGATGTGGCAGCAGGGGGAGGCCGAGCAGCTGGGCTGGGAGAGGACGCCCGGGCATCAGCATAAGCGCCCACGGTGTCCTGGCACGCACTCAAGGAGAGACTGAGAACTGCAGCCTCCACGTCAGGGCCAGGCACCTGACAGGTGCTCTGGGCTCCCCACCACCACCACATACACTGTCCCTGTCACCACCCCTGCTCCATGCAAACCAGACCTGAGGCGTTCATGCAAGAGGCACACCCAGAGCTCGGTTGTGACACAGCTACTCCATGCTCAGGCTATAAAGTCTCCTCTCCCAAATGGCCGTGCCTCCCAGACAAGAGCCTGAGTGGACACACATCTCGTGACACCCAGTTTACTCCAATCGAGAAGCTCAGAAGACGGGGTCCTGCCTTCACTGGGGAAAAAGAGACAGAACAGGATTAACAGGTGAAAATTTACCTCTGATTCCTCCAAGATCCTCAAATTCTACCCCAAAGCAAAGAAGATAAACATCTTGGAGCCAAACGTGAGATTCCTGCAGACCTGGGGCCAGCAGGGGCCCCTCCACCAAAGTGCAGGCAGCGGCCCGGTGAGCTGGCATCCAGCAGCTGCCTGAGGCCCGCGCTGTGCGCGTCCTGCAGCCCGAGCCGCGGTCCCAGCACCTTGCAGGCCCTAAGCTGGATGGAGGAGATCGCGCCAACGAGCAGCCCATTGTATTGCTTTCTTTCAAATTCTGTGATTTTAATCAAAGAATAAAAGTTAACAACAGATCCAAAAACGACAAGTGTATCTTGACCTGTTTATTTATTATGGACGCATTCATTTATCCAACGAGTACTAATTGAGCACCTACTGTGTGTACTTGGAGCAGCTCTGCACTACCGCCTCACCATCCAGATTCCCATCTCCCATCCCACCCTATCCCAACCTTGGAAGTCAGTTCACAGACTCCCTTTTAAGCTCAGGAACCTTGACTGGCTTAACTTAGCCCAGGACCCACACATTCTTACGAGTCAGAAAGAACCTCAAATTTGAGCTATAAGGGAGTGTTTCCAGTGACAGTGACCCCACATCCCAGGTCCTGGGACACAGACAGGTTGAAACTTCTGAGACAGACTGATTGGAAAACCCACTGCATTTTTACCTTATTGGTCTTCAAACCAAACCGTATGTTTTGGGGGTTTGATTTTTTTTTTTTACATGACTTTGTTCCTGTAGGTTTACTTTGCTTTCTGCTGTAGTCTGTCTATTAGGAGTGTATATGGCGGGGTCCATACAATCCTTATAGCAGGCAGAGCTCCGGGTATGTCTGAATTTCAAATTCAAGTGTCAGATTCTAGCTTCTTATTTTCTCGCATCTACTGTTGAAGAGAAAACTTCTATTATTCTTTTTCTTTTAAAGATTTTATTTATTTATTTGACAGAGAGAGACAGCCAGCGAGAAAGGGAACACAAGCAGAGGGAGTGGGAGAGGAAGAAGCAGGATCCCAGAGGAGGAGCCTGATGTGGGGCTCGATCCCACAACACTGGGATCACGCCCTGAGCCGAAGGCAGACGCTTAACGACTGAGCCACCCAGGCGCCCCTCTATTATTCTATTTGTTATTACTTTGTAGGCAATTTTTTTCTCTCCAAAGATTTTCCATGTTTCCTTCATTCTTTTCTAAAGTGGAACATCTTATACTTAGACTCTGAAGTTTCACATTGTAGTGTGACTATCTAATTGCTTATTTGTTTTCTTAACGAGGTGAAACACAATATAAAATTAACTATTTTAAAGTGTTCATGGGGCACCTGGGTGGCTCAGTCTTGAAGCGTCTGCCTTCGGCTCAGGTCATGATCCTGGGGTCCTGGGATTGAGCCCCACATTGGGCTCTCTGCTCCGCGGGAAGCCTGCTTCTCCTTCTCCCACTCCCCCTGCTTACATTCCCTCTCTCACTGTGTCTCTGTGTCAAATAAACAAAATCTTTAAAAAATAAATAAATATAGTGTTCAATGTGGTGGCATTTAGTACATTATAATGTTGTGTGACCACGAGCTCTAACAACTTCCAAAAAATCTCTATCGCCCCAAAAGAATATCCCATATCTCTTATGCGGTCAGCCACCTGCATCCCTCCCCCATGCCAATCCCCTATGCACTGATAATCTTCCTTATGTTTCCACGGACTGACCTATTCCGAGCCCGTCATAGCTGGAGTCACCTAACATGAGCTCTTTCGGGTCTGGTTCTTTCAAGGGGCGCCATGTTCTGAGGTTCCGCGTTGTGTCACTTTTTCTTTCCTTTGTTATGGCTGAATGATGTTCCACTGTATGTATCTACCACATTTTGTCTCGTCATTTATCTGCCGACGGATATTTGGGTTGATTCTTCCTACTCACTATTCACTATTGTGAGTTCCTGGGTGCACATATTTGTCTGAACACCTGTTTTCAGTTGTCGCGGGGATATACCTAGAGGTGAAAAGTCTGGGTCAAATGGTTAATTCTATGGTTAACTTTTTGAGGAACTGCCAAACCATTTTCCTCAGCAGCTGCACCACTTTACCTTCCCTCAGCCACACGAGAGGGCTGGAATTTTAGACAGTTACTGTATTAGAAGTAAAAACTAATACATTGTAGTATTGTTACAAGAACAGTCTCGAACTCTGGGAGCCCCTGGAAAGGTGTCAGGAGCTCCCAGGGACACCGGAACACACCTGGACACCAACTGGCCTGAATCTGGTATTTCTTCAAGGGATACACAAAGGTATTCTACCTTCTTTATTAGTCAAAATATTTCTAAAAAGATATATTCTCCTAAAATAACTATCTCGTTACCCTGAAATACCCAAAGACAGAATAAGTACTTGATTTTTCCATTTATTTACCAGTCTTCGAGAGAACGAATTGTCTGTATAGCTTCCCAGGTGACCAATGAATTCCTTTTCCTGCTGCAAATGCGCGAACGTCTTCGTGTTTGAAATGCTTGACTCTATCCTAGCCATTGTTCCTGCTGAGGCTCACGTTGCCCCATCTGAGGCTTGGGCCCCTTTCTAGGTCGGCCTGCGTCTGAATTTGCAACGCCCCTTCCTCACTAGCCCTCCATCAGAGCTGTTCCAGACTCGGCAGAAACTCCCTGCCCCAAACTAGACATCAGTCCTTTCCCCACACTCTCTGGTCCCTCCTAGTGGGAAAATACGATACAGAAGCCACTCACTGAGACCCAGCTTAGTCTGGGTTCCTGGGCTTTTTAAGTCGCCAACCTTGTTTTTTAAAGAATAAATATCATGGAGAATCCCAGATAGACGGAGCACCTGGCCGACTTTGACAAAGCTGCAGAGGGGAGTCGGTGGCAGTGGGGCTGGGCAAGTGGCTCCACGGCAAGTCTGAGCCCAGGGGCCAGCATCTGGGGGCACAGTTGCCCCTCAGCGTGTGTGGAAGACAGACCAGTGAGACCACTGTGATGAGCGAGTATCATCCCGGGGGGCCTGGCAGGTGGAAGGGCTGGACCTCATTGTGTGGGGAAAAGCCAGCGTGTCATAAGGCCCCCATTCCAGAAATTCAGCGAAGGCGCTTCGCTCTTTCCTTTACGTGTTGGAGACCATGTCTTTATTGAGGAGGGTCACAGGGTCAGCACAGCCCAGACTGGCTTTCGGTTCACGGGCACAGATTGGGCGCTCATGTGGGTGTGGGCGCTCGTGTAGAATTCTTGACAACGCAGCGTGACCCCCGGAAACCGTGGCACCATCGTCACACCTTGTCAGGCTGTCCGCGGCGTCAGGAAGGACCAGCAGCACCTCTTGGCCTTGACGCAGTCTGGATGTCTCTGCCCCGCCTTCCCAGTCTGCGGGAGCGCCAAGGTGCACTTGGGGACAGGGCGGGCAGGCGACAGCCACAAAGAGCTCTCGCGTCTTTGACACTTTCCACCTTCTCTTTCTGTTTGTTTGGCTTAGTTCTTTAGAATTTCTCAATCCTCCCAGGCTCTGAAGCTCTTAAGATTTTATTAACAGTCTGGAGGAGATGTTTCCAAACACTGGGAGTTACCTTACCTTTTTACTGTCCCTTCATACTGCTGTCCGTGGAACACAGAACCACCCGCCCCCAGCACCCCACCCTGGTCCTGTGCCTGACTGTCCCATGTGGGGGCTGCGACGCTGGGCCCTGCTCCTGCCATTAGCGCTCACATGGAGCCCCGCTCACATCGGCGCCCCCGGATTTCCCACCATAACACATCTGTCCTGCAGCCGCCACTGCATCTAATCCTGGGGGAAAATAGGTGTTTGTGACTCTTCAGAGCCCAGAATCCTGTTGGCCACTAAAGCTTGGAGGGGTGGTTAGTGTTTCTCTTTTTCCCAAAATGAGCTTAACTGTCATTTTAACCCAGGGAATTAACAAAAGGCTCTCCAGCCTTCTATTCTAGGGCCTTTGGCTTTCATGGGAAGGGGGCCCTCAGCACACAGATTCTATTTTTGCCAAGACCTCGGCTTGAGCCACTCCCTGCTTCACGATGTTTGGGGCGGCAGCTCCTGCTTTATTTCTCTGAAATGTTCTCTGGCCGTTCCCTACCACTCACCCATTCTGTGTGTGCCGTAAACCTCACAGTTCAGACCAAAATACCTGCACTGGGAGCCAATCACTTCTATGCACAGGGGCCTCTTAAAGTCATTCTGTGGCCACCGAGCCCCGAGGAGTAAAGGAAGCGCCCAGGGCTGCTCTCACCATCTCCTTCAGGGTGATAACACGACCTTTGGTGCTCTCTCCTCTTGGCTCAGAAGGAAGAGGCAAAGCGGAGGCCTGAGAAGCTTGGCTTGGCTCACTCAGTGCACTGATTTTACCTGAAAGGGGTAGGACAGCTCAGTCTGAGGTTAGGGTCGAGCAGGACCTGCCCTGATTTTGTGTCCGGCCATGGGGTTTGCTAACATGGCTATACGTAACGGATGATCTCCGCTAGGTCAATGTAAAACTGTTCTCTGGCTTGTCATTTTTAATGTCTATACATTAAAAGATTGATACATAGGAAAAACGAATACTGCAAACGAATTGCAGTTACTGATGAATGAATATAATTACGTATTCACTCATCCCATACTCTACCCTATATTCCACTAGACCATACACGCAAGACAGGCTTAGAACAACACCAGCACTGTCATGAGCAATATGATTACCTTAAACAATGTAAGTATTGTTTTCTGACCCTAGGGTATATCCCCTGGAGATAAGTAAATTGTTATGCTTTAAAGTCGCTGGAAATAGCTCCTGACAAACGGTTTGTCCCCAACTTGATCAAGTGGTTACGGGTATTGTTGGGTTTTGCTTTCAATGATCGGGAACTGAAGCTCTTGTTTGTTTGATTTATAATGATACAAAGTGTCTTCATGGAACAGGACACCCCAAAACGGCTGCGTAAGGGGTTCAGCACATTCTTTCCCTAAATACCAGTGATAATACTGGACATAATTTTCTTTCTTTTTTTTTTAAAGATTTTATTTATTTATTTGACAGAGATAGAGACAGCCAGCGAGAGAGGGAACACAAGCAGGGGGAGTGGGAGAGGAAGAAGCAGGCTCCCAGTGGAGGAGCCTGATGCGGGGCTTGATCCAGGATCCTGCCCCGAGCTGAAGGCAGGCACTTAATAACTGCGCCACCCAGGCGCCCCTGGACATAATTTTCTGAATAAACCATTTCAGAATTCTGGAAAATGACCGAAGGCGTGCAACAGATTGAGAAGTACTTTGTTCAAAAGCTGCCTTAACCTCACAGCAAGAGCCACGGGGCGACCGAACACAAGGCTGGTCCCGCCCCACCCCTGGCGCCGGGACTCCAGAGGCTGAGGACCCGCAGTCTTGCTGTCACCAGAAGGGTAGACCCAGTTCGGAGCTCCACAGAGAGGGCCTATGTCCAGGGACTTTGTAGGAAGCGACAGCAGCCGGTGGCCGAAATCAAAGGTCAATTCCACTTGGGGCAAAGACTAGAGCCACCAACGTGTCACAGACGTCAGGGAGATGAGCTAGCCATGGTGGACCTCGAGCTCTCGCGTACTCCCAGAGGTGTGGCAGATGGTGCGCATACTAAGCAGAGAGCACAGCGCCCCACAGTTACCTGCTCATCCTTGGCCAGACGTGAAGCTCTGCACAGACAAACCAGGAGGCAGGGCAGATTTGTAAGCTGCGTGAACGGTAAACGTGCGCGCCAATCCACACTCGTCCCCTCGACCAAAGGTGTAAGCCTTGCCCATTTAAGGTGTTGTGAAAACACAAATTTCAACCAAGTGAATTTGAAGATGTAATTGGCTTCATCGAATCATTCATGAACTGGGCAGCATCCCGTCTAGGAAGTAGAGGTGGGAGTGACTCGGAGGAAGGTGGGAAAGAGGAAGAAAGAGAAGAGGGGAGGGTGGGAGACAAAGACCCAAGATTTACGTTGTAGACCTGGAACTAATATGTTTTATACCAGTTGTCTCCTCGGTAAAAAAACAAAGTGAGTAGGGCAAACTGCAGGGCAGGCAAAATCCGCAGAATTAGTCCAGGCAGGGGACGAAACAACAAAGCAACTTTATTCGAAGAGCCTCTAACTAGAAACAAAACAAATAACCATCAAGGAATGGATGAATAAAAAAAAAAGTGGTATATTCATACATGGACTCAATTGAGCATTAACAAGGAATGTGGAATGACTTAACAACCGTATGCTAGGTGGGAAAAAAATACCTAGATACAAAGAGTACATACAGATTATGTCCTTTTAATACAAATATAGAAAAGACAAATCTAAGCTTAATCATATCAGTAAGCACCCCGGTAGTTGCACGGATGCCCGGTTGGTGGTTTAGCTGCACGTGGGGACAGGGGAATCTGGGTAATGGGATCTGCTGTATCTTCATTGTGGTTTTGCTCACACAGGTGTATTCATTTGTCAAAATGAATGGAACTGCACACTTAAAACAGATGCGTTTTATTGTAACTAAATGATCTGTCTATAAAGTTGATTCCAAATTCCTAAAAAGAAACAAAATATTGTACCCAGTACAAAGGACATAGACAGACTGAAGAAGTAGACATCGCACCTCCAGGCCGGTGGGTACGGCCCTGACTATTTCCTCGCCCACCAGTTTACAAGTGTGTATGTCTGTCTTGTGTTCAATGCTTGACAAGTATTACTTGAATTAGTGAATGAAACTTAAAGGAAACAAAGTCCAGACGGGTGTCTGAGACAGCGCCACCCTTTGGGGGGCTGTTTTCCATATACATGCCTTGCCTAGATCCCATCCTAATCCTGGGGACCAGCTCTCTCGTTCCTTTTTGTTAACCATTCAGTGACACGTCTGCCCCCTGCCCCGCAGACGTGGCCTGCGTGCTGTTTCTCTCTTCGTGTTTAGAATAAGTTAGAGAGCGTCAGCTCATTGTATTTCTAAAGTAAGTATGGCGAGGAGCAAAGCTGCATTTTTCCTTCAGAATTAGGGAGGAAGTGAGGGAGTTAAAGGAATGCGGGATCTCCGGGCCAAGGAAGAAACACTGGAACAAGAAGGGAAACGTCAACCCTTCAAGTACTACAACCATGTCAGGGATGAGCACCGCGAAGAAAGCCTATCAACATGACAGTGAACCCAACGTGGATATGGTTTGTTTGGGTTTGACTTTCACTGAGCATGAATTACACGCAGGAAACGCACCTTCGTCAGGACCATTGTCTCAACGGAGCTTGCACACTGGAAAGGGAAGAAAGACCCAAGGGACTGCGCAGGGTAGAGTGAGGTGCACGTGCAGCCGAGCTGAAGGGCTTCCCACCTACGGATTGGGGAACACCCCGCAGCAGGGGAATCAGAATGGGCTTCAAACGTGGAGGACTATTGAACAGACAGACATTACTAGGAAGGCATTCCATACAGACTTACAGAACTAAGCTAGTCTGTGCGAACAAGTGATTATAAAGCGGGAACAGGAGAAAAAAAAAATAAATGGAAGGCAGAAAGAATGGTATCGTCACTCTGTGGTCCTAGCTCCTGGGCCACTGGGGAAGGCGTGGTGAGGCAGCTCATGGGATGTCCTCATAGGAGCTGTGGAAGAGAAATGGGAAATACTGGGTGCGTCGGAGGTGGCAAGTAAGGCTGAGAGGAGTGTCAGGAGACAGAAGCTAAGAGAGGTAAATTGGAGTGTGAGATAAGATACTGGGAAGAGAGGAAGAAACACAAAGAACCCACCAGCGCTTCTTAAACCACAATGCAAGGACTATCAGAAGAAGTAGGGGCACGGTCACGGCCAACAGGATCAAGTACACGGAAAGGTGGTGTCCTGTGGGTATTGGAGAGACATACTGATGTCATTTTCTACCCACCGCCAGTTCTACTCTGTCCACTGATGTCCCCCCATGTCAACATACGCATTGGGGATGAGTGCTATCTTCGACCAGCCTTGTCACTGTGTTCTCACACCTGCTCAGGGAAGGGCACCCCATCTCTCCCTAAGCCTCTTACATCTGAGCGCCCCTCGCGTTCCACCCCTACATTGTTGAAATCACTTGTACTCATTCCTTCCTGATATTGTGTTCACCTCATTCTGGCATCATGGAAACCTTCTCTTCCCTAACCTCTCTGCTCGAGAACCACCTTCTCACACCTACAGATGCCTATCTTACTCACCCCAGTAGAGAATGATGTCCTGGCCTCCTAGACTTCTGTGTCTCACTCGGCACGACAGGCCAGCCGCCTTCTTAGCCTCCACATCCAGGGTCACTCGGAGATACCACGTGCCATCAGCATGGGGCAGGACGTCGCCTCGCTGGGTGCCCCGCTGCTCCTGCTCACCCCGCATCCACATCACCCCCATGGGCTTGGGGTAGAAGCCAGAGACGTGGCACACCAGCAGCAGACGGCCGGGACCGGGACTGGGGCCAGTGGACAGCCAGGCCTGTGGCCTCACTGCAGAAGGCATAAGAGGTATTCAGATGGGGACTCTCACACACAGCTCAGGGGTCTTTAACCACATCAGCATGCACGTATTACCTTGCTTTAGGAAACGTGTCCTCAGAAACCCTATCCCTCTTGAATTCCTCTTTGTCCCAACTTTGAAAGAGATGGTGGGACGGGGCAAGACATGTATGGAAGTATCTTAGAAGAAGGGGCTGTACGAACCTTGCCTCTCGTAATCCACCCTCGCTGCATCGAAGAGACCCAAGGCAAACCGGGGGCAGGTGCTTGTGAGGAGCCTGTGGACTGTTTCCTTGATGCCTTCGTATTGGTTCATGAGATCACACACACTCTGGGCTCTGCTGTCACCCTCTGGAGCTGGCACCCATGACATGTTTTGGAAACTCAGGAAATGTGACCCTTCATAAGCTGCCTGTAGGAAGCTTTCTGCAATGTCACTAGAATGTAGCTCACAGCCAGCTCTCACCTGTACTTCAAAAGGATCTAGGAAGAAGGAAGAAGGAGAAACAGATTTGTGGGGGGGGGGGGGGGGAATGAGAAAAACGATAGAAGAACTTTATTAAAAAGTGGAACAAGAAGACTTTATAGGGGTGTAGGAGTAAGCCAAAGATGTGTTTGATCAGGAATAAGGAAGAGAATTGATGGAATGGGGAAGAGGCTGTAAGGGATATGTGATATGTGCCAAGAACCAAGAATTTGACTTGAAGAAGTCAGGGAAATGATAGGTGAGCTGCAGGTTGGAGGGTGAGGGCAGGGGCCCAGGAACCCCTATGAAGGAACCGCAAATACAGCTCTCCAGGGCACATGACATGGGCCATAATGGTTGTTGGGTTGTGGACATAGACCTTGGAAGATACTGAATGGAGGAAGAGACCATAGTTTAACTGAGGGGGGACAGTTGTGTGTCTCCGTGTTTTACCATAGAAGGGAGACCACTGGGGAAAGATAGAAATGCACAAGAGAAAAAGAGTCAGAAGAAGCAAGGGTGTAGGAAATCTTGAGGAGTCAACATCTGGAATGACCCCCAAGAAGTTTATGCATGAAGATTTTTATGGTGGGACAGGAACCACGGGCAGTGGTCCAGAAGGGCATGAGGATGTTTCCCAGAAACAGAAGAACCTTCTGAGGGCTTCCCTTAATGTAGTGGACTGAACTTACATCCAAAGTGCAGTTGACTGGCATATTCTTGAGTCTCCCGAGTTAATCCAATGAAGTAGACCCGGAACAGCAATTCCAGATCTATCAGTTCCTCGTCGCTGAAGTTGCCCTTAGACCAGGTGTGCAGGAAAATGATGGTGCCAGACTCACTCTCCCAGCCATGAGTCTGCACGTCACCCAGCCAGCCTGAGCCCTGATGCTGTGTCCAGGATTGGTTGGCAAAGGATGAGATCTGGATGATGTGGAACAGGATGTGTTCCTGGGGGGCTGTGGGTAGTGGAGGGGTACAGGGTCAGGTAGTTTAAGGGAAACAGAGGTAAGCAGGAAGGAGGAGATGGAAAGTGAACCAGTTACAAGAGAGACGAGAGAAAGAGAGAAGGAGGGAGGAAGAGAGAGAGGGAGAGACAGAGAGAGAAGGATGGAGGGAGAGAAAGAGAGAGAGGAAGAGAGAGAGGGAGGGAGAGAGAGAGGGAGAGAGAAAGAGGGAGAGAGAGGGACTGAGGGAGGGGAATTGAGAGAAGGAGGGAGGGAGAGAGACAAGTTATGACTAGGTTAATGATGGCATTTCCCTCATCTGGGGCCCCATACTCACCCCATCCTTTCAAAGAGTAAACCGTACCTAGAGACAGGAACCCTCAGGGCGTGAGCAGTCTGATGACCCGAGAATTGTGGTCTGTGTTGGGAAAGGAGCGAACACCCCACCCGGATCAGGGACTGGGCAGCCGGCAGAGCTCTTACCTTCGGCGCTGTCACCCCCCAGGAGAAGAGCACCCAGCAGGACAAGCTCCAGACACAGCATGTCACTTGCAGACGTTTCTCAGCAAATCTGCCCCTCAGTGTTTCTGTTCTGACTTCCTTCTTCCACCAACAAGCCGTGCTTTCCACCAACTGCTAATTGAAACAAAAGCCGGTTTGCTGCTCCCCCAACCTCCAGCCTCCTACTCGTGCTCTCATTTCCCCATGAGCTCCGACCAAGACTTTCCTCCTGCCTGGCTTCCAGCTGCTCTCCTTGTCCTCAGCCTCCCCTCTGCCTGATGCCCTCCTCGAAGTTGTGCGTGACACTGGATGGTCTCTGCACCTCCCAGGGACTCGAGTCTCACCTTTACAACAACAAATAGAAACCACACAGTGTCGCCAAGCCCTGCTTGTTCTAACAGATCAGAGTTCCAGTTTCTCCACCAGCTCTGCTTCAGTGTCCCCTCCTGCCTCTTGTCTGGACACTCCATCCTCCTCTTCCCCTTTTCAGTATCTTCAAAACCCCCTCTTTCCCATCTCACCCCGTGTCCCTCCGCTGATCTCCTTCCCTGATCGTTGCTGGCTCCCCTCTAAATGGGAGAACGTGCGTGCGCAGGTCTGCTGCTGTCTCCCCAAGCACCTGTGTAAACCACAGCCGGGTCGCCACTGTCCTTAGAGATGAAAGTGTGGCCGCCCCAGAGTGTGCAGGACCACCAAAACTATAAAGCATAGGCCCTCCTCTTGAGTTTAATTTGCATATTCACTCACCAGAAAGTCCCTCAACACATGCTTGGTACCAAGTAGCTTAGTAGGCATGTGAAAATACAGAGATGGACAAGTGTATTTAAACCGAGACTTGAAATGCGTCGTGATACCCGCCGTTTCAGGGTCTAGCATCCCGGACACAAGAACAACATTCTCCAGGGGGGCGTTCCGACCACCTGGCCCCTGCAGTGATCCTTATTTGAAGTCTTGGGAGGGGGCTGCGCTTTTCAGCCTGAGGATGTGCTGGACAATGTGTCCAGCGAGGGACTGGGGGGGGGATCGGAGGTGCGGCTTTTCCGGGAGACACCTGCAAGGGGAGGCTGTGAACGTTCTCACGGACGGCAAGGGCTGTGATCTGACGAAAACGCATTGTCCAAAAAGAGAGGCATGTGTTAATGTTTGAAGATATGTAGGTCGCCCGTTTGAGGAGTGTGATGGTTCTGACTGGTTAATGTGTGTGAATACGTGAGTGCCGATTTTTTAAAGACCCAAGCCATACGTCATCATAGCGCCCTTTAATAACTTCTAGAACTCTCTGAGCACAAGCCACACTTACTTAAATCCCATTTGCAGTCGTTTCTCTTTCATGTTTGTCCCAGTCAGCGAGCTCTTTCTACTACGGCCACAGACACGGGGCCGTTTCTACGGGCCACGAACTCCTCCAAGAACCACCATGCACGGTTTCCACCCCACGCAGACCTTGCTCACGCCCCAGATCCCGCTGTGGCCTGACTTCTTGCCCACGGCCGCTCTGCTGTTAGGAAGCCGCAGCCCACACACGCTGTATGATTAACACATTCCCCGCAGGAAACACGCAGCCCCGCTGCTCCCTCACTGTGCGGTCAGGGCCGCCGCGGTCCGGGCAGTGCAATGGAGCCTCTGCCCCGGATGGCAGCCCCGAGACAGAGGCCGCGTGCACTGTGCTGGTGTCAGAGAGCAGTCCTCTAAGATTCTCAAGTTCACTTATGACTGCAGCCCAACCCAGCCACACTGGTTAGTATTCTAGAGCCTGTAGAACCAGGTAACTAGTATCCATTCCCCCTCCTGAGCTCAGAACCACATAAGGTCGAGAGAGCGCGCATAAGATTATCAGTCAAATTGTCAGCTTGGCTTCTGCAGCTTCTAGAGAATTTCCCTTACGTGTGTAATCCAAGTAATTTGGCTGGCAGTGAACTCCCCATGAAGTGGTCTTAGTCTTATAAACTGATTACTTGTGTTCCCCCCCCCCAAAATGCATAGATTGAAGCCCTAACCTCCCCCCCACCACAGTGTGGTTCTCTTTGCACGATGGGACCTCTCAGAAGTAATCACAGTTACACAAGATCCTAATGGGGGGTGGGGGGGTCTTACAAGAAGAGACACCAGAGAATGGGCTCTCTCTCTCCCTCTCTCGCCGTCCCTGGGCACCGAGGAAAGGTCCCATGAGGAGACAGCAAGAGGGCAGCTGTCTGCAAGCCAGGAAGAGAGGATTCACTGGAAATCAAAATGTCTGGACTTGGAGCCGCAAGAACTTAGAGAAGGTGACTGGGTGGGTCAGGCCGGGCTCACCCGCCAGAGTCTGCCCAGGACCGAGGAGACCAGGACAACCCTCCGGGCATGGGAAGAAGGCGCGGAGACCTGTTTTCACCCGGTTTCTCTCCTGGACTCCCACGTGTGATAATCCGTGTGGTGGCCACAGGAAAGGACACAGAGTGATGAAGGGAAGCAGGAGTATGTGGGGAAACTCGGCTCAGGGGAACGTGGAGAGCAGGTGCAGCTTAGCCCAGAAGAGGGCCGTGTCCAGCCAGTCACCCAGACAGAAGCTGGCGACCTGCGTTCCCCGGAGCCGTCACCTGCCTGCTCCCCGCGCCCTCTGCTGCGTGACCTGCCTCTTCCTCTCTGACCTCATTCGCATCTGCTGGAGGGCGACCTGACCCGGGCCGCCGAGTCCCCCGCGGGCCCCGCAGCCCTCCCACCACCACATCTACTAGGCGCTCTGCCTCAGTGGCCACATAAGTGTAAACCTGGTCACATCAGGCTTGTGCTGAAATTATTTCAGTTACTTGCACGAGGAACAATCTAAACCCCTCCTGAGTGTTCAGGGGGGAGAGAAGGAGGTTAGAGCTCCTGCGGAAGCGCACAGTCCCAAAAGGATGATCTGAGACGGGCAGAGCCTTCTAGGATCAGAGCACAGCCAGAGGAGAGGGTCTGGGCTGTCTGGGGGCGCCCAGTGCTCTGCCTCAGGCCCCAGCCTTCCCCAGGCTCCCTCTGCCTGCCTCGGTGGGGCCCAGAAGTCCTCGTCCTTGGCCCTCCCCCAAGGTCACCTCCATGGGTGATGCTCGCCCCTCAGAAAGAGAGCTCTCCTCAGCTCCCCACCGTGAGCCCAGCTCACATGGTCTCACCCCTGCTCTGCCCTCCCCTCCCTGCCTAACCTCACCCTCCGCCCACTTCCCTGTTTGAGAAATTTCACTGCCTCCCACAACCACATGCCTTTTACCGGCCCTTTCATTTCCCCATGAACACGCCTTCAGGTCATTCTCCCCTTCCTGGCTCCCAGCACCAGCCCTGCCTCTGTTCTGTGTCTTCCTCCGGCCCCCCATCCGCAGCGCTGAGGGCAGGACAAACCCCACAGAGGCCCCTGCAGAATGCACTCCCCCCCCCATCCGCAGCACAGAGGGCAGGACAAACCCCACAGGGACATGTGCAGAAGTCGCTGCTGCTGCTAGTCTGTTTCCCACCACGACACGTCTGATGGAGAGAACCCGATGGTCTCTAATCTGGCTTCAACTGTAACATTGTCGGACTTGGTCTGTGTTCGCGCTCATCTTTACTTACAGAGCCTTTTCTTTCTCTCTTTCTGGGGTCTCATTTCTCACTTTTCTATCTCGTGTCCACATTGTTCTCTATTTACCCTTCCCCTGAGCTCCGAGCACCTCCCCTCTTTCATCACCTCTCCTGCCTGGCTCCCCATCCATTCATTCAAAGACCTAGCATCACGTTGGCTAAGATCTGAGAACCAAGGCACTGCCTTATCACCTGACCCTTAGATTTCTGTGTGTCGTTATGTAGAAACAGTACATTTCTTTGTTTGTTTGTTTGTTTTTTTTGCCAGACAGAAGCCAGATATTTTTGTAAGAGCGAGGCTTGCAGTATCAATTTTTACAGTCCCACCCCCCATGCAAAGCAAAGACTGACTTTATATCATAGGATTTAGAGTCAAAATTTAAAAATGGCCACTTGTTTGCATCAATGACCATCTTCTTATTGACATCACTTCATTTTTCATATAAAAAAACCCTTAATCCTTTGACACTTACAAGGAATTAAGTACATTGAACTGGGATTCTAATATCATTCTGCTTATGGTATTAATTTTACTAAAATATTGTGCCAAACTAGGGCTAAGGATATCATTTTAAAGGATATTTTTGAAAGTACCCATTTGACTTTTATTTTATTAAAAATTCAAATTAGCACTATCTTTAAAAAGATAGCATATCTCTCTCATGAAAAGACTGGAAGGGGGTGTGGCATTCTGTTGCATGGGGACTTGGTGGCTAGCTTCCTCTTTTGTTTCGGCGGGTGCGGGGGGGGTTTGAATGTTTTGTTTTGCTTTGTTTTGTCCTGTTATGGTCTCTACCACACTTGGTCCTCATTCTGAAGGTCACCCTGTATTCTGAGGTGGTTGCCACCATCCAGCCAGAGAACATGAGAAAGGAGGAGGCTGGGCACACCCACTTGCCCCTGGTTCCATTCCACGTCACTGAAGTTTAAATTCACAGGTCAGACCGCAGACACACACCCACACCAGCTCACAGGGGGCCTAAGGAGGCAGCTTCGATTCTGCCTAGCTAATAAATGGGGCTTGATTTATTCTAGAGGAAGCGAAAAATAGATTCTGGAGACAACCACTGGTCTCTGCCACGGAGCCCCATTTGACAAGTCATCTGCCCACTTACGCACGTGGGTATATGGTTGGCGAGCAATTTCGCTTCGATAAGGTGACTGGTAATAACATTGCTTGAAGCCCAACGACCATGTGTGGTTTTCTAGGGACACTTCATACCCAAATTAGGGCTCATACCTGTTCCTGCCTGAGGTCTCATCTGGCATTCTCGCTGAAGTAGTATTGGTCGTGCGCTGGGAACGGAAGGAGTCATAATTAGGCCACCAAGTGCCTCTGTCTTAGAGTAGCACCAAAATTTGACCTCAAGAAGAATCTCGGTACTCCCCTTGGATGCCGTCAGCTTCCTGGGAGCAAATCTGGGATTCAAGTGACAGTCTTGGAGTAGACCTCCAAAAGCCGTGAGAAATGTCCAGTGACCAATCCCACCGACAGCTCAAACTGTAGCCAATTCCTGGCTACTGTTCTGCATGTAACAGATAATATAAAATTGTGGTCGGTGAGATGTATGTTAGAGTTTGTGGTCTAAATGTCACTGCTGCTCAAAAATCATGAGATCAGTTTGACACAGACAATATGCTCATTCCTACAGAGAGTGTCAAATCAACCCTTGAGCTTGCCAGAACGTGGGAGAGAGGCATGGCCGGCCCAGATCCTGTTGTGTTGTATAGACTTACTTTCTTATTTTTCATGTAGGCTGATATAATCACCTTACTTTATTTAAGAGACTGAAGCAGGCCTAGGAAACTCGTGAAACTGATGGAACAAACTTTCCCGAGAACGTTGTTCACAGCACCATATAGTTTCTTCCGTCTAAGAACTGATGGGAGAAATTTTTTTGTGGCCTGAGGACCAGGAAGAGCTGTACTTTTTCCGAATGACTTACCCGTCTGTATCTTTCTAGGCCCTGCTAGACCCTGTCTCAGTCACCTCAGAGCCTTCTCGTAATTTACAACCTACGTACGGCCAGGCTTTAGAGCATCATGACGCCTTTTAAAACTTACCCCATTCTCGGCTTCATCTTCCTTTACCAGCCATATATTTTCTTGGATTCTATTCCCGTATTATTATTGATACACTTTTAATCTTACACGCATGATTTTGTAAGTAATGTCAATGACTAGCCAACAAGTTACTGTGAACTGAAGCATGGGTTCCCAAGCCACTTGATTCCAGGGGGCTTCCAATGTTTTAGGAACAAGAACATGGAAGCTTTGTTTTTATCTCCACTGCCACCCGGAGGCAAAATATAGAAATCTAACCCAATCTGTAGCCTTCGGTGATTACAAAAACCCTGACATTTTCAACCAGAGCGTTTTGATGTCGCACATACTTTGATTCTGTGCTTAGAAATGGAAATATTTTATACAATATTATATATTTTTATGTTTCTTTGCCCTCGTGTTTTATCCATGGTGCAATCCATTATCCCAATTCAGTCTCCACTCTATAGAACCTGATTTTTTTTTAAAGATTTTATTTATTTATTTGACAGAGAGAGACAGCCAGTGAGAGAGGGAACACAAGCAGGGGGAGTGGGAGAGGAAGAAGCAGGCTCATAGCGGAGGAGCCTGATGTGGGGCTCGATCCCATAACGCCGGGATCATGCCCTGAGCCGAAGGCAGACGCTTAACGACCGAGCCACCCAGGCGCCCCATATGGAACCTAATTTAAAAACATTGTCCAATGTTAGTTTTGCTCCTTTGTGTTTTGTCTGTAGAATCTGACGTGCGGAAGGTTGAACTAATCATTCTCCTCCGTCTGTGGGCCCTGGTCGTCCCTTGGGCTGAACAGCCTTCCCCTGTAAACTTCCAGGTGTTCGTCCCCATTCCCTGCTGCTCCCCACATTCTCCTGTTGATGTGCTGTCCTTCTGTTTCCACGTGTTCTTAGAAGGTGTGGTGCTTTGATGTACAACTTCGGTTTCCACCAAAGGTGTCATGCTCTATGCTTCATTCACCAACATATCTCACTGAACACCGTTTTAAAGACCTTCCCGTAGTGCTCTGTGTAGAGACCTACTTTATTTTTAGAATTCCAAATACCTGTCTCAATTTTCCACCATTAATTTTGTTTGGTTTATACTTGGTTAATAAGAAAGTTTTAATTTTGCAAAGTAAAATTCAACAGCTTTTATTTTTTATTTAATTTTTTCCCCCCAAAAGTCCATCCACTTTTTACACTTTGTGGCACCAAAGCGACAATATGCCAAACAGTGGAACAGTCCACGTTGCCCCCATTCCTCCTGGACACGCCCATTCCTGTTCCCTAAGGGTGGAGAGCCCAGGACCCTTGCTCAGCAGGACCTGACTTAGTTCCAGGGCCCTGGGAGGGACCAAGCCCTGGGAGCCTGAAGCTGGCGGGGAGGGACCCCGCAGCCCCCTCAGGCCCCACTGCTTCAATGGAGCAAAGTATGTATATATGGGGGGGCGGTGAACAACTACCATAGGCCATTTCTTTCCAAGGCTCTGCAGTTTCCAGTCTGGGAACTTAGTTTAAGAAATAATTCCCCACCAATGAGTCATAAAAAATATTCTGCTTTGTTACATGCTACTAATTTTGTAGTGTTGTCTTTTGCATTTATGACTTTATTCCATTGTCAATCAGTCTTTGCTCTACTTTTTCAAAAATGACTTAGAAGTCATCTATTCTTCTATATAATATAAAAAAAGTAAGCTTAGTATGTACCTCCAGAAATCCAACCGGAATTTTAATTAGGGATTTACAGAATTATAGAATAATTTAAAGAGAATTATAATTTTTTATAATAACTCCATCTATATAACTCCAATTAATTTGAAATATTTTTATGATCTTTAATAGTTTTTATAATTTCTCTGTAGACTTCTTGCATATTCTTTCTTTAGCTAATTCTTAGCTCTTTTATACATTTTGTTGCTATTATAAATGGGATCTCATTTTACCTTACTTGTTCTTGTTGCTTGTATAAAAAAGTGCTGTTGATTTTCTAATATTTATTTTGTGCCTAAAGAACTTGCTACATTTTGGGGCACGTGGGCGGCTCAGTCAGTTAAGCGTCTGACTCTTGGTTTTGGCTCAGGTCATGATCTGGGACCGAGCCCAACATCGGGCTCCCGGCTCCATGCAGTGTCTGCTTGTCTCTCTCCCTCCTCCTACCCCCTCTCTGCTCCCACTCTCTGTCTCTCTCTCTCAAATAAATAAAATATTTTTTTAAAAAAAGAACTTGCTACATTTTTATGTTAGGCCTAATTGTTTGCTTTTTACTCCACTAGTTTCTAGGTAGAAATCATATCATCTCAAAAAAAAAAAAAAAAAGATAACTTACTCTCTTGAAATCCTTATAATTTTTATTTACATGTTAAATTTTTATCTAGATAAGTTCCTGACCTCTCTTATTACTCCCAATATTTTGGTTATTTTTAATTTTCTTACATACAATCATATGATCTGCAAATAATTTTTTTTCTTTAACTTCTATTTTCATGCCTCCTTATTTCCCTTGCCTTGCTGGATTACGAAGGGCTTGTAGTATTCCACAGAAGGATGAAGATTCTAGTGGGCGGGCATCTTGTCCTTGATTCACTGGAATGTTTTTCAACCTTCAGAATCAAATACATGTCATAAAGGCTGTTTGCAGCCACGTTTCCCTCTATTCTCCATTGGTCAGGTTTTACCAGAGGTGACATTTAAATACATCAAATTCTTTTTCTGTAACTCTGGAGATGATTATATAGCTTTATTTTCTTAATCTGTTAAAGTAAGTGATTCTATTAAGAGATTTTTAATAGTAAACAGTTCTTGCATTCTATGGATAAATCCCACTTCATCTGGTGCTGGTTTCTGTTTGCAAATATTTTGAGTCTATATACCTAATTTCCCTGTAAATATGCATAAATGAGGTTGGCAGATAGCCACTGTTTTAATAATTGTTTTGTTTTGTTTTCTGGAAAAAGCCTTGCTGGCTTTGGTGTCATGACGATTTTGCACTGGAATTTAGTTGCGATTGTTTTCTATCCTTTTCTCTGCCTGGAACGATGCCTGTGGAGTGTGATGACCTCCTGCTCCTCTGGTTTGTACCTAGGACCCTGTGCAGCTAGCAGGAAGTCTGACCCTCCCTCCTGTTCCTTAGCAAGCGTGATGCATTCAGACTTTCTCCCTCTTCTAGAATCCTTTAAGATACAATTTTATCTATAACAAATGTGTTGGTGTAAATCATAAATAGCCTGTTCTTACTCAATCTATACGCCGTCTCTGTAACATGTCTACTTTCTCATATTTATTACTCTTCTGATCAGTTCCGCGAGAGGTTTTATATTTTTACTAATTTTCTCAAAAGGCCATCTTTGGTGTTGTCCGTCACTTTTACCATTTATTTTGTTTGTTTTGCTTTTTCTTTTAACTTTTAGTGCTTTTAAGTGAATTTTCTACCTTCTAAAGTTTTACTGATTTTGTCCTTTTTCTAGATTCCTAATTAAAATCTTCATTCATGGTTTTAGTCTGTCTTGTTTACAAATTAGTGCCTTTGAAGCTGTAAATTCCCCCCCAATACTTGTCACTTCACTATCATTTTGAGCCAGAAAAAGAGAGGATGTGCTTACCAATGGAAATCGACACCTGCCAATAGGACCGTGAAAACCAGTCCTTAGTGACCACTGTTTAGAAGTCTGGAATAGTTAAAACTGAACAAAGGCAGAAACAGATGGGTGTGAGGCCAGATACGCGCCTTGGTCACGGTCCAGGTCTGCATCCCATCACAAAGACTGAAGGACTGAAGTTATAAGTCACCACAGAAGAGGGGACAAAGCATAAGCAAGTCATTTCTGAAATGTAGAGACCACAGCAAGGATCAAATTCACCAATGAGTGTTCCTAGCCCCAAACTAAAGTCACACAGAAAGTGGATTTCACGGCGCAAAAGGCTAACACTAACTGTACTGATACATGCCCTGGGGTGGCTTCTCCTTTCTTGCTAATGAGGAAGCATGCATCTGTGTGCAGACGTGTCCAGCCCTCACTTGAGAAGAAATGTCCTTTCCCTTCTTTTTCACTGCAGGTGCTCGTCCTTGCTCTGAAGTTCACTCTTAATCTTTCTAGAATGAAGAAATTCCCCGGACGCTGCATTTTGCTGTGGACTTGGCCAAGTAAACTTCCTCTCATGTGAGGTAAGAGAATAATTTTTTTAAGGTGACCACAAACAATTAAAATAATTGAAAATTAAAGGATTCATAATGAAATTATTATAGGTAGTAAACAAAAAGATTCATAAATGTGATCACGCAATGATGAGTTAACTCTTCTCTCATGTACAAAGCTGACCGTAGCCATCTGGTCACATCTGAATGTCCTAAAATTTTTAAAAAATGGCTCTCCCATGCCATTAACAAGTTTGTAACAAAATTAGGATCTAATGAATAAATTAGGAAAGTATCACATACTAACTAGCTTCACACACTTTTACTATTCAACACAACTTCAAATCTCTTTTTGAAATCTCTTACCTTTCAACTTGATCACATTACTTTTATGTCCGGCAGTCGGGAGAGGGACACAGAGTGGGGACACGATGTCCATAACTTCCACATCTGCAGGGTGGGAGTGGCTGCCATGGCTCTTTCACCTGCGTCCAGTCAGCCCCTGGAAGCTGGCAAGCTTGCCCCTCCTTCCAACTGCCAGGTCCAGAAAGTTAACGTTTCAGCTTCTCCTTTCTCCCATGTCCAATCACAGACTGGCCTCCCATCTGTACTATAGTCCAGACCCTTCCATGAGAGGATCTCCCAGGGGACATTTCCATCCCTTAAAGATGAGCCACTGTGGCTGAGGTAGAGACTGTCTCGGAAACCAACAGGGATGCTTGCAGGGAGGGAGGAAAGCCCTGTCCACACCCGTGTGGGCGTTCATGAAGCCTGCTGTAGGGAAGGGAAGAAATGGTTTTCAGAGATTCTGTAGAGAATAACCTGGCAAAGACAAAAGCTGGGACAGAAAAGCTACAAAGATTTCTCAAGTTTGCCCCTGCGTGATTAAATGCAAACATCAAAAAAGGAACAAGTTTGGACGAAGAGATTATTCATTGTATCTTCAAAATCTGGACACAGAGCTGCCTCCCATACACAGTGGAACCACTCACAGAGAATATGTTTACCATGCAAATACGAAAGCCCGAATACGCGATGATATGGATGAGCGAATGGATGTATTGGTCAGGAAGAACTCCACAGAAAATTTCTTTCATGTTGAATATTTAACTGTCATCGCCATGACACTTCCCGATGTATCATGTGCTGGTGTAGCTTGTCCTCTGGTCTCTATGAAAACCTTGGAGGAAGAATTTCTGCCAGTCACTAACCAGCAGCAGACCCAGCACTTCGATGCCTGACCAGTGTTTGCTAGAAATCCGTGAAAACACCCAGGACAGGGATTGATCCAAATGTCAGGGTTAACACGCAAGACAGGCTAAGAGTGTCACAAGAGGAGGACACATGAAGAAAAAAGCAAACAGGCAAAGAAAAGGAATAGAGAATATTTTCAAAAATCCAGGGAAAGGAAGAGGGAAGTGAGGAGGAAACTTCCAAGGAAGAGAGACATTAGCCCAGTGTCCCCCATGGGCCACATCCACGTCCATCAGAGGGCAGCTTCCAGTCACTAAGGATAGAAATCCACCTTGTTGGGCTAAAGCCTCGTGGGGATTGTACTGGCCGATGGAACTGGGGAGCTCAGGGTCGGTGGAGTTCCAGCCCTTTCTGTGGGTCTGTGTGTCTGCCTTCGCTTTTCTGATGCTTTGGTTTTGCTGTTGCTGCTGTTTTCACCATTACTGAAGTATGGTGACAAATGAACATTGGGCCTCTGGACAGCATGCAGCATTCCAGCTGCCCAGGAAGGAAGGCTGGGAGGCAACACGGGCCGTGCAGGACCGCACAGGCTCTAACAGGTGCAGCAGAGCCTGTGACGTGACATGAACGAAGGTCCTCCTGAGGAAAGTCTTCCAGCAACTCCTCAGAGAGGACGGCCTGAGGAACCACGGGAGCCCGGGGCACATGGGGCGTGCAGGGAGCTGACGCTCACGTCCTTACCTGAGTGTCTCCAGTGACGGCATGCAGCATTTTTGGAAGGAAAATGCAGAATTGGTCAAGAAACTTGATTTGAAGCAAATCATGAAAATTAATATTTTATGTAGCATTCGTCACATGTTGGAACACTTTAATTGACATTTTCTTTTAAAAACATAAAAAGAAGTAACCACTGAAGTTTGGTGTATGTGGACATGGTGACATGATGCCCACGACCAAGCCAGTTGACTCGGCCACCACCTCACATCCGGAGCTCTTCTTTTATCTTTTCTTTTGTATTTCTTTCTTTGGGTGAGAACACTTGGGATCTACCCTGTTGGCAAATTTCATGTATCCAGCTATTCTGCCTTCTTGCATGCAGACTACATCCTCAGGCTTGCTTCTCTGGTGCTGAAAATGGATTGTACTTATTTCAGGCTTCATACCCTGACCTTATCATCCAAAACAAGAGAGAACATGTCTTTCCCTTCCATGGACCACAAGTATCAGGCTCCATGTGACCTGTGCCCCCTGGAGCAGGTGCCTGGCCCTGAACCATCACTGTGAATGATACAAGTGGCCTCTATCTGATGATTGGCCTGACCTGCAGGTTACCTGTCCATCCTTTAACCTGTCTCATTGACAAGGATTCTTTCTCCTGGTGTCCTCAGGCTGATCAGAGCCCAAGGTTTCACATGAGGGTGGAATCAACCAACCAAAATCCACATGGTGGCCATGTGAGGATGGCAAGGTGACTGGAAATTAGAGAAACAGCCAAGCAGTCTGATTCAGGCAGGAAGATTGCAGAAGTCCCCATGATTTGCTCTTCCCATTCCCATATTTTCATCTTTGCCACACCTCCCATCTCAACGTTATTTTCCAGAAATGTCCACATGTGTAGGGCCAGGAGCCTGCATGTGGTCCCTCTGGACATTTTCCAGGCTTGGACCCCAATCTCAGCCCTAAAAAAAAAAAAAAAAAAAAAAAAAAAAAAAAAAAGAACTAAATCCCTGTCCCCTAGCTCAACCCACATAAGTTGCTGACTAACTGGGGTGCCTGGGTGGCTCAGTCGTTAAGCGTCTGCCTTCGGCTCAGGGTGTGATCCCGGAGTCCTGGGATGGAGCCCCGCATCAGACTCCCTGCTCTGCTATGAGCCTGCTTCTCCCTCTCCCACTCCCCCTGCTTGTGTTTCCTCTCTTGCTGGCTGTCTCTCTCTCTCTGTCAAATAAATAAAATCTTAAAAAAAAAAAAAAGTTGCTGACTAGCAAACTGGTTAGACACAACAATGAAAACCACAATCCAATCAGGAAAGCCAAATTTTCAAGCTACAAAGACAGGGAAGACCTTTTCGTCCCCACTACTTCACACTCAGGATGTCCCTGCTGCAGGTCAGAGCCCGAGAACGGTTTGTGGAGTTAATTAATGAAACCGACAGTCACTGAGGTCTAGCCGTGGCGTCTCCACTCGCACTGCCGTGGGCGTCGTCAGTCACAAAGGTCCATGTTCATTATCACGGAGTCTGTGTGTGCTGACGGGCTGCCTGCTGATGTGGATTTGAACTCCAGACACATGCGCTCACCGCTCGTCATGGACACGTGGAGTGGCCTGACATGAGTCAACCACAGATGTTCCACACCAAGGTTGGGCCAAGTGCCCTCTGCCTTCCTGTGTTAATCCCCACATTGTAAACACGTGTCCTCTTCATGATCCATTTGGTGCCACATTTTTTGCACCTCTGTGGTCTTTCTAGGTGATTTCAGTGTTGAAAACGGCCCTGAAGCCCAGAGCTGCAGGGTTGACTGGTGTCCTAAGCACAGAAGACGGGGTGTGCCTCATGACACCTGTGCAGGAGCCACTCGCGCGGGCCCCTGATGCAGAGCTGTGGGCCCTGAGTCTGGTGGTGATGAATGAACAGTGCAGTACCTCCAGGGAAAGGAACAGGACATTCCTGACATCAGTGCGGAGCCACACCAGAGAGCGCTAAAGGAACGTCTAGGAGGCTATGACGACACCATAATGAAACCAAGAAAAAGGGGGAAAGGAGCTTTGTTTTTGGATTCATGAGATGGTGACCATTTCTTTTTGTTGGTCTCTAAAACCATCTTGGGCAGCATAGCTGTGGGGCTGAAAGCCAAAGACCCTGGCAATCACGTTAGCCAAGCTGGGAAATGTTACACACTTCGGAGCTGGTACTGCAGTGTGGGGAAATACTCCATACAATAAATTATTTACAAATACATACATATTAAAGAAGCTGTCTTTATTTTTTTTTTAACATTTTATTTATTTATTTGAGAGAGAGGGAGAAAGAGAGAGACAGAGCACAAACAGGGGGAGGGGCAGAGGGGGAACAGAGAGGGGGAAGCAGACTGCCTGCTGAGCAGGGACCTGGACTAAAGCTCGATCTCAGGGTCCTGAGATCCTTACCTGAGCTGACAGTAGCAGCTTAACTGACTGAGCCACCCAGGCGCCCCAAGAAGCTGTCTTTAAACAGGAACACATGAAACCAGGCTGGGTGGTCATCAGGTGGCAAGTGTCATGAGCAGACGCACCCAGCAACCCAACCCCACAATTCCCCCGGGGAGCAATGGCTCACTGTCACGGACTCCATGTCCTCAGGACAGTAACACGGCAGCCACGGAAGCCAGAAGGCACTGTATGCAGTGTCCTTGCCGGACCCCATTCATTCCTGACCACAGCACCCCTGTTCTCTCTCCTAGAGCGTCCTTTTCCCTTCAGCGACACACTCGTATGCTACCTCTGACATCACATCTTCACACCTGTGAATCCCCTGCTGATTTTGCTAAAATGCAAGTTGTGATTCAGGAAGTCAGCTGAGGCCAAGCCCCAGGGGGAGAGCTCTGCTACTGCCCTGAATCCAACACACATCAAGGGGCCGAGTCCTTCCTTTCTACTGAACTCAGAATACTGGGACCAGCAGATGCACAAATAGGTTTGTGTGGCTAAATAATGCAAATCTTCACAGAAGACGGGTTTCTACTTAGGAGCCTGGAGATGTCAACAGGGACAGGGCAACTGGGGACTCCCTTGGCCATGTGACGAGACTTTAACAAGAAGAGCATCGACCATCTCAACCACTACAAACATGTCAGGAAGAAACCGAAGAAGAAAAACCTATACATTTAGCATGAATTCAACGCAGATTTTTATTAAGGGCATTTTCCATGTCGGTGAGACCCCTGGCAATGTATACAAATATTAAGAAGATGTGGTCTTTGCTCTCAAGAATCCTAAGAATTAGAAGGGAAAAGGGTCCTAAAGGACCCACTTCCTATCTATGCCGGGTCTTAACTGGGGAAAACAAGCTCCGGGGTCAGGAATAGAATTGTCAAAGCACAGGAAAGGACGGTGGAAATTCTCACCAGGCAGACACTACTTCTACTTGTGAATCAGGGAGGACTCGCTAGAGGAAGTGACTTCTGATGCCTGTGACCCATGGAGTGCTGGGACTTCATTTTACCGTGAGTTCAATTTTGAGACTTAAGTTCCAGAACCAAGTCAGAACAACAAATCGCCCTAAATTGCACAGAGCTTATATTGACAACTGATCGTTAAGCAGAACTGAAGGACAAAGCTGCACACAGACAGCCGCAAGGACGTCACCACTGAGCTGGGTTTAGGTAAGTACTGGAGCCTGGGCTGCTGGGATCTCGCTCAGAATGGAGGTCAGTGCATGGACATCTCCAGTGTGTTTTCCTGGGAGGAACAGAGGAGGAGTCAGTCTGCAGCAGGTGGTGGTGAGGACTGCAGAAGGAAAGAGCAATGGGAGCAGGAGGGCTGAGGACAGACTGAAAGGTGGGGAGACACATGGGAAAGAGCAGGAAGGTGGCTCCAGAGACTTACCAGCGTTTCCAGAGCCACAGTGCCAGACCTGCCAGAAGCACCAAGGACACTATCACCGCCAGGAAGACCAAGCCCATGGAGTGGGGCTGCTCTGTGGGTTTGGAGCACAGATGGTGTCATTTCCCAACAACCCTGGGTTGACCTGCACCTCCCTGGTCCTGCTTGCTCTGCTCACCCTCTGCCTCACCAACTGCCCTTCCTCTTTTCACTTCTCTCATCCCTCCTCAGAGATGGACCCTTTACCCAACCCTCTACATCCTCCCACATCTGTTTGACTTCACTCTCAGCTCTTCCATTTCTTGGATTACCGATTTTTTGAGTCACTTTTGGTCTAGCAACCCACATTTTTCATCTGGTTCTCCTGCTCTCTGGAACACCACTCACCCCTTTCCCAGATGGGTCCCAGCTCTTTCTCACCCCAGTAGAGGACCATGTCCTGGCCTCCTAGACTGCTGTGTCTCACCAGGCATGACAGGCCAGCTGCCTCCTTAGCCTCCACTTCCAGGATCACCCGAAGATACCACGTGCCATCAGCATGGGGCAGGACGTCGCCTCGCTGGGTGCCCCGCTGCTCCTGCTCACCCCGCATCCACATCACCCACACGGGCTTGGGGTAGAAGCCAGAGACGTGGCACACCAGCAGCAGACGGCCGGGACCAGGACTGGGGCCAGCGGACAGCCAGGCCTCTGGCCTCACTGCAGACACAGGAGATATTCACAGACTGAGAGGGTAGATCTTCACATCACTTTAGATGGACGCATCATTCCACGTCCAGAAACCTGTTACCATTATCCCTGTTGACTCCTTCCTTACACTGAATTAGAGGGAATGGTACAAATTCATGAATGCAGAGTAGAGAATTCATGGAGGAGAGACCAGGACTGACCTTGTCGCTGGAGATATGCCTTCCCAGCATCGAGAAGACCCAAGAGGAACCAGGGGCAGGAGTCAGTGAGGAGTTTGTGTACTATTTCGCTGGACACATGGTACTGATTGAATAGTGTGCAGACCTGCTGAGCCCTACTTCCTCCCTCTGGAGATGGCCACCATGATGTGTTCTGGAAGCTCACAAGATCTGATCCTTGATAAGCAATCCTCATGAAGCCGACTGATGCTTCTCCAAAGTGGGAATCACAGCCTAACACCAGCTGTACCTGGAAGGGATCTGGGGAAGAGATACTGAATTATAGTAGGGGAGTGGAGGAGATGAAATGAGAGGAGTGCAAGCCAAGGGTGCTGGAAGTAGAAGGGTACAGTTGGGGATTGGAGGATATGGAGCAAACGTTAGCTCGAGGGGAGGCTCAGACCAAGAGGAAGTGGTGGTCGCAGGAGGCAGAGGCAAAGATGAATGATTGAGGAAGGAGCAAATGTCGGAAGAGAAACACGAACAATGTGGTCAGAGAATAGGGAAGGACTCAGCGGGGGAGCTGGCATAAAAACAATCTAGGGTGAGGGGAATGCAGTGGGGTACAAGGAACACATGGACATTGCTGATGGGACTGAATGGGGGAGAAAAGTACAGTTCAAGGTCAGTCACAAGTGAGGGAGCAAGGGTGCCTGGTTGGAGGCCAGGGAAAGGGGTGGTCATGGGAAACACTCGTGGGAGACATGAGAGCACAGCCCGTGGTCAGTGAGGGGAGTGGAAAGCTGAAGAACATGTGAAGCTTTTCAAGAATCAGGGTCTGGCTTCTACCCCCTGCCCAGATGGCTGTGATTCAGTTTTCAGCTAGAGAGAGGTGAGGTTCAGAAGCCAGTGGAGTTCATTTCCTAGAGAAAGAAGGAACTCAATGAGACGCACATGCCTCCATGTACAGCCCAACCCAGAGGGAAATGGACTCACATTCAAGCTGCCATTCAGTGACATGGTTATGATATATTGAAGGAGATCTAATGGAGTACGTGTAGAATAACTTTTCTACTTCCATGAGCTCCTCATTACTGAAGTTGCCTTTAGACCAAGGCTGCAGGTAAGAGAAAGCGCCAGTCTTGTTGTCCCAGCCATGAGTCTGCAGCTCATCCAGCCAAGCTGAGCCTTGATTTTGCGTCCAGGAATGGTTGTAAAAGGATGTGGTCAGGATGATTCGAAAGGTGATTGTCTCCTGGAAGTCTGTGGGAAAAGGACAGATAAACGTTGGATGTGGAGAGCATTGGGAAGGAGAGAGAATTGGAGAAGGTGCCAGGGAGGGGAACCAAACTCTGGCATACAGGGAAGCCATAGTTGCCTCGGGAGACATGTGCTGCCCTGGAGCCCCGAGCTTCACACACATCCTTCAGAAGAGCACAGGGCCTGGGGCCGGGTGCACTCAGGAAGGAACCAGGCTGACACTCTCCCTCCCCAGTTATGCGCTGGGGAACTCA
>NW_024424452.1:42734737-42736378 GCF_017311325.1 Ursus maritimus | reverse complement strand
TGACTTATTTCATTTAGCATAATCCCCTCCAGTTCCAACCATGTTGAGGCAAATCATGAGTATTCATCCTTTCTGATGGCTGAGTAATATTCCATTGTATATATGAACCACATCTTCTTTATCCATTCATCTCTTGAAGGGCATCTCAGCTCCTTCCACAGTTTCACTATTGTGGACATTGCTGCTATGAACATTGGGGCGCATGTGCCCCTTCTTTTCACTACATCTGTATCTTTGGGATAAATACCTAGTAGTGCAATTGCGGGGTCATAGGATAGCTCTATTTTTAACTTTTTGAGGAACCGCCATACTGTTTTCCAGAGTGGCTGTACCAACTTTCATTCCCACCAATAATGTAAGAGGTTCCCCTTTCTCCACATCCTCGCCAACACTTGTTTCCTGTCTTGTTCATTTTTGCCATTCTAACTGGTGTAAGATGGTATCTCATTGTGGTTTTGATTTGAATTTCCCTGATGACTAGTGATGTTGAACATTTTTTCATGTGTCTGTTAGCCATTCATATCTCTTCATTGGAGAATTGTCTGTTCATGTCTTCTGCCCATTTATTGACTGGATTATTTGTTTTTTGAGTGTTGAGTTTGATAAGTTCATTATAGATATTGGATACCAGGCCTTTATCTGAAATTTCAAAATGTCTATGCTGCCCAGAGCAATTTACACTTATAGTTTGGATACTTACCCTTTAGCAAATATGTTAGTGGGAAATATCTACTCACATTCAGTGATTGTCATTCAGTTTTGTAGCTTGTTTCCTTTGCTGTACAGATGCACTTTATTTAATGTACATAACCAGAAAAGACCCTCAATTTTCCCAGCACCATTTATTGAAGAGACTGTCTTTTTTCTCCCAACAATTTATTTTTGTTTTTTGTTTCCCTTGCCTCTGGCGACAATCTGGAAAAATGTTGCTGTGGCTGTGGTCAGAGACTTTACTGCCTGTGCTCTCTCTCTCTTTTTCCACAGCATAACCTTTATTTTTTTTATTTTTATTATTACTATTATTTTTTATTGTGTTCATATAGTACAACGTTGGTTTTTGATGTAGCGTTCAATGATTCGTTAGTTATGTATAACACCCAGTGCTCATCACACCACGTACCCTCCTTAATACTGACCACCCCCTCCCCTCTGTAATCCTCACCCAAACTTTGTTTCCTGGAGTCCAGAGTCTTTCATGGTTTGTTTCCCACTCTGATTTCTTCCCATTCAGTTTTCCCTCCTGTCCTCTGTGGTCGTCCACGTTATTCATTATGTTCCAAATTTGAGTGACCATATGGTAATGCTCGTTGTTTGCTTGACTTATTTCATTTAGCATAATCCCCTCCAGTTCCAACCATGTTGAGGCAAATCATGAGTATTCATCCTTTCTGATGGCTGAGTAATATTCCATTGTATATATGAACCACATCTTCTTTATCCATTCATCTCTTGAAGGGCATCTCAGCTCCTTCCACAGTTTCACTATTGTGGACATTGCTGCTATGAACATTGGGGCGCATGTGCCCCTTCTTTTCACTACATCTGTATCTTTGGGATAAATACCTAGTAGTGCAATTGCGGGGTCATAGGATAGCTCTATTTTTAACTTTTTGAGGAACCGCCATACTGTTTTCCAGAGTG
>NW_024424452.1:42733411-42734727 GCF_017311325.1 Ursus maritimus | reverse complement strand
TATTAAAATACCATTGACATTTTTCACAGAGCTGAAACAAACAATCCTAAAATTTGTGTATAACCAGAAAAGACCCTCAATTTTCCCAGCACCATTTATTGAAGAGACTGTCTTTTTGCCACTGGATGTTTTTTCCTGCTTTGTCAAAGATTAGTTGCCCAAAGAGCTGAGGATCCATTTCTGGGTTCTCTATTCTGTTCCATTGGTCTATGTGTCTGTTTTTGTGCCAGTACCATGCTGTCTTTGTGATCACAGCTTTGTAGTATAGCTTGAAATCCGGCAACGTGATGCCCCCAGCTTTGTTTTTCCTTTTCAACAGTTCCTTGGTGATTCGGGGCCTTTTCTGGTTCCACACAAATTTAAGGGCTGTTTGTTCCAGTTCCTTGAAAAATGTCATCGGTATTTTGATCGGGATAGCATTGAAAGTATAGATTGCTCTGGGTAGCATAGACATTTTAACTATGTTTATTCTTCCGATCCATGAGCATGGAATATTTTTCCATCTTTTTTTGTCTTCTTCAATGTCTTTCAAGAGTAATCTGTAGTTTCTCAAATATAGATCCTTTACTTCCCTGGTTAAGTTAATTCCGAGATAACTTATGATTTTTGGTGCTATTGTAAATAAATGGTACTGGGAAAATTGGACAGCTATATGCAAAAGAATGAAACTTGACCACTCTCTCACACCATACACAAAGATAAACTCCAAATGGATGAAAGACCTCAATGTGAGACAGGAATCCATCAAAGTCATAGAGGAGAATATAGCCTCAACCTCTTTGACATCGGCCACAGCAACTTTTTTCATGACACATCTCCAAAGGCAAGAGAAACAAAAGCACAAATGAACTTGTGGGACTTCATCAAGATAAAAAGCTTCTGCACAGCCAAGGAAACAGTCCAAAAAAACTCAGGGGCAGGCAACGGAATGGGAGAAGATATTTGCAAATGACACTACAGATAAAAGACTGGTATCCAAGATCTACAAAGAACTTCTCAAACTCAATACACGAGAAACAAATAATCAAATCAAAAAATGGGCAGAAGATATGAATAGACACTTTTCCAATGAAGACATACAAATGGCTAACAGACACATGAAAAAATGTTCAAAATCATTAGCCATCAGGGAAATTCAAATAAAAACTACATTGAGATACCACCTAATGCCAGTTAGAATGGCAAAAATTGACAAGGCAGGAAACAACAAATGTTGGAGAGGATGTGGAGAAAGGGGATCCCTCCTACATTGTTGGTGGGAATGCAAGTTGGTACAGCCACTTTGGAAAACAGTGTGGAGGTCCCTTAAAAAGTTT
>NW_024424452.1:42591318-42733401 GCF_017311325.1 Ursus maritimus | reverse complement strand
AAACTTTTTAAGGGACCTCCACACTGTTTTCCAAAGTGGCTGTACCAACTTGCATTCCCACCAACAATGTAGGAGGGATCCCCTTTCTCCACATCCTCTCCAACATTTGTTGTTTCCTGCCTTGTCAATTTTTGCCATTCTAACTGGCATTAGGTGGTATCTCAATGTAGTTTTTATTTGAATTTCCCTGATGGCTAATGATTTTGAACATTTTTTCATGTGTCTGTTAGCCATTTGTATGTCTTCATTGGAAAAGTGTCTATTCATATCTTCTGCCCATTTTTTGATTTGATTATTTGTTTCTCGTGTATTGAGTTTGAGAAGTTCTTTGTAGATCTTGGATACCAGTCTTTTATCTGTAGTGTCATTTGCAAATATCTTCTCCCATTCCGTTGCCTGCCCCTGAGTTTTTTTGGACTGTTTCCTTGGCTGTGCAGAAGCTTTTTATCTTGATGAAGTCCCACAAGTTCATTTGTGCTTTTGTTTCTCTTGCCTTTGGAGATGTGTCATGAAAAAGTTGCTAGGCGTGTCAAAGAGGTTGAGGCATATTCTCCTCATGACTTTGATGGATTCCTGTCTCACATTGAGGTCTTTCATCCATTTGGAGTTTATCTTTGTGTATGGTGTGAGAGAGTGGTCAAGTTTCATTCTTTTGCATATAGCTGTCCAATTTTCCCAGTACCATTTATTTACAATAGCACCAAAAATCATAAGTTATCTCGGAATTAACTTAACCAGGGAAGTAAAGGATCTATATTTGAGAAACTACAGATTACTCTTGAAAGACATTGAAGAAGACAAAAAAAGATGGAAAAATATTCCATGCTCATGGATCGGAAGAATAAACATAGTTAAAATGTCTATGCTACCCAGAGCAATCTATACTTTCAATGCTATCCCGATCAAAATACCGATGACATTTTTCAAGGAACTGGAACAAACAGCCCTTAAATTTGTGTGGAACCAGAAAAGGCCCCGAATCACCAAGGAACTGTTGAAAAGGAAAAACAAAGCTGGGGGCATCACGCTCTGCGATTTCAAGCTATACTCACAAAGCTGTGATCACAAAGACAGCATGGTACTGGCACAAAAACAGACACATAGACCAATGGAACAGAATAGAGAACCCAGAAATGGATCCTCAGCTCTTTGGGCAACTAATCTTTGACAAAGCAGGAAAAAACATCCAGTGGCAAAAAGACAGTCTCTTCAATAAATGGTGCTGGGAAAATTGAGGGTCTTTTCTGGTTATACACAAATTTTAGGATTGTTTGTTTCAGCTCTGTGAAAAATGTCAATGGTATTTTAATAGGGATTGCTTTGAAAGTGTAAATTGCTCTGGGCAGCATAGACATTTTGAAATTTCAGATAAAGGCCTGGTATCCAATATCTATAATGAACTTATCAAACTCAACACTCAAAAAACAAATAATCCAGTCAATAAATGGGCAGAAGACATGAACAGACAATTCTCCAATGAAGAGATATGAATGGCTAACAGACACATGAAAAAATGTTCAACATCACTAGTCATCAGGGAAATTCAAATCAAACCACAATGAGATACCATCTTACACCAGTTAGAATGGCAAAAATGAACAAGACAGGAAACAAGTGTTGGCGAGGATGTGGAGAAAGGGGAACCTCTTACATTATTGGTGGGAATGAAAGCTGGTACAGCCACTCTGGAAAACAGTATGGCGGTTCCTCAAAAGTTAAAAATAGAGCTATCCTATGACCCGCAATTGCACTACTAGGTATTTATCCCAAAGATACAGATGTAGTGAAAAGAAGGGCACATGCCCCAATGTTCATAGCAGCAATGTCCACAATAGTGAAACTGTGGAAGGAGCTGAGATGCCCTTCAAGAGATGAATGGATAAGAAGATGTGGTTCATATATACAATGGAATATTACTCAGCCATCAGAAAGGATGAATACTCATGATTTGCTCTCAACATGGTTGGAACTGGAGGGATTATGCTAAATGAAATAAGTCAAGCAAACAACCGAGCATTACCATATGGTCACTCAAATTTGGAACATAATGAATAACGTGGGACACACAGAGGACAGGAGGGAAAACTGAATGGGAAGAAATCAGAGTGGAAACAAACTCATGAAAGACTCTGGACTCCAGGAAACAAAGTTTGGGTGAGGATTACAGAGGGAGGGGTGGTCAGTATTAAGGAGGGTACGTGGTGTGATGAGCACTGGGTGTTATACATAACTAACGAATCATTGAACGCAGCATCATCAAAACCTAACGTTGTACTATATGAACTACAATAAAAATAATAGTAATAATAAAAATAAAAAAATAAGGTTATGCTGTGGAAAAAGAGAGAGAGAGCACAGGCAGTAAAGTCTCTGACCACAGCCACAGCAACATTTTTCCAGATTGTCGCCAGAGGCAAGGGAAACAAAAAACAAAAATAAATTGTTGGGAGTACATTAAATAAAGTGCATCTGTACAGCAAAGGAAACAAGCTACAAAACTGAATGACAATCACTGAATGTGAGTAGATATTTCCCACTAACATATTTGCTAAAGGGTAAGTATCCAAACTATATAAAGAACTTGGACGACTCAACACCAAAAGAACAAATAATCCAATTAAAAAATGGGTAGAACACATGAGTAGACATTTCTCTAAAGAAGACATGCAGATGGCCAACAGACACAGGAAAAAATGCTCAACATCACTCATCATCAGGGAAATGCAAATCCAAACCACAATGAGATATCAGCTCACACCTGTCACATTGGCTAAATTCAAAAACACACAGGAAACAAGTGTTGTAGAGGAAGTGGCGTAGAGGGAACTCCTGTACACTTGGTGGGAATGCAAACTGGTGTGGCCATGATGGAAAGCAGTATGGAGGTTCCTCAAAAATTAGAAACAGAATTATCCTATGATCCAGTAATTCTACTACTGGATATTTACCCGAATAATGTGAAAACACTAAATGAAAGGAAACATGCACCCCAATGTTTACGCAGCATTATTTACATTAGTCAATGTACGGAAGGAACCCAAGGAGTCCATAGATACATGAACACAGAAGAAAAGATGTGGTATGTACATTCAATGGAATATTACTCAGCCGTAAAATGAAGGCAATCTTGCCAACTGCAACAACATGGATGGAGCTAGAGAGTACGATGGTAAGTGAAATAGTCAGAGAAAGAAAGGACCATACGATTTCTTTGTATGTGGAATTTAAGAAACAAACAAAAGTAACAGAGAAAAAAAGTGACAAAGGAAAAACAGACTCTTGTCTACAGAGAACACACTGCTGGTTCCCAGATGGGAGGTGAGTGGGGGATGGGGCAATAGGTGAAGGGGTTAGCATTACACTCATATTGACGAGTACTGAGTAGTGCGTAGAATTGCTGAATTCCTAAACTGTATGCCTGAAAGTAACATAACATTGTATGTTAACTATCCTGAATCTTAAAATAAACAAACCAAACAAAGAAAAAGTAATTCAGAACAATAAAAATGTGTAGTTCTTGGGTTATGTGTTTTTCTTCTCTCAAATCTCCTTGCATACAGTGATTGCTCTGCGAACACTGTATTTTCACGAGTGTAGCACGGTGCTTTGCATCCAGGCAGGTGCTACGTGACTGGTGAGTGAAACTATATGAATGCAAGTCTGAATGAAGGGAGGTATTCTGCAGATGTTTCAATGTCCTGTGGTCTCTGTGATGGCTACTTGTTCCGCCCTAAGAATCACGGTGAACTGGTGGTTGCTGATACTGTTACATGCAAGCAATCATGGGGAATCTGGACAAGCAAATAGAGCAACGGTGAAAAGAAACCCATGAGGCCAAAATGGTGCCTTGGTCCAGGCCAAGTCTCTAAAGTTACTTAATCCCTAACCTAACTACAGTTCCCATCTCCCCGAAATGTTCACCTGTCCCTTAAGAATTGTCTGGTCAGCCCCAGTGAGGCGATCTGTCACATGGGCCCTCTCCATCCCCAAGGAGGGGGAGGTCATCTGCATGATAACACCCCTGCTCTCCCTAATTAAGGGAAGGTGACCTTCCTGAAACAGTCCTTTCTCTTCTTTGCCAAATCCTTGCTGTATAACCCTCCCAGCTGCACCACTCCTAGAACTCCCCTCTGCCCGCAAGACGGGATGCTGCCTGATTGTTGAATCGCTTAACAAAACCAATTCGATCTTCAAATTTACCTGGTTGATTTTGGTTTTTAACACAAGCAGGGAGAAGTCAGAATGTGAATGAGCTGGGGTGGGTGTGAGATGGAGAAGGAAATACCTGGGGGTGTCACAAGGGCAGGAGGGACAGCGTGACAGCAGGTCCCGGCTGGGTGCTAGAAGCCACGTGTTTTCATGGGTTACTGTCCGGATGAGAAGAAAATGTAGGGAGAGGTAGGGTCATTTTTCATGCCACACGGAGACTCATTATGTAGCATTTGAACTAGGGGACAGGGAGCAGAATGCACCGGGAGGACTGACAGGGAGAAATTGGAGGCTGGAGAGGAGAGTCAGGCCAAGAGGGGAAGTGAGAGTCTGAGTAGGTGTCCAGGGTTGAAGGAGGAGCACATTTGCATTGTCGAGAGACTCAGGGAAGGCTGGTGTGTGGAGAAGGAAGTCAGAAGAGAGGTGCTGTGTGTGGGTAGGTTTGTTAGAAAAGAGGTCAAAGGCTGACTTTGTCGGAGAAAGAGAGAACATCTGCAGATACGATGCTTTCCTGCAACTTGTGTTGTTCGTGGTTCTCCTCCAGGTGGTGGCAGTGAAGATGGTGAGACCTCTGGCCCTGCCCAGTGGCTACGGTGTGTGTGCGTGTGTGTACATGTGTTTATGTGTCTGTGTCAGTTTATTAGTGTCTGTGTGTGTTTCCGCCAGTGCGTGTGTGTTTCCGCCAGTCCGTGTGTGTTTCTGATGTGTGTACATGTGCTTTTCTGCATTTGAATATGTAGATATGTATGTGTGTATAGGTGCCTTGTACGTCTCTGTGTGTGTGCGTGTGAGTACGTGTGTGGGTATGTGTCTGCAGGTCTGTGTTTGTATATGTGTATATGTGTGTGTCTGTGTGTACATCTCTGTGTGTGTCTGTACGTGTGCATTTTTGTGTCTGTGTGTGTGCATTCATAGTGTGAGTTCCCCAGCGATAACTGGGGAGGGAGAGTGTCAGCCTGGTTCCTTCCTGAGTGCACCGGCCCCCAGGCCCTGTGCTCTTCTGAAGGATGTGTGTGAAGCTGAGGGCTCCAGGGCAGCACATGTCTCCCGAGGCAACTATGGCTTCCCTGTATGCCAGAGTTTGGTTCCCCTCCCTGGCACTTTCTCCAATTCTCTCTCCTTCCCAATGCTCTCCATATCCAACGTTTATCTATCCTTTTCCACAGACTTCCAGGAGATAATCTCCTTTCGAATCATCCTGACCACATCCTTTACAACCATTCCTGGACGCAAAATCAAGGCTCAGCTTGGCTGGATGAGCTGCAGACTCATGGCTGGGACAACAAGACTGGCGCTCTCTACCTGCAGCCTTGGTCTAAAGGCAACTTCAGTAATGAGGAGCTCATGAAGTAGAAAAGTTATTCTACACGTACTCCATTAGATCTCCTTCAATATATCATAACCATGTCACTGAATGGCAGCTTGAATGTGAGTCCATTTCCTCTGGGTTGGGCTGTACATGGAGCATGTGCGTCTCATTGAGTTCCTTCTTTCTCTAGGAAATGAACTCCACTGGCTTCTGAACCTCACCTCTCTCTAGCTGAAAACTGAATCACAGCCATCTGGGCGGGGGTAGAAGCCAGACTCCGATTCTGAAAAGCTTCACATGTTCTTCAGCTTTCCACTCCTCACTGACCACGGGCTGTGCTCTCATGTCTCCCACGAGTGTTTCCCATGACCACCCCTTTCCTGGCCTCCAACCAGGCACCCTTGCTCCCTCACTTGTGACTGACCTTGAACTGTATTTTCTCCCCATTCAGTCCCATCAGCAATGTCCATGTGTTCCTTGTACCCCACTGCATTCCCCTCACCCTAGATTGTTTTTATGCCAGCTCCCCGCTGAGTCCTTCCCATTCTCTGACCACATTGTTCGTGTTTCTTTTCCGACATTTGCTCTTCCTCAATCATTCATCTTTGCCTCTGCCTCCTGCGACCACCACTTCCTCTTGGTCTGAGCCTCCCTCGAGCTAACGTTTGCTCCATATCCTCCAATCCCCAACTGTACCCTTCTACTTCCAGCACCCTTGGCTTGCACTCCTCTCATTTCATCTCCTCCACTCCCCTACTATAATTCAGTATCTCTTCCCCAGATCCCTTCCAGGTACAGCTGGTGTTAGGCTGTGATTCCCACTTTGGAGAAGCATCAGTTGGCTTCATGAGGATTGCTTATCAAGGATCAGATCTTGTGAGTTTCCAGAACACATCATGGTGGCCATCTCCAGAGGGAGGAAGTAGGGCTCAGCAGGTCTGCACCTATTCAATCAGTACCATGTGTCCAGCGAAATAGTACACAAACTCCTCACTGACTCCTGCCCCGGTTCCTGTTGGGTCTTCTCGATGCTGGGAAGGCATATCTCCAGCGACAAGGTCAGTCCTGGTCTCTCCTCCATGAATTCTCTACTCTGCATTCATGAATTTGTACCATTCCCTCTAATTCAGGGTAAGGAAGGAGTCAACAGGAGAGGGATAATGGTAACAGGTTTCTGGACGTGGAGACGATAGTTCTAAAGTGATGTGAAGACCTACCTTCTCAGTCTGTGAATTGGTGTCCTGTGTCTGCAGTGAGGCCAGAGGCCTGGCTCTCCACTGGCCCCAGTCCTGGTCCCGGCCGTCTGCTGCTGGTGTGCCATGTCTCTGGCTTCTACCCCAAGCCCGTGTGGGTGATGTGGATGCGGGGTGAGCAGGAGCAGCGGGCACCCAGCGAGGGCGCGTCCTGCCCCATGCTGATGGCACGTGGTATCTTCGGGTGATCCTGGAAGTGGAGGCTAAGGAGGGCTGGCCTGTCTGCCTGAGTGAGACACAGCAGTCTAGGAGGCCAGGACATGGTCCTCTACTGAGGTGAGAAAGAGCTGGGACCCATCTGGGAAAGGGGTGAGTGGTGTTCCAGAGAGCAGGAGAACCAGATGAAAATGTGGGTTGCTAGACCAAAAGTGACTCAAAAATCGGTAATCCAAGAAATGGAAGAGCTGAGAGTGAAGTCAAACAGATATGGGAGGATGTAGAGGGTTGGGTAAAGGGTCCATCTCTGAGGAGGGATGAGAGAAGTGAAAAGAGGAAGGGCAGTTGGTGAGGCAGAGGGTGAGCAGAGCAAGCAGGACCAGGGAGGTGCAGGTCAACCCAGGGTTGTTGGGAAATGACACCGTCTGTGCTCCAAACCCACAGAGCAGCCCCACTCCATGGGCTTCGTCTTCCTGGTGGTGATAGTGTCCTTGGTGCTTCTGGCAGGTCTGGCACTGTGGCTCTGGAAGTGCTGGTAAGTCCCTGGAGCCATCTTCCTGTTCTTTCCCATGTGTCTCCCCACCTTTCAGTCTGTCCTCAGCCCTAGTGCTCCCATTGCTCTTTCCTTCTGCAGTCCTCACTGCCACCTGCTGCAGACTGACTCCTCCTCTGTTCCTCCCAGGAAAACACACTGGAGATGTCCATGCACTGACCTCCGTTCTGAGCGAGATCCCAGCAGCCCAGGCTCCAGTACTTACCTAAACCCAGCTCAGTGGTGACGCCTTGCGGCTGTCTGTGTGCAGCTTTGTCCTTCAGTTCTGCTTAACGATCAGTTGTCAATATAAGCTCTGTGCAATTTAGGGCGATTTGTTGTTCTGACTTGGTTCTGGAACTTAAGTCTCAAAATTTAACTCACGGTAAAATGAAGTCCCAGCACTCCATGGGTCACAGGCATCAGAAGTCACATCCTCTAGCGAGTCCTCCCTGATTCACAAGTAGAAGTAGTGTCTGCCTGGTGAGAATTTCCACCGTCTTTTCCTGTGCTTTGACAATTCTATTCCTGACCCCGGAGCTTGTTTTCCCCTGTTAAGACCCGGCATAGATAGGAAGTGGGCCCGTTAGGACCCTTTTCCCTGCTAATTCTTAGGATTCTTGAGAGCAAAGACCATGTTTTCTTAATATTTGTATACATTGCCAGGGGTCTCACCGACATGGAAAATGCCCTTAATAAAAATCTGCATTGAATTCATGCTAAATATATAGGTTTTTCTTCTTCTGTTTCTTCCTGACAGGTTTGTAGTAGTTGAGATGGTTGATGCTCTTCTTGTTAAAGTCTCATCACATGGCCAAGGGAGTCCCCAGTTGCCCTGTCCCTGTTGACATCTCCAGGCTCCTAAGTAGAAACCCGTCTTCTGTGAAGATTTGCATTATTTAGCCACACAAACCTGTTTGTGCATCTGCTGGTCCCAGTATTCTGAGTTCAGTAGAAAGGCAGGACTCGGCCCCTTGATGTGTGTTGGATTCAGGGCAGTAGCAGAGCTCTCCCCCTGGGGCTTTTTAAAAATACAGGGTCTTGGCCTCAGCTGACTTCCTGAATCACAACTTGCATTTTAGCAAAATCAGCAGGGGATTCACAGGTGCGAAGATGTGATGTCAGAGGTAGCAGTGCAGTGTGTCGCTGAAGGGAAAGGGACGCTCTAGGAGAGAGAACAGGGGTGTCGTGGTCAGGAATGAATGGGGTCCGGCAAGGACACTGCATACAGTGCCTTCTGGCTTCCGTGGCTGCCGTGTTACTGTCCTGAGGACATGGAGTCCGTGACAGTGAGCACATTGCTCCTCGGGGGAATGTGGGGTTGGGTTGCTGGGTGCGTCTGCTCATGACACTTGCCACCTGATGACCACCCAGCCTGGTTTCATGTGTTCCTGTTTAAAGCAAGCTTGGGGCGCCTGGGTGCTCAGTCAGTTAAGCTGACTGTCAGTGGTAGGATCTCAGGACCCTGAGATCGGCTAGATCCAGGTCCCTGCTCAGCAGGCAGTCTGCTTCCCCCTCTCTGTTCCCCCTCTGCCCCTCCCCTGTTTGTGCTCTGTCTCTCTCTTTTCTCCCTCTCTCTCAAATAAATAAATAAAATGTTAAAAAAATAAAGACAGCTTTTTAATATGTATGTATTTGTAAATAATTTATTGTATGGAGTATTTCCCCACACTGCAGTACCAGCTCCGAAGTGTGAACATTTCCCAGCTTAATACGCACGTGATTGCCAGGGTCTTTGGCTTTCAGCCCCACAGCTATGCTGCCCAAGATGGTTTTAGAGACCAACAAAAGAAATGGTCACCATCTCATGAATCCAAAAACAAAGCCTCTTTCCCCCTTTTTCTTGGTTTCATTATGGTGTCGTCATAGCCTCCTAGACGTTCCTTTAGGCCTCTCTGGTGTGGCTCACTGATGTCAGGAATGTCCTGTTCCTTTCCCCTGGAGGCTACTGCACTGTTCATTCATCACCACCAGACTCAGGGCCCACAGCTCTGCATCAGGGGCCCGCGCGAGTGGCTCCTGCACAGGTGTCATGAGGCACACCCCGTCTTCTGTGCTTAGGACACCAGTCAACCCTGCAGCTCTGGGCTTCAGGGCCGCTTTTCAACACTGAAATCACCTAGAAGACCACAGAGGTGCAAAAATGTGGCACCAAATGGATCATGAAGAGGACACGTGTTACAATGTGGGATTAACACAGGAAGGCAGAGGGCACTTGGCCCAACCTTGGTGTGGAACATCTGTGGTTGACTCATGTCCAAGGCCACTCCACGTGTCCATGACGAGCGGTGAGCGCATGTGTCTGGAGTAAATCCACATCAGCAGGCAGCCCGTCAGCACACACAGACTCCGTGATAATGAACATGGACCTTTGTGACTGACGCGCCCACGGCTGAGTGCGAGTGGAGACGCCACGGCAGACCTCAGTGACTGTCGGTTTCATTAATTAACTCCACAACAGCCGTTCTCGGGCTCTGACCTGCAGCAGGGACATCCTGAGTGTGAAGTAGTGGGGACTAAAAGGTCTTCCCTGTCTTTGTAGCTTGAAAATTTGGCTTTCCTGATTGGATTGTGGTTTTCATTGTTGTGTGCTAACCAGTTTGCTAGTCAGCAACTTTTTTTTTTTTTAAGATTTTATTTATTTGACAGAGAGAGAGAGACAGCCAGCAAGAGAGGAAACACAAGCAGGGGGAGTGGGAGAGGGAGAAGCAGGCTCATAGCAGAGCAGGGGAGTCTGATGCGGGCTCCATCCCAGGACTCCGGGATCACACCCTGAGCCGAAGGCAGACGCTTAACGACTGAGCCACCCAGGCACCCCAGTTAGTCAGCAACTTATGGGTTGAGCTAGGGGACAGGGATTTAGTTCTTTTTTTTTTTTTTTTTTTTTTTTTTTTAGGGCTGAGATTGGGGTCCAAGCCTGAAAATGTCCAGAGGGACCACATGCAGGCTCCTGGATCCCACATGTGGACATTTCTGGAAAATAACGTTGAGATGGGAGGTGTGGCAAAGATGAAAATATGGGAATGGGAAGAGCAAATCATGGGGACTTCTGCAATCTTCCTGCCTGAATCAGACTGCTTGGCTGTTTCTCTAATTTCCAGTCACCTTGCCATCCTCACATGGCCACCATGTGGGATTTTGGTTGGTTGATTCCACCCTCATGTGAAACCTTGGGCTCTGATCAGCCTGGAGGACACCAGGAGAAAGAATCCTTGTCAATGAGACAGGTTAAAGGATGGACAGGTAACCTGCAGGTCAGGCCAATCATCAGATAGAGGCCACTTGTATCATTCACAGTGATGGTTCAGGGCCAGGCACCTGCTCCAGGGGCACAGGTCACATGGAGCCTGATACTTGTAGTCCATGGAAGGGAAAGACGATGTTCTCTCTTGTTTTGGATGAAGGTCAGGGTATGAAGCCTGAAACTAGCACAATCCATTTTCAGCACCAGAGAAGCAAGCCTGAGGATGTAGTCTGCATGCAAGAAGGCAGAATAGCTGGATACATGAAATTTGCCAACAGGGTAGATCCCAAGTGTTCTCACCCAAAGAAAGAAATACAAAAGAAAAGATAAAGAAGAGCTCCGGATGTGAGGTGGTGGCCGAGTCAACTGGCTTGCGTGTGGCATCATGTCACCATGTCCACATACACCAAACTTCAGTGGTTACTTCTTTTTATGTTTTTAAAAGAAACTGTCAATTAAAGTGTTCCAACATGTGACGAATGCTACATAAAATATTAATTTTCATGATTTGCTTCAAATCAAGTTTCTTGACCAATTCTGCATTTTCCTTCCAAAAATGCTGCATGCCGTCACTGGAGACACTCAGGTAAGGACGTGAGCTGCCAGCTCCCTGCACGCCCATGTGCCCCGGGCTCCCGTGGTTCCTCAGGCCGTCCCTCTCTGAGGAGTTGCTGGAAGACTTTCCTCAGGAGGACCTTCGCTTCATGTCACGTCACGAGGGCTCTGCTGCACCTGTTAGAGCCTGTGCGGTCCTGCACGGCCCGTGTTGCCTCCCAGCCTTCCTTCCTGGGCAGCTGGAATGCTGCATGCTGTCCAGAGGCCCAATGTTCATTTGTCACCATACTTCAGTAATGGTGAAAATCAGCAGCAACAGCAAAACCAAAGCATCAGAAAAGCCGAAGGCAGACACACAGACCCACAGAAAGGGCTGAACTCCACTGACTCCTGAGCTCCCCAGTTCCATCGGCCAGTACAATCCCCACGAGGCTTTAGCCCAACAAGGTGGATTTCTATCCTTAGTGACTGCACTGCCCTCTGATGGACGTGGATGGGCCCATGGGGACACTGGGCTAATGTCTCTCTCCTTGGAAGTTTCTCCTCACTTCCCTTTCCTTTCCCTGGATTTTTGAAAATATTCTCTATTCCTTTTTGCCTGTTTGCTTTTTCTTCATGTGTCCTCCTCTTGTGACACTCTTAGCCTGGCTCTTGCGTGTTAACCTGACATTTGGATCAATCCCTGTCCTGGGTGTTTTCACGGATTTCTAGCAAACACTGGTCAGGCATCGAAGTGCTGGGTCTGTGCTGCTGGTTAGTGACTGGCAGAAATTCTTCCTCCAAGGTTTTCATAGAGACCAGAGGACAAGCTACACCAGCACATGATACATCGGGAAGTGTCATGGCGATGACAGTTAAATATTCAACATGAAAGAAATTTTCTGTGGAGTTCTTCCTGACCAATACATCCATTCGCTCATCCATATCATCGCGTATTCGGCTTTCAATTATTTGCATGGTAAACATATTCTCTGTGAGTGGTTCCACTGTGTATGGAGGCAGCTCTGTGTCCAGATTTTGAAGATACAGATAATATCTTTCGTCCAAACTTGTTCCTTTTTGATGTTTGCATTTAATCACGCAGGGGCAAACTTGAGAAATCTTTGTAGCTTTTCTGTCCCAGCTTTTGTCTTTGCCAGGTTATTCTCTACAGAATCTCGAAAACCATTTCTTCCCTTCCCTACAGGCTTGCTGAACGCCCACGGGTGTGGACAGGGCTTTCCTCCTCCCTGCAAGCATCCCTGTTGGTTTCCCGAGACAGTCTCTACCTCAGCCACAGTGGCTCATCTTTAGGGATGGAAATGTCCCCTGGGAGATCCTCTCATGGAAGGGTCTGGACTATAGTACAGATGGGAGGCCAGTCTGTGATTGGACATGGGAGAAAGGAGAAGCTGAAACGTTAACTTTCTGGACCTGGCAGTTGGAAGGAGGGGCAAGCTTGCCAGCTTCCAGGGGCTGACTGGACGAGGTGAAGAGCCATGGCAGCCACTCCCACCCTGCAGATGTGGAAGTTATGGACATCGTGTCCCCACTCTGTGTCCCTCTCCGACTGCGGACATAAAAGTAATGTGATCAAGTTGAAAGGTAAGAGATTTCAAAAAGAGATTTGAAGTTGTGTTGAATAGTAAAGTTGTGAAGCTAGTTAGTATGTGATACTTTCCTAATTTATTCATTAGATCCTAATTTTGTTACAAACTTGTTAATGGCATGGGAGAGCCATTTTTTAAAATTTTAGGACATTCAGATGTGACCAGATGGCTACGGTCAGCTTTGTACATGAGAGAAGAGTTAACTCATCATTGCGTGATCACATTTATGAATCTTTTTGTTTACTACCTATAATAATTTCATTATGAATCCTTTAATTTTCAATTATTTTAATTGTTTGTGGTCACCTTAAAAATTATTCTCTTACCTCACATGAGAGGAAGTTTACTTGGCCAAGTCCACAGCAAAATGCAGCGTCCGGGGAATTTCTTCATTCTAGAAAGATTAAGAGTGAACTTCAGAGCAAGGACGAGCACCTGCAGTGAAAAAGAAGGGAAAGGACATTTCTTCTCAAGTGAGGGCTGGACACGTCTGCACACAGATGCATGCTTCCTCATTAGCAAGAAAGGAGAAGCCACCCAGGGCATGTATCAGTACAGTTAGTGTTAGCCTTTGCGCCAGTAAATCCACTTTCTGTGTGACTTTAGTTTGGGGCTAAGACACTCATTGGTGAATTTGATCCTTCCTGTGGTCTCTACATTTCCAGAAATGACTTGCTTATGCTTTGTCCTCTTCTGTGGTGACTTATAACTTCAGTCCTTCAGTCTTTGTGATGGGATGCAGACCTGGACCGTGACCAAGGCGCCGTATCTGGCCTCACACCCATCTGTTTCTGCCTTTGTTCAGTTTTAACTATTCCAGACTTCTAAACAGTGGTCACTAAGGACTGGTTTTCACGGTCCTATTGGCAGGTGTCGATTTCCATTGGTAAGCACATCCTCTCTTTTTTGGCTCAAAATGATAGTGAAGTGACAAGTATTGGGGAATTTACAGCTTCAAAGGCACTAATTTGTAAACAAGACAGACTAAAACCATGAATGAAGATTTTAATTAGAATCTAGAAAAAGGACAAAATCAGTAAAACTTTAGAAGGTAGAAAATTCACTTAAAAGCACTAAAAGTTAAAAAAGAAAAAGCAAAACAAACAAAATAAATGGTAAAAGTGACGGACAACACCAAAGATGGCTTTGACGAAAATTAGTAAAAATATAAACCTCTCGCGGAACTGATCAGGAAGAGTAATAAATATGAGAAAGTAGACATTGTTACAGAGAGCGGGCATTAGATTGAGTAAGAAGCAGGCTATTTATGATTTACACCAACACATTTGTTATAGATAAAAATTGTATCTTAAGGGATTCTAGAAGAGGGAGAAAGTCTGAATCATCACGCTTGCTAGGAACAGGAGGGAGGGTCAGACTTCCTAGCTAGCTTGCTGAGGTCCTGGGTACAAACCAGAGGAGCAGGAGGTCATCACCCCCACAGGCACTGCGTTCCAGGCAGAGAAAAGGATAGAAAACACCTAATGCCAGTTAGAATGGCAAAAATTGACAAGGCAGGAAACAACAAATGTTGGAGAGGATGTGGAGAAAGGGGATCCCTCCTACATTGTTGGTGGGAATGCAAGTTGGTACAGCCACTTTGGAAAACAGTGTGGAGGTCCCTTAAAAAGTTAAAAATTGAGCTACCCTATGATCCAGCCATTGCACTACTGGGTATTTACCCCAAAGATACAGACGTAGTGAAGAGAAGGGCCATATGCACCCCAATGTTCATAGCAGCATTGTCCACAATAGCTAAATTGTGGAAGGAGCCGAGATGCCCTTCAACAGACGACTGGATTAAGAAGATGTGGTCCATATATACACTGGAATATTACTCAGCTATCAGAAAGAATGATTACCCAACATTTGCAGTAACATGGACAGGACTGGAGGACATTATGATAAGTGAAATAAGTCAAGCAGAGAAAGACAATTATCATGTGGTTTCACTCATTTATGCAACATAAGAAATAGGAAGATAGGTAGGAGAAGGAAGGGAAGAATGAAGGGGGGATAAACAGAAGGCAGAATGAACCATGAGAGACTATGGACTCTGGGAAACAAACTGAGGGCTTCAGAGGGGAGGGTGGTGAGGAATGGTATAGACCGGTGATGGGTATTAAGCCGGGCACATCCTGCATGGTGCACTGGGTGTTATATGCAAATAATGATGTAATGTACCATCATTACATTACATCAAAAACTAAGGATAGACTGTATGGTGACTAACATAACATACTAAAAAATTCTTGTAAAAAAAAAAAGAAAAAAACACCAGAACACTGTCTGTCCCTGGACTTCTGTCCTCCTCCACAGGAGCACTGCAGTGCCTACTGGGCTCCACATCGGCCAAGGTACAGACCTCTAAAATTCCAGTCGTTGAGACCCACTGATTGCAAAAACACAAAAATCAGCCCTTCTTGAGTTCTCAGTCATTGGCTTTGGGCAAGTGATTTCCTTGTGTAATCCCCTCCACACGCCTCTCTCTCTCTCTCTCACTCTCTCTCTCTCTCTCTCTCTCTCTCTGTGTCTCTCTCTCCTCTACCAGGGCTCCCTCTCATCCACATCATTCATGATCCATTTGTCCCCAAAGTCATGTCTCTGCACCTCCTACCTTCTGTGATGTGGCCTCTTCTCTGCCTCTAGCTGTGCCGTCTGTTCTGTCAGTCCTCAAATCGATTTCTTGGGTACTCAGAATGACTTGATATTTACCTAGCTGTGTTTAGGGTCCAGGCAAGCTTGGGATCCTCCTCTTATGCCACCATGTTAACTCCTCCCTGCAGACCCTCTTGTTTCTTTTTCTGTTCTTTCCTTTAACATCTGGTGGTGAGAAGGCTTCAGATGTACCCTCCTGGCAAGTTTCTTCTACACAATTTCTCTGCACACATGTTTCTCTACACAATTTCTTGCACACATGTTTCATCTTCAGGCAGCTTCTCTGGTGCTGAAAATGGATTGTACTTGTTTCAGGCTTTATAACCCACACCTTATCATCCAGAACAAGAGAGAACATTTCATTCCACTGCCATCAACCCCAGGAATCAGGCAACAGGGCCAATCCTACAGATGTCTGCAGTTAAATAAGTGGAATGGTCACAGGCAAAACTGTGTTTCTCCTCAGAGGCTCAGAGACATCAGCAAAGATCCAGAGGAGTGTGAATTCCCTCAGCCAGGTGATAAGACTTTTAACAAGAAGACCATCAACCATCTCAACTACTACAAACATGTCAGGAGGTAAAAGAAGAAGAAAAAGCTATAAATGTGGCATATATTCAACACAGATTTTTATTGAGGACATGTCCCATGCAGGTCAGATTCCTTGCCAAGGTTACAAATACTAAAAACATGGACACTGTACTCAAGAAAAGAAAAGGGACATAACCAGGGGTGAGTAACAAGGGCTGGGAGGTGAGGCGTAGATTTACGAAAGCTCAGCAAAAGGTGGTGAAAATTCTCACCAGGCAGACTGCTTCCACTTCTGAATCAGGGAGGACTCACTAGAGGAAGTGACTTCTGATGCCTGTGACCCACGGAGTGCTGGGACTTCATTTTACACTGAGTTAAATTTTGAGACTTAAGTTCGAGAACCAAGTCAGAACAACAAATCGCCCTAATTACACTGAGCTTATATTGACAACTGATCATTAAGCAGAACTGAAGGACAAAGCTGCACACAGACAGCCGCAAGGACATCACCACTGAGCTGGGTTTAGGTAAGTACTGGAGGCTGGGCTGCTGGGATCTCGCTCAGAACGGAGGTCAGTGCATGGACATCTCCAGTGTGTTTTCCTGGGAGGAACAGAGGAGGAGTCAGTCTGCAGCAGGTGGCAGTGAGGACTGCAGGGGGGCAGGGTACTGGGAGCAGGAGGGCTGAGGACAGACTGAAAGGTGGGGAGACACATGGGAAGGAGCAGGAAGGTGGCTCCAGAGACTCACCAGCGCTTCCAGAGCCACAGCGCCAGACCTGCCAGAAGCACCAGGGGCACTATCACCGCCAGGAAGACCAAGCCCATGGAGTGGGGCTGCTCTGTGGGTTTGGAGCACAGACGGTGTCATTTCCCAACAACCCTGGGTTGACCTGCACCTCCCTGGTCCTGCTTGCTCTGCTCACCCTCTGTCTCACCAACTGCCCTTCCTCTTTTCACTTCTCTCATCCCTCCTCAGAGATGGGCCTTCACCTAAACCTCTGCATCCCCCACATCCTCAGGACCAACACCCTCAGCTGTTCTATTTCTGAGTTACTGATTTTAGTCATTTTGGGTCTGGAATCCCTAGCAACCCAAATTTTTCATCAGTCTTCCAAGCTCTGCTGGAGGACCACCTGCCCCCTTTCCCAGCTGGACCCATCATTCTCACCCCAGTAGAGGACCATGTCCTGGCCTCCTAGACTGCTGTGTCTCACTCGGCAGGACAGGCCAGCTGCCTCCGTGGCTTTCACATCCAAGGACATCTGAAGATACCACGTCCCATCAGCATGGGGCAGGACGTCGCCCCGCTGGGTGCCCCGCTGCTCCTGCTCACCCCGCATCCACATCACCCACACGGGCTTGGGGTAGAAGGCAGAGATGTGGCACACCAGCAGCAGACGGCCGGGACCGGGACTGGGGCCAGCGGACAGCCAGGCCTCTGGCCTCACTGCAGACACAGGACACCAATTCACAGGCTGAGAAGGTAGGTCTTCACATCACTTTAGATGGACGCATCATTCCACGTCCAGAAACCTGTCGCCATCATCCCCTCTCCCTGTTGACTCCTTCCTTACCCTGAATTAGAGGGAATGGTACAAATTCATGAATGCAGAGTAGAGAATTCATGGAGGAGAGACCAGGACTGACCTTGTCGCTGGAGATATGCCTTCCCAGCATCGAGAAGACCCAACAGGAACCGGGGGCAGGAGTCAGTGAGGAGTTTGTGTACTATTTCGCTGGACACATGGTACTGATTGAATAGTGTGCAGACCTGCTGAGCCCTACTTCCTCCCTCTGGAGATGGCCACCATGATGTGTTCTGGAAACTCACAAGATCTGATCCTTGATAAGCAATCCTCATGAAGCCAACTGATGCTTCTCCAAAGTGGGAATCACAGCCTAACACCAGCTGTACCTGGAAGGGATCTGGGGAAGAGATACTGAATTATAGTAGGGGAGTGGAGGAGATGAAATGAGAGGAGTGCAAGCCAAGGGTGCTGGAAGTAGAAGGGTACAGTTGGGGATTGGAGGATATGGAGCAAACGTTAGCTCGAGGGGAGGCTCAGACCAAGAGGAAGTGGTGGTCGCAGGAGGCAGAGGCAAAGATGAATGATTGAGGAAGGAGCAAATGTCGGAAGAGAAACACGAACAATGTGGTCAGAGAATAGGGAAGGACTCAGCGGGGGAGCTGGCATAAAAACAATCTAGGGTGAGGGGAATGCAGTGGGGTACAAGGAACACATGGACATTGCTGATGGGACTGAATGGGGGAGAAAAGTACAGTTCAAGGTCAGTCACAAGTGAGGGAGCAAGGGTGCCTGGTTGGAGGCCAGGGAAAGGGGTGGTCATGGGAAACACTCGTGGGAGACATGAGAGCACAGCCCGTGGTCAGTGAGGGGAGTGGAAAGCTGAAGAACATGTGAAGCTTTTCAAGAATCAGGGTCTGGCTTCTACCCCCTGCCCAGATGGCTGTGATTCAGTTTTCAGCTAGAGAGAGGTGAGGTTCAGAAGCCAGTGGAGTTCATTTCCTAGAGAAAGAAGGAACTCAATGAGACGCACATGCCTCCATGTACAGCCCAACCCAGAGGGAAATGGACTCACATTCAAGCTGCCATTCAGTGACATGGTTATGATATATTGAAGGAGATCTAATGGAGTACGTGTAGAATAACTTTTCTACTTCCATGAGCTCCTCATTACTGAAGTTGCCTTTAGACCAAGGCTGCAGGTAAGAGAAAGCGCCAGTCTTGTTGTCCCAGCCATGAGTCTGCAGCTCATCCAGCCAAGCTGAGCCTTGATTTTGCGTCCAGGAATGGTTGTAAAAGGATGTGGTCAGGATGATTCGAAAGGAGATTATCTCCTGGAAGTCTGTGGGAAAAGGATAGATAAACGTTGGATATGGAGAGCATTGGGAAGGAGAGAGAATTGGAGAAAGTGCCAGGGAGGGGAACCAAACTCTGGCATACAGGGAAGCCATAGTTGCCTCGGGAGACATGTGCTGCCCTGGAGCCCCGAGCTTCACACACATCCTTCAGAAGAGCACAGGGCCTGGGGCCGGGTGCACTCAGGAAGGAACCAGGCTGACACTCTCCCTCCCCAGTTATGCGCTGGGGAACTCACACTATGAATGCACACACACAGACACAAAAATGCACACGTACAGACACACACAGAGATGTACACACAGACACACACATATACACATATACAAACACAGACCTGCAGACACATACCCACACACGTACTCACACGCACACACACAGAGACGTACAAGGCACCTATACACACATACATATCTACATATTCAAATGCAGAAAAGCACATGTACACACATCAGAAACACACACGGACTGGCGGAAACACACACGCACTGGCGGAAACACACACAGACACTAATAAACTGACACAGACACATAAACACATGTACACACACGCACACACACCCGTAGCCACTGGGCAGGGCCAGAGGTCTCACCATCTTCACTGCCACCACCTGGGAGGAGAACCACGAACAACACAAGTTGCAGGAACAGCATCGTATCTGCAGATGTTCTCTCTTTCTCCGACAAAGTCAGCCTTTGACCTCTTTTCTAACAAACCTACCCACACACAGCACCTCTCTTCTGACTTCCTTCTCCACACACCAGCCTTCCCTGAGTCTCTGCGACAATGCAAATGTGCTCCTCCTTCAACCCTGGACACCTACTCAGACTCTCACTTCCCCTCTTGGCCTGACTCTCCTCTCCGGCCTCCAATTTCTCCCTGTCAGTCCTCCCGGTGCATTCTGCTCCCTGTCCCCTAGTTCAAATGCTACATAATGAGTCCCGTGTGGCATGAAAAATGACCCTACCTCTCCTACATTTTCTTCTCATCCGGACAGTAACCCATGAAAACACGTGGCTTCTAGCACCCAGCCCGGGACCTGCTGTCACTCTGTCCCTCCTGCCCTTGTGACACCCCCCAGGTATTTCCTTCCCCATCTCACACCCACCCCAGCTCATTCACATTCTGACTTCTCCCTGCTTGTGTTAAAAACCAAAATCAACCAGGTAAATTTGAAGATCGAATTGGTTTTGTTAAGCGATTCAAGAATCAGGCAGCACCCCATCTTGCGGGCAGAGGGGAGTTCTGAGGAGTGGTGCAGCTGGGAGGTTTATATAGCAAGGGATTTGGCAAAAGAAGAGAAAGGACTGTTTCAGGGAAGGTCACCTTCCTTAATTAGGAGAGCAGGGGTGTTATCATGCAGATGACCTCCCCTCCTTGGGGATGGAGAGGGCCCATGTGACAGATCGCCTCACTGGGGCTGACCAGACAATTCTTAAGGGACAGGTGAACATTTCGGGGGGAGATGGGAACTGTAGTTAGGTTAGGGATTAAGTAACGTTTAGAGACTTGGCCTGGACCAAGGCACCATTTTGGCCTCATGGGTTTCTTTTCAACCGTTGCTCTATTTGCTTGTCCAGATTCCCCCATGATTGCTTGCGTAACAGTATCAGCAACCACCAGTTCACCGTGATTCTTAGGGCGGAACAAGTAGCCATCACAGAGACCACAGGACATTGAAACATCTGCAGAATACCTCCCTTCATTCAGACTTGCATTCATATAGTTTCACTCACCAGTCACGTAGCACCTGCCTGGATGCAAGCACCGTGCTACACTCGTGAAAATACAGTGTTCGCAGAGCAATCACTGTATGCAAGGAGCTTTGAGAGAAGAAAAACACATAACCCAAGAACTACACATTTTTATTGTTCTGAATTACTTTTTCTTTGTTTGGTTTGTTTATTTTAAGATTCAGGATAGTTAACATACAATGTTATGTTACTTTCAGGCATACAGTTTAGGAATTCAGCAATTCTACGCACTACTCAGTACTCGTCAATATGAGTGTAATGCTAACCCCTTCACCTATTGCCCCCATCCCCCCACTCACCTCCCATCTGGGAACCAGCAGTGTGTTCTCTATAGACAAGAGTCTGTTTTTTCCTTTGTCACTTTTTTCTCTGTTACTTTTGTTTGTTTCTTAAATTCCACATACAAAGAAATCGTATGGTCCTTTCTTTCTCTGACTATTTCACTTACCATCGTACTCTCTAGCTCCATCCATGTTGTTGCAGTTGGCAAGATTGCCTTCATTTTTACGGCTGAGTAATATTCCATTGAATGTACATACCACATCTTTTCTTCTGTGTTCATGTATCTATGGACTCCTTGGGTTCCTTCCGTACATTGACTAATGTAAATAATGCTGCAGTAAACATTGGGGTGCATGTTTCCTTTCATTTAGTGTTTTCACATTATTCGGGTAAATATCCAGTAGTAGAATTACTGGATCATAGGATAATTCTGTTTCTAATTTTTTGAGGAACCTCCATACTGCTTTCCATCATGGCCACACCAGTTTGCATTCCCACCAAGTGTACAGGAGTTCCCTCTACGCCACTTCCTCTACAACACTTGTTTCCTGTGTGTTTTTGAATTTAGCCAATGTGACAGGTGTGAGCTGATATCTCATTGTGGTTTGGATTTGCATTTCCCTGATGATGAGTGATGTTGAGCATTTTTTCCTGTGTCTGTTGGCCATCTGCATGTCTTCTTTAGAGAAATGTCTACTCATGTGTTCTACCCATTTTTTAATTGGATTATTTGTTCTTTTGGTGTTGAGTCGTCCAAGTTCTTTATATAGTTTGCATACTTACCCTTTAGCAAATATGTTATTGGGAAATATCTACTCACATTCAGTGATTGTCCTTCAGTTTTGTAGCTTGTTTCCTTTGCTGTACAGATGCACTTTATTTAATGTATTCCCAACAATTTATTTTTGTTTTTGTTTCCCTTGCCTCTGGAGACATATCTGGAAAAATGTTGCTGTGGCTGCGGTCAGAGACTTTACTGCCTGTGCTCTCTCTCTCTTTTTCCACAGCATAACCTTTTTTTTTTATTTTTATTATTTATTATTTTTCTTAAAGATTTTATTTATTTGAGAGAGAGAGAGACAGCCAGCAAGAGAGGGAACACAAGCAGCGGGAGTGGGAGAGGAAGAAGCAGGCTCCCAGTGGAGGAGCCCGATGTGGGGCTCGATCCCAGGACTCTGGGATCACGCCCTGAGCCGAAGGCAGACGCTTAATGACTGAGCCACCCAGGCGCCCCTATTATTATTTTTTATTATGGTCAGTTAGCTAACATATAGTACAACATTAGTTTTTGATGTAGCTCTCATGATTCATTAGTTGTGTATAACACCCAGTGTTCATCAGACCACGTACCCTCCTTAATACCCAACCCCCCCTCCCCTCTGTAACCTTCACCCTCAGTTTGTTTCCTGGAGTCCAGAGTCTTTCATGGTTTGTCTCCCACTCTGATTTCTTCCCATTCCATTTTCCCTCCCATCTCCTGTGGTCCTCCACGCTATTCATTATGTTCCCAATTTGAGTGACCATATGGTAATTCTCGTTGTTCACTTGACTTATTCCATTTAGCATAATCCCCTCCAGTTCCAACCATGTTGATGCGAATCATGAGTATTCATCCTTTCTGATGGCTGAGTAATATTCCATTGTATATATGAACCACATCTTCTTAATCCAGGCATCTGTTGAAGGGCATCTCGGCTTCTTCCACAGTTTGGCTATTGTGGACATTGCTGCTATGAACTTTGGGGTGCATGTGCCCCTTCTTTTCACTATATCTGTATCTTTGTGGTAAATACCTAGTAGTGCAATTGCGGAGTCATAGGGTAGCTCTATTTTTAACTTTTTGAGGAACTGCCATACTGTTTTCCAGAGTGGCTGTACCAACTTGCATTCCCACCAATAATGTAAGAGGTTCCCCTTTCTCCACATCCTCACCAACACTTGTTTCCTGTCTTGTTCATTTTTGCCATTCTAACTGGTGTGAGATGGTATCTCGTGGTTTTGATTCATATTTCCCTGACTCCTAGTGATGCTGAACATTTTTTCATGTGTCTGTTAGCCATTTGTATGTATTCTTTGGAGAATTATCTGTTCATGTCTTCTGCCCATTTATCGACTGGATTATTTGTTTTTTGATTGTTTAGTTTGATAAGTTCTTTATAGATCTTGGATACCAACCCTTTATCTGAAATTTCAAAATGTCTATGCTGCCCAGAGCAATTTACACTTTCAAAGCAATCCCTATTAAAATACCATTGACATTTTTCACAGAGCTGAAACAAACAATCCTAAAATTTGTGTGGAACCAGAGAAGACCCTCAATTGCTAGGGAAATGTTGAAAAAGAAATCCAAAGCTGGGGGCATCAGAATGCCTGAGTTCAAGCTGTATTACAAAGCCGTAGTCATCAAGACAGTATGGTACTGGCACAAAAACAGCCACATAGGTCAGTGGAACAGAAGAGAGAGCCCAGATATGTACCCTCAAGTCTATAATCAACTAATTTTCCACAAAGCAGGAAAGAACATCCAATGGATAAAAAGTCTCTTCAATAAATGGTGCTGGGAAAACTGGGACAACCACATGCAGAACAAAGTAGACCACTCTCTCACACCATACACAAAGATAAACTCAGAATGGATGAGAGACCTCAATGTGAAACAGGAATCCATCAAAACCCTAGAGGAGAACATAGACAGTAACCTCTTCGACACTGGCCACGGCAAATTCTTTCAAGACATGTCTCTAAAGGTAAGTGAAACAAAAGCAAAAACGAACTTTTGGGACTTCATCAAGATGAAAACCTTCTGCTCAGCAAAGGAAACAGTCAACAAAACTAAGAGGCAGTCCACGGAATGGGAGAAGATATTTGCCTGTGCTCTCTTCTAGGATTTTTATGATTTCAGGTCTCACATCTTGGTCCTTAATCCACTTTGAATTTATTTTTGTGTATGGTATAAGAAAATCATCTAGTTTCTTTCTTTTGTATGTGTTGTCCAGTTTTCCCAACACCATTTGTTGAAGACTTTCTATGTCCCATTGAATATTCTTGCCTCCTCTGTCAATGTTTAATTGACCATAAAATTGTGGCTTTATTTCTGGGCTCTCTGCTCTGTTCCTTTGACCTATGTGCCTACTTTTGTGCCAGTTCCATACCATTTTAATTACTACAACTTTGTCATATATCTTGAAATCTGGAATTGTGATACATCAAGCTTTGTTTTTCTTTTTCAAGATTTCTTTGCCATTCAGAGTATTTTGTGGTTCCATACAAATTTTAGGATCGTTTGCTCTAGTTGTGTGAAAAATGCTATTGGTATTTTGATAGGCATTATATTAATTCTGTAGTTGCTTCAGGTAGTGTGGACATGTTAACAATATTTGTTCTTCCAATCCATGAGCATGGAATATCTTTCCTTTCTTTGCATAACCTTCAATTTTTTTCATCAATATTTTATAGTTTTCAAATACAAGTCTTTCACCTCTTTGGTAAGGTGTATTCCTAGGTATTGAATTAGTTTTGGTGCAATTGAAATGGGATGGTTTTCTTAATTTCTCTTTATGCTGTACCACTATTAGTGTCTATTACTGTATAGAAATGTCAGAATGTGTACGCTGCTGTTTTAGGATGGAATGGTCTGAAATATCATTTATCTATCTGGTTCAATATGTCATTCAAGGTCATTGTTTCCTTGATGATTTTCTGATTGGATGATCTGTCCATTGATGTAAGCAGGATGTTAAAGTCCCCTACTATTACTGCTACCTCCTTCATGTTTGTTACTAGATGCTTTATGTATTTGAGTGCTCCCATTTGGGGTGCATAAGTATTTATAATTGTTATATCTTCTTGTTGTACTGTTCACCTTATTATTATGTAGTGTCGTTCTTTGCCTCTTTTTACAGTCTTTCTGTTAATATCAATCTTGTCCAATACAAGCATTGCTATCTTGGCTTTTATTTCACATCCATTTGCTTGATGATTGCTTCTCCACCCCTTAATCTCATGTGCTTTTAGGTCTGAAATGAGTCTTTTGTAGGCAGGGTAGAAATCTGCCTTGTTTTTTTATCTATCCCATCACCCTATGTCTTTTCACTGGAGCATTTAATCCATTTACATTCACTGTAATTATTGATAAGTATGTACTTATTGCCATTTTGTTACTTGTTTTATGTTTTTATAGTTCTGTTCCTTTCTCCTCTTGCTCTTTTCTCCAATGGATAGTTGGCTTTCTTTAGCAATATACTTTAGCAATATACAATATACTTTACATTTTGCATATCTATTACTAATTTCTGATTTCTGGTTATCATTCAGTTTGTATAGAACAGCTTTTGTATTTAGCAGTCAATATTAAGTTAAGGTCACTTAAGTTTGAACACATCCTTTTCTCCTCTCCCACCCCTCAACTACATTTTAGTTATATATTTTTTTTATTTAAAATTTAATTTTTTTGTTATGTTATGTTAGTCACCATACAGTACTTCATTAGTTCCTAGTGTTGTGTTCCATGATTCATCATTTTAGGTATATGAAGTCACAATGTACATCCTTGTATTTTGTGAGTCCCTTGGCTGGTGTTTACAGATATCCTTATTTTTATTGCTTTTGTGTTTCCTTTCCTTCCGGTCTTTGCTTTCCACTCAGAGTCCCACTTAATATTTCTTGCAGTGCTGGGTTAGTGGTCATGAATTCCTTTAACATTTGCTTGTCTGGGAAACTTTTTAATCTCTCCTCCTATTCTGAATGATAGCCTTGCTGGATAGAATATTCTTGGCTGCAGATTTTTCCTTTCAGTACTTGGACTATATCATGCCATTTTCTTCTGGCCTGCAAAGTTTTTGCTGAAAAATCAGCTGAAAACTTTATGGGTTTCCCTTGTATTAACAGCCTTCTTTTCTCTTGCTGGTTTTAAAATTCCCCTTTATCACTTTCACTTTGCCATTTTAATTAATATGTATATTGTTATGGACCTCCTTGGGTTGATTTTTTGGGGGGCCTCTCTGTCCCTCCTGATTCTGGATATCTGTTTCCTTCACCAGATTTGGGGAGTTTTCGGCCATTACTTCTTCAAATAATTTTTTCTTCCTTTTTCTACCGCTTCTACTGTGATGTGTAATGCAAATGTTTTTATGCTTGATGGTGTCACTGACTTCCCTAACTATTCATTTTGCACTTTTTTCCCTCTGTCTTCTGTTCAGCTTGACCGCTCTCTAGTACCCTGTCTTCCAGGTCACTGATCTGTTGTTCTGCTTCCTCTATTCTATTGTTCATTCCATCAGTGCATTTTTAATTTCATTTATTGAGTACTTCATCACTGATCGGTTTTCTTTTATGCTTTCTATCTCTTTGTTGAGGATCTCACCGAGGTCCTCTACCCCTTTCTCAAGGCTAGTGAGTATCTTTATGACCATTACTTTAAATTCTCTACCTGGCATATTACTTATCTCCTTTTCTCTTAGTACTCTTGCTGTGATTTTGTCCTGTTCTTTTGCTTAAATGTATTCCTTTGTCTCCTCATTTTGTCTAAATCTCTGTGTCTGTTTCTGTGTGTTAGGAATATTAGGTACATCTCCTGTTGTTGAAAGAAGTGGTCCTACAAAGAAGAGGTTCTGGGGCCTCAGTCACCATTCCTGTGTAGCTACCTTTCTTTCTCCCCAGGGCAGGACTCATGTTGGAGTTGTATGGCCCATGTCAGGACTGCCTGTGAATTGCCAGGCTTGTGGCACTGCTTTGAATATACTTCCACCAAGAGCATGTGGAAAGGAGACGTCTGACAAAGAGAACTAGGATTGGAGGCACAGCGTTAGCAGGAATTGCACAGGTGTGTTGTTGGAGGCGTCCGTAGCTAGTGAGCACCCCAAGCCTGTGTCTCTTGCTGCCAACCAGGGCATCTGGCCCAGGAATGTCAAGGGCATCCTCCATCAGGGCCTGTGGTGAACCAACAACCAGGGCATGGGAAATGGGACTGTCCTCCTTCCCGCAAGCAGGAGGGTCATCCCAGGCCCCAAAGCTCAAGCCCAGGCCATCTCAGGTAATCAACAGCCTCACACCAAGGCCACTCTGGACAACCTGCAGATGCCCTTAACTCTGTAACTCGATTATGAGGAGCCCAACAGAGCAGGGGAGGATGATCTCCTCTCCTTTGACAGAAGGGGCCCAGAGGCTGTGTAGGCTCCAGTGTTCTCCATCACTATGGTAGAGCCTTGGGTAACCCTGGATGTGACAGGAGATAAACTGAATTCCTAATAGATATGGGAGTCTTTTTCTACCCTTATAAAACACTCAGGAGTCACATTTCAGTCCTTGACTCTCCTCACCCACGTAGACGGGCACCCAAAGAGAGGGCCTTTCAGTCCCCCTTTAATTTGTTCCAGTGAAAAGACATAGGGTGATGGGATAGATAAAAAAACAAGGCAGATTTCTACCCTGCCTACAAAAGACTCATTTCAGACCTAAAAGCACATGAGATTAAGGGGTGGAGAAGCAATCATCAAGCAAATGGATGTGAAATAAAAGCCAAGATAGCAATACATTTAACCACTCCTTTCCTGTTTTACCCAATTGCCCCTTTCCATTTCTGGGAAGGATATGATGATGAAGGTACAAACTAATCTTTGCCCTCCCCCCCCACCCCCACTGGCATTGTTGTCCTCTGAGCCCTCTGCCCCTTCAAACAGCAAGATCTCTATATTTCAATAGGTGCCCCTCAGGTATGGGACACCTCCATTCCAGGACACTTTCTTTCAGTAACCCCTGTAAGGATACACCTTAAAGGTCCTCATTCCTTCCCCGGAAAATGCCAGTACCCTTATGTCCAGAGGCCAGACATGGACTACAGCCACCTACAAAAATTCTTAGTGACAGGACTTTTGTACCCCTGCAATTTGCTTTGTAAATCTTGGCAATAAAAAGTCCAATGGCTCATATAATACAGTACAGGACCCTAAGAGCTAGCAACAAGGCTGTCATTTCTATTCACCTAACCATTATGCCCTCCTAAGACAGATCCCGTCAGACACAGTGCTAGATCTAAAAGATGCTTCCTTCTGCATCCCAGTGCCCTGGATTCCCAGTTCTTCCCTGCCTTTGAGTGGCAAAACCCCTCCACCGAGGTTACTCAACAGCTAACTTGGACTGTCCTCCCTCAGGGCCCCAGGGACAGTCCACATTCCTTTGGACAGGCCTTAGCCAAGGACTTCTCCACCCTTCAGCTCTTCAGAGGCAGTGTCTTACTTCAATATGCTGATGATTTACTTATCTGCAGCCCCAGGGAGAACACCTCAGACACAAATACCATCTTGGGCTTTGGAGATTGGCTTCCTGGGGCTATAAGTTCTCCCCTTCAAAGGCCCAAATTTCCTCTCAGAACGTTCGATTTCTAGGATTAATATTAATTCTAGGGACTAAGAGCCTCTCTGACCACCATAAAGGTCTCGTTTTAACATGAAAACTCCCTCTACAAAGCTTCCCTCTACAGCTTCATTCCTTTTGGTATGGAGGTGTTTTGTCGAATATGGATACTCCAATTTGGATTAATAACAATGCTTCTTTGTGAAGCGCTGAAGGGACCTGAGGAGGAATCTCTGGAGTGGGACCCTGCAATGACAGAACCTTCTGGGGGCCTCCAACACAAACTTGCAAGGGCCCCAGCAATGGACCTGCCAGACCTCCAGAAGCACTTTTCCTTATATGTGCATGAAAGAAGGGGAGTGGCTTTTGGAGTCTTGATCCAAATGCTGGGGCCTTCCCAACTCTCGTTCACGTACTTGTCTAAGAATCTAGGTCCTGCGGCACAGGGATGGCCTCCCTGCCTCTGAGGACTGGTATCCATGGCCCTACTGATAGAAGAGGCCCCTAAATTAACCTTGGGACAAGGCATAACTGTTTATATACCCCAACTGGTATTGGACACCCTAAATTCTAGGGCATTTCTTTGGGTCTCCTAGACCACATTTACAAAATACCAAACGCTTTTATTAGAAACACCGGAACACTGTCTGTCCCTGGACTTCTGTCCTCCTCCATAGGAACACTGCAGCGCCCACTGGGCTCCACATCGGCCAAGGTACAGACCTCTAAAATTCCAGTCGTTGAGACCCACTGATTGCAAAAACACAAAAATCAGCCCTTCTTGAGTTCTCAGTCATTGGCTTTGGGCAAGTGTTTTCCTTGTGTAATCCCCACCACACGCCTCTCTCTCTCTCTCTCTCTCTCTCTCTCTCTCTCACTCTGTGTGTGTGTGTGTGTGTGTGTGTGTCTCTCTCTCTCCTCTACCGGGGCTCCCTCTCATCCACATCATTCATGATCCATTTGTCCCCAAAGTCATGTCTCTGCACCTCCTACCTTCCGTGATGTGGCCTCTTCTCTGCCTCTAGCTGTGCCGTCTGTTCTGTCAGTCTTCAAATCGATTTCTTGGGTACTCAGAATGACTTGATATTTACCTAGCTGTGTTTAGGGTCCAGGCAAGCTTGGGATCCTCCTCTTATGCCACCATGTTAACTCCTCCCTGCAGACCCTCTTGTTTCTTTTCCTGTTCTTTCCTTTAACATCTGGTGGTGAGAAGGCTTCAGATGTACCCTCCTGGCAAGTTTCTTCTACACAATTTCTCTGCCTTGTCGCACACATGTTTCATCTTCAGGCAGCTTCTCTGATGCTGAAAATGGATTGTACTTGTTTCAGGCTTTATAACATCACACCTTATCATCCAGAACAAGAGAAAGCATCTCATTCATTCTCCTGCCATCAACACCAATAATCAGGCAACAGGGCCAATCCTACAGATGTCTGCAGTTAAATAAGTGGAATGGTCACAGGCAAAACTGTGTTTCTCCTCAGAGGCTCAGAGACATCAGCAAAGATCCAGAGGAGTGTGAATTCCCTCAGCCAGGTGATAAGACTTTTAACAAGAAGACCATCAACCATCTCAACTACTACAAACATGTCAGGAGGTAAAAGAAGAAGAAAAAGCTATAAATGTGGCATATATTCAACACAGATTTTAATTGAGGACATGTCCCATGCAGGTGAGATTCCTTGCCAAGGTTACAAGTATTAAAAAGACATGGACACTGTACTCAAGAAAAGAAAAGGGACATAACTGGGGGTGAGAAACAAGGGCTGGGAGGTGAAGCATAGATTTACGAAAGCTCAGCAAAAGGTGGTGAAAATTCTCACCAGGCAGACTGCTTCCACTTCTGAATCAGGGAGGACTCACTAGAGGAAGTGACTTCTGATGCCTGTGACCCACGGAGTGCTGGGACTTCATTTTACACTGAGTTAAATTTTGAGACTTAAGTTCGAGAACCAAGTCAGAACAAACAAATCGCCCTAAATTACACTGAGCTTATATTGACAAGTGATCGTTAAGCGGAACTGAAGGACAAAATTGCACACAGACAGCCGCAAGGACATCACCACTGAGCTGGGTTTAGGTAAGTACTGGAGGCTGGGCTGCTGGGATCTCGCTCAGAACGGAGGTCAGTGCATGGACATCTCCAGTGTGTTTTCCTGGGAAGAACAGAGGAGGAGTCAGTCTGCAGCAGATGGAAGTGAGGACTGCAGAGGGGAAGAGCACTGGGAGCAGGAGGGCTGAGGACAGACTGAAAGGTGGGGAGACACATGGGAAAGAGCAGGAAGGTGGCTCCAGAGACGTACCAGCACTTCCAGAGCCACAGCGCCAGACCTGCCAGAAGCACCAGGGGCACTATCACCGCCAGGAAGACCAAGCCCGTGGAGTGGGTCTGCTCTGTGGGTTTGGAGCACAGACGGTGTCATTTCTCATCCACCCCGGGTTGAACCGCACCTCCCTGGTCGTCCTTGCTCTTGTCACCCTCTGCCTCACCAACTGCCCTTCCTCCTCTCTCTTCTCCCATCCCACCTTAGAGATGGACCTTCACCCAACCCTTTGCATCCTCCCACATCTACAGGACACTCACCCTCAGCTCTTCCATTTCTTGGATTACTGAGTATTTTAGTCCTTTGTGGTCTGGAGTCCCTACAATCCCCAGTTTTTCATCTGGCTCTCCTGCTCTGCAGGAAAACCACACGCTCCCTTTCCCTACCAGGTCCCAGCTCTTTCTCACCCCAGTAGAGGACCATGTCCTGGCCTCCTAGACTGCTGTGTCTCACTCGGCACGACAGGCCAGCTGCCTCCCGGGCCGCCACGTCCAGGGTCACTCGGAGATACCATGTCCCATCAGCATGGGGCAGGACGTCGCCTCGCTGGATGCCCCGCTGCTCCTGCTCACCCTGCATCCACATAACCCCCACGGGCTTGGGGTAGAAGCCAGAGACGTGGCACACCAGCAGCAGACGGCCGGGACCGGGACTGGGGCCAGCGGACAGCCAGGCCTCTGGCCTCACTGCAGACACAGGACAGGTATTCACAGACTGAGAGCGTAGGTCTTCATATCACTTTAGATAGACACAGCTTTCCACCTGTAGAAACCTGTCACCATATCCCCTCTCCCTCTTGGCTCCTTCTTATCCCGAATTTGAGGGAATTGTACAAATTTATGAGTGCAGAATAGAGAATTCTTGGAGGGAGAGACCAGGACTGACCTTGTTGCTGGAGATATGCCTTCCCTGCATCAAGAAGACCCAACAGGAACTGGGGGCAGGTGTCACTGAGGATCTTGTATAGTATTTCATTGAAAACATGATACTGATTGAATAGTGTGCAGACCTGCTGAGCTCTACTTCCTCCCTTTGGAGATGCCAACCATGATGTGTTCTGGAAATTAATGAGATCTGATCCTTGATAAGCAATCTGCGCAAAGCGTACTGATACTTCTCCAAAGTGGAAATCACAGCCTCCTGCGATCTGTACCTGGAAAGGATCTGGGGTAGAGAGACTATGAGTTAGAGGATAGGGGGAGGGAAAGAGATGAAATGACATGAACGCAAGCCATGATATTAGAAGCAGAGGGAGAAGGTCAGGGGATTGGAGGGAACGGAGCACAGTTTGGTTTGAGGGCAGGTTCACTCAAAGGGGAAGTGGTGGTGGATGGAGGCAGAGGAAGAGGTGAATGATAGAGGAAGGAACAAATGTTGGAGGAGAGAGATGAAGGGTGTGGGAAGAGGATAGGGAAGGGCACAGTGGGAGATCTGGGGTAAAAACAATCTAGGTTGAAGGGTTGCAGTGGGTACAGGGAACACATAGATGGAGTTCACTAATGGGATTGAATGGGAAGAAAAGTACAGTTCAAGGAGTCATCACAGAGTGAGGGAACAGAGGGTTTCTGGTTGCAGGCCAGGGAGAGGGATGGTGTCAGAAGACACCAGTTGGGGACAGGAGACCACAGCCTGTGGTCAATGAGAGGAGTAGGTAGTAGCAGAGGACAGGAAGCTTTTCAAGATTTGGGGTCTGGCTTCTACCCTCTGCATAGATGAGTGTGATTCGGAGTTATGATGGGGAGATGTGAGGTTCAAAAGCCAGTGGAGGTTCTTTCCTAGAGGAAGAAGGAACTCAAGAAGACACACACACACACCAGCCACCTCCAACCCACCCTGGAGGGAAGTGAACTCACATTCAAGCTGCCATTGTCTGACATGGTTATGAAAGATCTGAAGAAGCCTAATGGAATATGTATAGAATATCCTTTCTAGTTCCACAAGTGTCTCCTTACTGAAGTTGCCTTTGGACCAAGGCTGCAGGTAAGTGAAAGCGCCAGTCTTGCTGTCCCAGCCATGAGTCTGCAGCTCATCCAGCCAAGCTGAGCCTTGATTTTGTGTCCAGGAACGGTTGTAAAAGGATGAGGTCAGGATAATTTGGAAAAAGGTCGACTCCTGGAGAGCTGTGGGCAAAGAACAGATTGAGGAAGAGGAGGGCATTGGGAAGGAGACAGAATGGAGAAGAAGGTGCCAGGGTTGGGAACTAAAATGTGGAGGACAGGGAAGCCATAGTTGTCTCAGGAGATATGTGCTGCCCCAGAACCCTTGTCCCCACATACGTGCTGAGGAACTCACATCATGAACACATACACAGAGACACAAATACACACGTTACACACACAACCACACAGAGAGATGCACACATGCACACACATACACACATATACAAACAGGGAAATACAGGCACATACCCACACATGTACACACACATACACACACCAAGATGTACACAGACACCTACATACACACTTACACACACACACATGTTGAAACACACACAAGCACATGTTTACACATCACACACACACAAAGACTGGCACAAACACACACACACACATGCACACTCACATGTGCACCCACAGGGCAGAGCCAGAGGTCTCACCATCTTCACTGTCACCACCTGGGAGGAGAACCACGAACAACACAAGTTGCAGGAACAGCATCGTATCTGCAGATGTTCTCTCTTTCTCTACAAAGTCAGCCTTTGATGGCTGTTCTAGCAAACCTACCCACACACAGCACCTCTCCTCTGACTTTCTTCTCAACACACCAGCCTTTCCTGATTCTCTGTGACAATGCAAATGTGCTCCTCCCTCAACCCTGGACACCTACTCAGACTCTCACTTCCCCTCTTGGTCTGACTCTCCTTTCTTGTTTCCAGCTTCTCCTTGTCACCAGCTTCCATCCTGCTCCCTGTCCCCTAATTCAGAACAAATCCTGTGTGGCATAGAAAAGTCACCCCACCTCTCAGGCCTTTCCTTCTCTGGATAGTAACACATGAAAACACACAGGTCCCTGCACCCAGCACTGGAACCTGCTGTCACTCTGTCCTTCCTGCCCTTGTGACGCCTCCCATGTATTTTCTTCCCCATCTCACTCCCACCCCAGTCATTCACATCTGACTTCTCACTGCTTGTGTTAAAAAAACAAAATCAACCAGGTATATTTGAATATCCAGTTGTTTTTATTAAGTGATTCAAGAATGGGGCAGCACTCCATCTGGCAGGTATAGAGGAACTCTGAGGAGATGTATAAATGGGAAGATTTTATAGGAAGGATGTTGACAGAAGAGATAGGAGTGTTTCAGGGAAGGTCACCTTCCCTTAATTGGGAGAGCAGGGGTGTTATCATGCAGATGACCTCCCCTCCTTGCAGGTGGAGAGGGCCCATGTGACAGAGTACTTCACTGGTGCTGACCAGAGAATTCTCACTGACAGGTGAACATTTCTAGGGGAAGTGGTAACTGTAGTTAGGTTAGGGATTAAGCAAGTTTTGGGTACTTGACCTGGCCTGAGGTGCCATTTTGGGCCAACTGGTCTCTTTAACAGTTGCTCTATTTGCTTGTCCAGACTCCCCCATGATTGCCTGTGTAACAGAACCAGCAACCACCAGTTCACCATGATTCTTAGGGAGGAACCAGTAGCCATCACAGAGACCACAGGACATTGAAACATCTGCAGAATACTCCTTCATTCTGACTTGGATTCATATATACTCACTCACCGAGCAGTCACTTAGCATCTGCCTGGATGCAAGCACCGTGCTACACTCATGAAAATAGTTTTCACGATGCCATCACTTTACGCAAGGAGCTTTTAATTCTACTTGGGAAGAAAAACACATAAACCAAGATCTATCTATTCTGGTGTGCTGAGTTACTTTTTCTTTGTTGGTTGGCTGATTTTAAGTTCTAGTACCCTTAACATACAGTGTTATATTAGTTTCAGGGGTACAGTATAAGGACTCTACAATCCTATACATTACTCAGTGCTCATCAATATGACTGTAATGCTAATCCCCTTCACCTGTTTCCCCCATCCCCCCACCCACATCCCCTCTGGGAACCAGCAGTGTGTTCTCTATAGATCAGATTCTGTTTTTACCCTTGTCACTTTTTTTCTTTGTTCATTTTGGGTTTTTTCTCAAATTCCACATATGAAGAAATCATATGGTATTTTTCTTTCCCTGACTGATTATTTCACTTACCATCATACTCTAGCTCCATCCATGTTGTTGCAAATAGTAGAATTTCAGCCATTATTATGCCTGAGTAATATTCCATTGTGGGTACATACCACACTTTTTTTTTCCATATTCCTCTCTCTATTGGCACTCGTGTTGCTTCCATACATGGAGTATCGTAAATACTGCTGCAGTAAACATTGGGGTGCATGTTTCCTTTCATTTTAGTGTTTTCACGTTTTGGGGGTAAATATCCAGTAGTAGGATTATTGGGTCATAGGATAATTTTGTTTTTAATTTTTTGAGGAACTTCCATACTGCTTTCTATCATGGCTGTACCAGTTTGCATTCCCACCAAGTGTACAGGAGTTCCCTTTACACCACTTTCTCTACAACACTTGTTTCTTGTGTGTTTTTGAATTTAACCAATGTGACAGGTGTGAGCTGATATCTCATTGTGGTTAGGATTTGCATTTCCCTGATGGTGAGTGATGTTGAGCATTTTTTCCTGTGTCCATTGGCTATCTGGATGTCTTCTTTAGAGAAATGTCTACTCATGTCTTCTACCCATTTTTAATTGGATTATTTGTATTTTGGTGTTGAGTTGTCCAAGTTCTTTATATATTTTTGATACTAACCTTTTATCAGGTATGTTATTAGGATATATCTACTCACATTCAGTAGACTGTCCAATAGTTTTGTTAACTTTTTCCTTTGCTGTGCAAAAGCTTTTTATCTTGAGGAAGTCCCAATAGTTCATCTTTGCTTTTGTTTCTCATGCCTTTGGAGATGTGTCTAGCAAGCAGTTGCTGCGGCCAAGGTCAAAGCGGTGCTGCCTGTGTTCTCCTAAAGAATTTTGCTGGATTCCTGTCTCATATTTAGGTCTTTCATACATTTTGAGTTTATTTTTGTGTATGTTGTGAGAAAATGGTCCAGTTTCATTCTTCTGCATGTAGCTGTCCAATTTTCCCAACACCATTTGCTGAAGAGACTGTCTTTTTACCATTGGATAGTCTTTCCTGCTTTGTTGAAAACCAGTTGACCATAGAGTTGAGAGTCCATTTCTGGGTTGTCTATTCTGTTCTATTGATCTCTGTGTCTGTTTTAGTGCCCATACCATACCATCTTAATAGCTTTGTAATACAGCTTGAAGTCTGGAATTATGATGCCACCAGCTTTGGATTCCTTTTTCAACATTCCTTTGGTTATTCAGGGTCTTTTCTGGTTCCATACAAATTTTAGGATTATTTCTTCCAGCTCCGTGAATAATGTTGATGGTATTTTAATAGGGATTGCACTGAAAGTGTAGATTACTCTGGGCAGCTTTGATGTTTTCACAATATTTTTTCTTCCATTCAATGAGAATGTAATGTTTTTTCATTTCTTTGTGTCTTCCTCAATTTCTTTCTTAAGTGTTCTATAGTTTTCAGAGCACAGATCTTTTACCCCTATGGTTAGGTTTATTCCTAGGTATCTTGTGGGTTTTGATGGAATTGTAAATGCACTGATTCCTTGATTTCTCTTTATTCTCCCTTATCATTAGTGTATAGAAATGCAGCTGATTTCTGTGCACTGATTTTATATCCTGCCACTTTGCTGAATTCCTGTATGAGTTCTAGCGATTTTTGAGTAGCGTCTTTTGGGTTTTCAACATAGAATATCATATCATCTGTGAAGAGGGAGAGTTTGACTTCTTCTTTGCCAATTTGGATGCTTTTTATTTCCTTTTGTTGTCTGATTGGTGAAGTTAGGACTTCCAGTACTATGTTGAACAGCAGTGGTAAGAGTAGACATGCCTGTCATGTTCCTGACTTTAGGGGGAAAGCTCTCAGTTCTTCCCTGTTGAGGATGATATTTGCTATGGGTTTTTCATATATGGTATTTAATATCATTTCATATATGATATTGAGGTATGTTCCCTCTATCCCTACACTGCAGAGAGTTTTTATCAAGAAAGAATGCTGTATTTTGTCAAATGTTTTTCTGCATCCATTGAGAGGATCATATGGCTCTTGTGCTTTCTTTTATCAATGTGGTGTATCACATTGATCAATCTGTGGATGTTGAACCACTCTTGCAGCCCAGGAATAAATCCCGCTCGGTTGTCGTGAATAATCTGTTTAATATACTGTTGGATCCTATTATCTAGTATCTCTTTGAAAATAGTCGCATCCATGTTCATCAGGGATATTGGTCTGTAATTCTCTCCTTTTTTGGTGGGGTCTCTGCCAGGTTTTGGGATCAAGGTAATTCTGGCTTCATAGAATGAGTTTGGAAGTTTTCCTTCCATTTCTATTTTTTGAAACAGCTTTGGAAGAATAGGTATTATTTCTTCTTTAAATGTTTGGTAGACTCCACTGGGAGACCATCTGGCCCTGGACTCTTGTTTGTTGGGAAATTTTTGATTCCTGTTTCAATTTCTTTGCTGGTTATGGGTCTGTTCAGGTTTTCCATTTCTTCCTGTTTCAGTGTTTATAGTTTATATGTTTCTAGGAATGCATCGATTTCTTCCAGATTGCCTAATTTGTTGGCACATAATTGCTCATAATATTATTTTATAGTTGTATTTTTCAGCGTTGGTTATGATCACTCCTCTTTCATTTATGATTTTATTTATCTGGGTCCTTTCTCTTTTCTTTTTGATATATCTGGCTAGGGGTTTATCAATCTTATTAATTCTTTCAAAGAACAAGCTTCTAGTTTGGTTGATCTATGCTACTGTTATTTTGACTTCTATATCATTAATTTCTGCTCTAATCTTTATTATTTTTCTTCTCCTGTTGAATTTAGGCTCTATTTGCTGGTTGTTTTTTTTTCCAACTCCATTAGGTGTAAGGTTAGGTTGTATATTTGAGACTTTTCTCATTTCTTGAGAAAGGCCTGTATTGCTCTCTACTTCCCTCTTAGGACCACCTTTGCTGCCTCCCAAAGTTCTGAACTATCATGTTTCAATCTTCATTTGTTTCTATGTATTTTTTAAGTTCTTTTTTAATTTCCTGGTTGACCTATTCATTCTTTAGTAGGATGTTCTTTAACTTCCATGCATTTGTGTTCCATCCAAATTTTCTCCTGTGATTGAGTTCAAGTTTAAAGCATTGTGGTCTGAAATATGCATGGTATAATCTCAATCTTTTGGTACCAGATGAGACCTGATTTGTGACCCAGTATGTGATCTATTCTGGAGAATGTTCCATGTGCACTCGAGAAGAATGTGTATTCTATGACTTTAGGATGAAATGCTCTGAATATATTTCTGAGATCTATCTGTTCCAGTGTGTCATTCAAAGCCCTTGTTTCCTTGTTGATCTTCTGCTTGGATGATCTGTCCATTACTGTGACTGGGGTGTTAAAGTCCTCTCCTGAGGAGGGGCAAGATGGCGGAGGAGTGGGGGGCTCCGTTTCAACTGGTCCCCTGAATTTAGCTGAATATCTACCAAGCCAGTCTGAACACCCACAAATCAGCCTGAGATGTAAGATTATCTGTCCGGATCTCTTCAGGGGCAGAGGATCGTCAGTTGAGAGTAGGAAGGACAGAGTTGTGATCGCACGGACAGATATCGGAGGATAAACAGAATGGGGATGGAACCACCAGAAGCTAGCCACTAGGAAGTAATATGATACCCCAGTGAAAAAGCATCCTGCACCTGGGGACCAGTGATAGCTTGGAGAGCGGTGGCAGAGGGACAGCAAGGGCCTGATAACATTGCTCAAACAGAATCTGGGAGCCTAAGGGGCAAACGCGGGGATGAGGGCAGCCACTTGCACAGACCCGGGGCGCCGGCTGCCGCAGCACTGCCTACACCCACCCAGACTGTGATCGCTCTTGGTTTTGGAGGCACAGGGGGCAGAGACAAGCAGGAGTCTGGGTCAATGACTACTGAGAGGGTCACTGGGGGCGTGCACCGCCTGTGGGAGGGCACTTACAGAGGGAGACTGTGTTCTGGAGGGTTCAGAGAGGAGCAGACTGTGGCTTCTCACCTCTGGGACGGAGGTCTAAGAGTGGACATTTTCCTTTGCTCTGACCCTCTGAAAAGGCATGAAAAGCCGCCAGAGAACAAAAGTCCAAAACGCCATTTTCCACGGAGCCCAGCCCCTTGATACGGGCAGGGCAACTCTGCCCAAGCAGAGTTGCCTGAAAAACAACAGGCAGGCTCCTCCCCCAGAAGACAAGCTGGAAGAACAGGAGGATGACAACCCGAAGGTCCCCATAAAACTGTAAAACTCCAACCAGGGGACTATAGTATATTGAGCTCCTGGTGTTGCCTCACAGCCTATGTATTTCTTAGATATAACTTTTTAAAAAAATTCTTCTTCATGTTTCATCTCTGTTTTTCTCTTTTTACATACTTATCATTTCAACTAGAGGTTTAATACAACATATTCCATAGTAAGTTTTTAACTTGTACCTTTTCACGTATTTATTTTTTTCTTTAGATAGATAGATAGATAGATAGATAGATAGATAGATATAGATAGAAGCATCAATGTAGTCTTTTTTTCCCTATTCAATACTACCTTTACATATTTACCAGTTTTAATTTCCCTGTAACTCTGGGAAGTAGGGTTCTCTAACAAAGAGAACAAATTACACCCAGGAAGACCTGAAACACCCTACCTTACCCACATTGAGAGATTATAGCCCCCTTCCCTCTCCCCCATTCTTGTTCTGAACTTTATAAATCTCATTCTTGGGTTTCATTTTGGCTGGATTTTTTTTGGTGGTGGCTTCTGATCACTTGGAACTTTCCCAGGGTGCACCTTTCCTGGATTCTGGTTGATATTTTTGACTCTACACTCCCTCAACCGCCCCTCAACAAAATGAATAGGAGGAGGAACTCCCAACAAAGAAAAGAACCAGAGACAATGGCCTCTCCCTTAGACCTAATAGATATGGATATAAGCAAGACGTCAGAAATAGACTTCAGGGTAACAAATATGAGGACAATAGCTAGGCTTGAGAAAACCATTAATGGCAACATAGAAACTCTAAGGGTAGAAATGAGAGCTAATCAGGCCAAACTTAATGCTATGAATGAAATGCAGTCTAAACTAGATACTCTAACAGCCAGGGTAAATGAGGCAGAAAATGAATTAGTGATCTAGAGTATAAACTGATAGAGAGGAAGGAACAGGAGGAGGCCTGGGGGGGAAAAACAGTTTAAAATCCATGAGAATAGACTTGAAGAAATCAACGACATCATGAAATATTCCACTGTCAGAATTATTGGGATCCCTGAGGAGGTGGAGAGAGAGGACTAGAAGATATATTTGAGCAAATTGTAGCTGAGAATTCCCTAATCTGGGGAATGAAATAAGCATTCGTGTCCTAGAGGCAGAGAGGACTCCTCCCAAGATCAAGGAGAACAGACCAATGCCTCAGCATGTAATAGTAAAACTCGCAAATCTTAGAACCAAGGAAGCCATCCTAAGGGCAGTTAGGGGGAAGAGATTCTTTATGTACAAAGGGAGGAACATCAGAATATGTCAGACCTGTCCAGATAGACCTGGCAAGCCAGAAAGGGCTGGCAAAACATATTCAGGGTGCTAAATGAGAAGAACATGCAGCCAAGAATACTTTATCCAGCAAGGCTGTCATTCAGAATGGATGGAGAGATAATGAGCATCCAGGACTGGGAGAAACTGAAAGAATATGTGACCACCAAGCCAGCCCTGCAAGAAATATTAAGGGGGATTCTATAAAAGAGGAAAGACCCCAAGAGTAATATGGACCAGAAATTTACAGAGACAATACATAGAAACAGGAACTGTACAGACAATAAGATGGCAACAAACACATAACTTTCAGTAGTAACCCTTAACTTGAACAACTGAAGTGCTCCCATGAAATGACACAGGGTTGCAGATTGGATACAAAGACAGGACTCATCCATATGCTGTCTACAAGGGACTCATCCATATGCTGTCTACAAGAGACTCATTTTGAACCTAAAGACACCTCCAGACTGAAAGTGGGGGGATGGAGAAAAATTTTTCATGCCAACAGACCTCAAGAAAGCTGTGGTAGCAATTCTTATATTGGACAAATTAGAATTTAAACCAAAGACTGTAAAAACAGATCCAGAGGGACACTATATCATTCTTAAAGGATCTATCCAACAAGAAAATCTAACAATTGTAAATATCTATGTCCCCAACATGGGAGCATCCAACTACATAAGCCAGCTGTTAAGCAAAATAAAGAATCAGATTGACAATAATACGTTAATAGTAGGAGATTTTAACACTCCACTCTCAGCACTAGACAGATCATCTAAACAGAAGATCAGCAAAGAAACAAGAGCTTTGAATGACGCATTGGACTGGATGGACTTCGTAGATATATACAGAACATTCCACCCTAAAACAACATAATACTCATTCTTCTCAAATGCACATGGAACTTTCTCCAAATTAGACTACATACTGGGTCACAAATCAGGTCTCAGCCAACAACAAAAGATTGAGATTATGCCCTGCATGGTATCAGACCACAATGCCTTGAAACTGGAATTCAATCACAAGAAAAAAATTTGAAGGAATTCAAACACTTGGAAGTTTAAGAGCATCCTGCTAAAGAATGAATGGGTCAACCAGGAAGTTAAAGAAGAACTTAAACAATTCATGGAAACGAGTGAGAATGTAAACGCATTGGTCCAAAACCCATGGGACACTGCAAAGGTGGTCCTAAGGGGGAAATACATAGCCATCCAAGCCTCTTTCAAAAAAATTTAGAAAAATCCCAAATGCACATGCTAACCCTACACCTAAAGGAGCTGGAGAAAGAACAGCAAATAAAACCTAAACCCAGCAGGAGAGGAGAAATAATAAAGATTAGAGCAGAGATCAGTGAAATAGAAACCAGAAAAAACAGTAAAACAGATCAACAAATCTAGAAGCTGGTTCTTTGAAAGAGTTAATAAGATCGATAAACCACTGGCCAAACTTACCCAAAAGAAAAGAGAAAGGACCCAAATTAATAAAACCATGAATGAAAGGGGAGAGATCATGACTAACACCAAGGAAATAGAAACAATGATTAGAAATGATTACCAGCAACTATATGCCAACAAATTAAGCAACCTGGAAGAATTGGACGCCTTCCTGGAAACTTAGAAACTACCAAGACTGAAACAAGAAGATATAGACAATCTCAATAGATGAATAACCAATAATGAAATTGAAGCAGTAATCAAAGACCTCCCAAAAAACAAAAGTACAGGGCCAGATGGCTTCCCAGGGGAATTCTAACAAACATGCAAAGAAGAAATAATACCTATTCTCCTGAAGCTGTTCCAAAACAAAACAAAACAAAACAAACAAACAAAACCAGAAGGAAAACTTCTAAACTCCTTCTATGAGGTGAGCATTACCCTGATCCCAAAACCAGGCAAAGACTCCATCAAAAAAGGAGAATTACAGACCCATATCCCTGATGAACATGGATGAGAAAATAATCAATAAGATCCTAGCTAATAGGATCCAACAGTACATTAAAAGGATTATTCACAACCAAGTGGGTTTTATGCCTGGGATGCAAGGGTGGTTCAACATTCACTAATCAATCAAAGTGGTAGAGCACATCAATAAAAGAAAAGACAAGAACCATATAATCCTCTCAATTGATGCAGAAAAAGAATTTGACAAAATACAACCTCCTCCATTGCTGATTAAAATTCTTCAGAGTATAGGGATAGAAGGAACATTCCTCAATATCATAAAAACCACCTATGAAAAGCCCACAGCAGATATCTTTATCAATGGGGAAAGCTGAGAGCCTTTCCCTTAAGATCAGGAACACAACAGTGATGGCCGCTCTCGCCACTATTGTTCAACATAGTACTAGAAGTCCTAGCCTCAGCAATCAGACAACAAAAAGAAATAAAAGGCATCCAAATTGGCAAAGAAGAAGTCAAACTCTCCCTCCTCACAGAGGACATGATACTTTATGTGGAAAACTCAAAAGACTCTACCCCCAAATTACTAGAACTCATACCACAATTCAGCAGTGTGACGGAATACAAAATCAATGCACAGAAATCAGTTGCTTTTCTCTACACTAACAATGTAACTGTAGAAAGAGAAATTAGAGTCAACTGCATTCACAATAGCAACAAAAACCATAAGATACCTAGGAATAAACATAACTAAAGAGGTAAAGGATCTATACTCTAGAAACTACAGAACACTCATGAAAGAAATTGAGGAAGACACAAAAAGTTGGAAAAATATTCCATGCTCATGGAGTGAAAGAATAAACACAGTTAAAATGTCTACCCTGTCCAGAGCAATTTACACTTTCAATGCCATTCCTATTAAAATACCATTGGCATTTTTCAAAGAGGTGGAACAAAAAATCCTAAAATTTGTATGGAACCAGAAAACACCCCGAATCTCCATGGGAATGATGAAAGAGAAAAACAAGGCTGGGGCATCACATTACCTGCCTTCAAGCTGTAGTACAAAGCTGTGATCACCAAGAGACCATGGTACTGACACAAAAACAGACACATAGACCAAAGGAACAGAATAGAGACTCCAGAAATGGACCCTCAATTCTATGATCAAATAATCTTTGACAAAGCAAGAATAAATATCCAATGGAAAAAAGACAGTCTCTTCAATAAATGGTGCTGGGAAAATTGTACAGCTACATATAGAAGAATGAAACTGGACCATTCCCTTAGACCATACATAAAGATAAACTCAGAATGGATAAAAGACCTCAATGTGAGACAGGAATCCCTCAATATCCTAGAGGAGAACATAGGCAGCAACCTCTTCGACATCAGCCACAGTAACTTCTTTCAAGACATGTCTCCAAAGGCAAGTGAAACAAAAGCAAAAATGAATTTTGAGACTTCATCAAGAAAAAAAGCTTCTGCACAGCAAAGGAAACAATCAACAAAACTAAGAGGCAGCCCACGGAATGGGAGAAGATATTTACAAATGACATTATAGATAAAGGGCTGGAATCCAAGATCTGTAAAGAACTTCTCAAACTCAACACCCAAAAAACTAATAACCCAGTTAAAAAATGGGCAGAAGACATGAACAGACAATTCTCCAAAGAAGACATACAAATGGCCACAGACACATGAAGAAATGTTCAACACCACTAGCCATCAGGGAAATACAAATCAAAACCACAATGCGATACCACCTTACACCAGTTAGAATGGCAAAAATTGGCATGGCGAGAAACAACAAATGTTGGCGAGGGTATGAAGAAAGGAGAACCCTCTCACAGTGTTGGTGGGAATACAAGCTGGTGGAGCCACTCTGGGAAACAGTATGGAGGTTCCTCAAGATGTCAAGAATAGAGGTACCCTATGACCCAGCAATTGCACTACTAGGTATTTACCCCAAGGATAAAGATGTAGTGAAAAGAAGGTGCACATGCACCCCAATGTTCATAGCAGCAATGTCCACAATAGCCAAACTGTGGAAGGAGCTGCGATGCCTTTCACCAGACGAATGGATAAAGAAGATGTGGTCCATACATACAATTGACTATTACTCAGCCATCAAAAAGAATGAAATCTTGCCATTTGCAATGATGTGGGTGGAACTAAAGGGTATTATGCTAAGTGAAATAAGAGAAAGACAAATATGATTTCACTCAGGTGTGGAATTTAAGAAACAAAACAGAGGAACATAGGAGAAGGGTAGGAAAAATGAAATAAGACAAAATCAGAGAGGGAGGCAAACCATAAGAGACTCTTAACAATAGGAAACAAACTGAGGGTTGCTTGAGGAGAGGTGCTTAGGGGAAATGGGGTATTTGGCTTTGGAGAAGCATTTTCCTTGTGTAACCTCCTCCACGCTCCCCTCTCTCTCTCTCTCCCTCTCTCTCTCTCTCCCCTTCTCTTCCTCTCTCCCTCTCTCCCTCCCTCCTCTCTCTACTGTCTTAAATCAGGGCTCCCTCTCATCCACAGCACTCATGATCCATTTCTCCCCCAAGTCATGTCTCTGCACTTCCTACCTTCTGTGATGTGGCCTCTTCTCTGCCTCTAGCTGTGCCGTCTGTTCTGTCAGTCCTCAAATCGATTTCTTGGGTACTCAGAATGATTTTATATTTATCTAGCTGTGTTTAGGGTCCAGGCAAGCTTGGGATCCTCCTCTTATGCCACCATGTTAGCTCCTCCCTGCAAACCCTCTTGTTTCTTTTTCTGTCCTTTCCTTTAACTTTCTGGTGGTGAGACGGCTTCAGATGTACCCTCCTGGCAAGTTTCTTCTACACAATTTCTCTGCCTTGTCGCACACATGTTTTATCTTCAGGCAGCTTCTCTGGTGCTGAAAATGGATTGTACTTGTTTCAGGCTTTATAACATCACACCTTATCATCCAGAACAAGAGAGAGCATCTCATTCCCCTGCCATCAAGCCCAGGAATCAGGCAACAGGTCCAATCCTACAGATGTCTGCAGTTAAATAAGTGGAATGGTCACAGGCAAAACTGTGTTTCTCCTCAGAGGCTCAGAGACATCAGCAAAGATCCAGAGGAGTGTGAATTCCCTCAGCCAGGTGATAAGACTTTTAACAAGAAGACCATCAACCATCTCAACTACTACCAACATGTCAGGAAGAAAAAGAAGAAGAAAAAGCTATAAATGTGGCATATATTCAACACAGATTTTTATTGAGGACATGTCCCATGCAGGTGAAACACCTTTCCAAGATTACAAATATTAAAAAGACATGGACTTTGTTCTCAAGAATCCTAAGAATTAGAAGGGACAAGGGTCCTAACTGGGGGTAACAAGTGGTGGGAGGTGAGGTGTAGATTTATGAAAGTTCAGGAAAAGGTGGTGGAAATTCTCAACAGGCAGAGACTGCTTCTACTTGTGAATCAGGGAGGGTTCTCTGGAGGAAATGACATCTCATGCTTGTTCCTCCATGCAGGTGCTGGGGCCTCGTTCCATTCAGAGATAAATTTGAGATTTAAGTTCCAGACCAAGTGAGAACAACAAGAACAACAAAATGCTAAATTACACTAAGTGAATGTAGACAACTGATGATTAAGCAGAAATGAAAGACAAAGTTGCACACAGATTGTTACAAGGACATCACCGCTGAGCTGGGTTTAGGTAAACACTGGAGCTTGGGATGCTGGGATCTCTGACACTGCACTGAGGTCTCCACCGTGTTTTCCTGGGAACAACAGAGGAGGAAGTCACTCTGTAGCATGTTGACATGAGGACTACAGAGAGAAAGGTCACTGGGAGGAGGGCTGAGGACAGGCTGAAATGTGGGGAGACATGTACGAAGAGCAGGAAGGTGGCTCCAGAGACTTACCAGCACTTCCAGAGCCACAGCACCAGACCTGCCAGAAGCACCACGGGCACTATCACCGCCAGGAAGACCAAGCCCATGGAGTGGGGCTGCTCTGTGTGTTTAGTGCACAGAGGATGTCACTTCCCAACCACCCCGGGTTGAACTGCACCTCCCTGGTCCTCTTTGCTCTTGTCACCCTCTGCCTCACCAACTGCCCTTCCTCCTCTCTCTTCTCCCATCCCTCCTCAGAGATGGACCCTTCACCCAACCCTCTGCATCCTCCCACATCTAGAGGGCCCCCACTCTCAGTTCTCCATCCCTTGGTTTACTGATGTTAGTCATTTTTGGTCTAGAATCCCTAGCAACCCAAATTTTTCATCTGCCTTTCATCCTCTGCTCTAACACCAACCACCCCCTTTCGCAGCCAGGTCCAGCTCTTTCTCACCCCAGTAGAGGACCATGACCTGGCCTCCTAGACTGCTGTGTCTCACTCGGCAGGACAGGCCAGCTGCCTCCCGGGCCACCACGTCCAGCATCACTCGGAGATACCATGTCCCATCAGCATGGGGCAGGATGTCGCCTCGCTGGGTGCCCCGCTGCTCCTGCTCACCCCGCATCCACATCACCCCCACGGACTTGGGGTAGAAGCCGGAGACGTGGCACACCAGCAGCAGACGGCCTGGACCCGGACTGGGGCCAGTGGACAGCCAGGCCTCTGGCCTCACTGCAGACATAGGACACGAATTCACAGACTGAGAAGGTAGATATTCACATCGCTTTAGATAAACACATCTTTCTACCTCTAGAAACCTGTCACCACCATCCCCTCTCCCTCATGTCCTCATCTTATCCTGAATTTAAATAAAACTTTGCAAATGTATGATTGCAGAATAGAGACTTATGGAGGGAGAGAGCAGGACTGACCTTGCCGCAGGAGATATGCTTTCCCTGCATCAAGAAGACCCAAGAAGAAACGCGGGAGGATGTCATTGATGTGCACGTGGACTATCTTATTAACCACGTAGTACTGATTGAATAGTTTGCAGATCTGCTGAGCCCTACTTCCTCCCTTTGGAGATGGCTGCCATGTCATGTTCTGGAAGTTCACAAGATCTGATCCTTGATAAGCAATCCTCAGGTAGCATTCTAATGCTTTCCCAAAATGCAGCTCACAGCCTTTGACTACCTGTACCTGAAAAGGATCTGGGAAGAGAAATTGTGAGTTACAGGACAGGGGAAGTGAAAGAGATGAAATGAGATGAGTGGAAGCCAAGGATGGTAGAAGCAGAGGGAGAAGTTCAGGTGATTGGAAGGAATGAGTAGACTTTGGCTTGAGGGGAGGCTTAGACAAAGGGGAAGTGGTGGTCACTGGAGGCAGAAGAAGAGGTGAATGATTGAGGAAGGAATAAATGTTGGAGGAGAAACATGAAGGTTGTGGGCAGAGAATAGGGAAGGGCTCAGTGGAAGAGCTGGGGTAAAAACAGTCTAGGGTGCAGGGAGAGCATTGGGTACAGGGAACACATAGAGAGACATCGCTGCTGGAATTGAATGGGGAGAAAAGTACAATTCAAGGAGTCAGTCCAGGAAAGGGGTGGTCATGGGAGACACTAATGAGAAACAGGAGAGCACAGCCTGTTGTCAATGAGAGGAGTGGGAAGTAGCAGAAGACATGAAGCTTTTCAAGAATCACGGTCTGGCTTCTACCCCCCAGCACAACTGGGTGCAATTCAGCTTTATGATGGGGAGATATGAACTTTAGAAGCCAGTGGAGGTTCTTTCCTAGAGGAAGAAGGAGCTCAAGGAGACATACACACCTGCCACTTCCATCCTACCTGCCCATAGGAATCTGAACTCACATTCAAGCTGCCATTGGCGGACATGGTTATGAAATATTGGAGGAAATCCAGTGGAGAATATATGCAAGGACCTTTCCTGTTCCTTCAGCTCCTTATTGCTGAAGTTACCCTTGGACCAAGGCTGCAGGTAAGTGAAAGCGCCAGTCTTGCTGTCCCAGCCATGAGTCTGCAGCTCATCCAGCCAAGCTGAGCCTTGATTTTGCGTCCAGGAACGGTTGTAAAAGGATGAGGTCAGGATCATTCAAATGGAGATCGGCAACTGGAAATCTGTGGAAAAGAACAGATAGACTGGAAGAGGAGGGCATTGGGAAGGAGACAGAAATGAGAAGAAAGTGCCGGGGTTGGGAACCAAAATCTGGAGGACAAGGAAGCCATAGTTGTCTCAGGAGACATGTGGTGCCCCAGAGCCCTGAGCTTCGTACCCAACCATCAGAGAAGCACACGGCCCTGGGTTTGGGGATGCTCAGGACGGAACCAGGCTGGCACTCTCCCTCCCCAGGTGTGTGCTGGGGAGACCATATCACCAGTGCACACACACACGGACATAAATGCACACATGTGCACACACACCATAAGTGCACAGATGTACGGGAGCACAAACATGCATACACAATCCTACAAACTTACAGCAATGTACATACCCTAACACAAGCGAGCCTACACATGCACATGGACACACGTGCACAAAAACAGACACGCACACACACATGCACATGTACAAACTCATACACATATTAAAACAGACACAGACAGACAGACAAGCACATGTACACACATGATGTACACAGACTTGCACACTCACAGACACACACAGATGCACACAAGGCACCCATACACGCAAACTCGTGCATACTTACACACACATATGCACCATACAGACACACAAGGGCATGTACACACATCACACAAGGACTGGCACAAACACACACACACACACACACATGCACACTCACATGTGCACCCACAGGGCAGGGCCAGAGGTCTCACCATCTTCACTGCCACCATCTGGGAGGAGAACCACAAACAACACAAGTTGCAGGAAAAGCATCGTATCTGCAGATGTTCTCTCTTTCTCCGACAAAGTCAGCCTTTGACGGCTGTTCTAACGAACCTACCCACACACAGCACCTCTCCTCTGACTTCCTTCTCCACACACCAGCCTTCCCTGAGTCTCTGCACCAATGCAAATGTGCTCCTCCTTCAATCCTGGACACCTACTCAGACTCTCACTTCCCCTCCTGTTTGACTCTCTTCTCTGGCCTCCATCCTGCTCCCCATCCCCTAATTCAGAGGCTACAGAACAAGTCCTGTGTGGCATAGAAAAGTCATCCCACCTCTCAGGCCTTTTCTTTTCACCCAGTCAGTAACCCATGAAAACATATGGCTCCCAGCACCCAGCCCTGGACCCTGCTGTCACTCTGTCCCTCCTGCCCTGTGACACCCCCATCTGTTTCCTTCCTCTTCTCACCCCCCACCCCAGCTCATTCACATCCCTGACTTCTCCCTGCTTGTGTTAAAAAACAAAACCAACCAGGTATATTTGAAGATCGAATTGATTTTATTAAGTGATTCAAGAATTGGGCAGCACCCCATCTGACAAGTAGAGGGGAGCTCCTAGAAGTAGCAAAAATGGGAGGTTTTTATAGGAAGGAGACTGTTAGCAAAAGAAAAGAAAGTCATGTTTCAGGGAAGGTCATCTTCCTTAATTGGGAGAGCAGGGGTGTTATCATTCAGATGATCACCCCTCCCTGGGGCTGTAGAGGGCCCATGTGACAGATCACCTCACTGGTGCTGACCAAAAAATTCCTTACTGATGGGTGAACCTTTCTGGGGGAGGTGGAAACTGCAGTTAGATCAGGGGTAAAGCAAGGTTTAGAGACTTGACCTGGCTCTAGGCACCATTTTGGGCCCATGGGTTTCTTTTTAACATTTGCTCTATTTGCTTATCCAGATTCCCCCGAGATTGCCTGTCTAACAGTATCAGCAACCACCAGCCCACCATGATTCCTAAGGGGGAACCAGTAGCCATCACAGAAACCACAGGACATTGAAACATCTGAAGTATACCTCCTCAGTCTGACCTGCATTCATATATATTCACTCACCAGTCACGTAGCACCTGCTGGATGCAAGCACCGTGCTACACTCGTGAAAATACAGTGTTCGCAGTGCAATCACTGTATGCAAGGAGCTTTCAGTCTACTTGGGAAGAAAAACACATAAACCAAAAATATACATTTTGGTGTTACTTTTTCTTTTGTTATTTTTTTTAATTCCACTGTAGTTAACCTTTAATTAGTGTTATATTAGTTTCTGGTGTACAATATAGTTATTGAGCAATTCTATATGTTATCAGTGCTCATGAAATAATGTAATGCTAATCCCCTTCAGCAATTTCCCCCATCCCCCACCCACCTCCCCTCTGGGAACCAGCAGTATGTTCTCTGTAGATAAGAGGCTATTTTTTCCTTTGTCACTTTTTCCTTTGTTCCTATGTTTTGTTTCTTAATTCCACATATGAACGAGACCACATGGTATTCGTCTCTGTCTGAATGACTTATATCACTTTCCATCACGCTCTCCAGCTCCAACCATGTTGTTGCAAATGGAGAGACCAGTTATTTTTATGTCTTAGTAATATTCCATTCTGGGTACATCCCACATCTTTTCTCTTTATTCATCTAACCGTGGACACTTGGGTTGATTTCATATGTTGACAATTAGTAAATGATGCTGCAGTAAACATTGGGGTGCTCGTTTCTTTTCTTTTCTTTTTAAAGATTTCATTTATTTATTGGACAGGGAGAGACACAGCGAGAGAGGGAGCACCAGCAGGGGGAGTGGAGAGGGAGAAGCAGGCTTCCCGCTAGTGGGGAGCCCGATGCGGGGCTCGATCCCAGGACCCTGGGTCATGCCCTGAGCTGAAGGCAGATGCTTAACGACTGAGCCAGCCAGGCGCCCCAGGGATGCTAGTTTCTCTTCATTTTAGTGTTTTCACATTCTTTGGGTAAATACCCAATAATACAAAAAAAAATATCTAGTAGTAAAATCCATCGGATCATATAGTAATTCTGTTTTTAATTTTTTGCAGAACCTCCATAGTGTGTTCCAGAGTGGCTGACCAATTCCATTCCTACCAACAGTGTGCAAGGGTCTTTTTTCTTGACATCCTCCTCAATATTTGTTTCTTGTGTTTTTTCCCATTTTTTGTAAATTAACCAGTGTGACAGGTGTAAGGTGATGTCTCGTTGTGGTTTTGATTTGCATTTCCCTGATGATCAGTGATGATGAGAATCTTTTCATCTGCATGTTGGACATCTGAATATCTTCTTTGGAGAAATGTCTCTTCAGGTCTTCTGTCATAGGGTAGTTCTGTTTTTAACTTTTTGAAGAACATCCATGCTGTTTTCCAGAGTGGCTACACCAGTTTTCATCCCCACCAACAGTGTAAGAATGCCGCCCTTTCTCCGCATCCACACCAACATCTGCTGTTTCCTCTGTTGTTAATTTTAGCCATTCTGACAGGTGTGAGGTGATATATCATTGTAGCTTTCATTTGTATTTCCCTGGCGATCAGTGATGTTGAGCTTCTTTTCAGGAGTCTGCCGGCCATCTGCATGTCTTCTTCAGAAAAAGGTCTGTTCATGCTTTCTGCCCATTTCTTAACTAGATTATTAGTTTTACGGGTGTTGATTTTGGTAACTTTTTTCTAGATTTTGGATACTAAACCTTTATCGGATATGTCATTTTTCAAATATCTTCTTCCATTCTGTAGGTTACCTTTCAGGTTTATTGATCATTTCTTTTGCTGTACAGAGGTTTTTATCTTGATGATGTCCCAATAGTTTCTTTTTCTATTCTTTCCCTTGCCCCAGGAGACTTATCTAGTAAGAAATTTCTACAGCCCATATTAAAGAGGTTGCTGCCTGTGTCCTCCTCTAGGATTTTCATGGCTTCCTCTCTCACATTTAGGTCTTTCATCCATTTTGAATTTATTTTTGAGTATGATATAAGAAAGTGGTCCAGTTTCATTCTTCTGCATGTTGCTGTCCAGTTTTCCCAACACTATCTGTTGAAGAGATAGTCTTTTTTCCATTGGATATTCTTTCCTGCTTTCTCAAAGATCGGTTGGCCATAGAGTTGTGGGTCCATTTCTGGGCTCTCCATTCTGTTCCATTGTTCTATGTGTCTGTTTTTCTGCCAGTACCACACCATCTTGATGACTAGAGCTCTGCAATATAGCTTGAATTCCAGAATCATGATGCCTCAAGCTTTGCTTTTTCTTTTTCAAAATTGCTTTGGCTATTTGGAGTCTTTTCTAGTTCCACACAAATTTAAGTTTGTTTGTTCCAGCTCTGTGAAAAATGCTGATTGGTGGGGCAGGGAAATGGCACCAAGCCCCTCTCTTGTCCATAGAGAAGGGATTCCTTGATCCTGATCTCAAGGAAGCCCTCCCAGAAGAGCGAGCAATCTCCCCTTGTGTGTTCCAGGTGTCCCTCAGATCCCACCGTCACCCTATCTGTGCCCTAACCTTCTGCCCACCAGGCAACACAGCGGCCTTGTGCTCCATCCCAGGCAGGCTTGCTGAGTTTTAAACCTCCAAACATTAGGAACCTGGCATGACAGGTACCCATGCTGGTTGCCTGGGACAGGGTCTCCCCACACTGGGACTGGTGCAGGTTTGTCCCAGACGGGCACTTGCACTGAAGCACAGGGGCATGGACTTTCTAGTAAAGTGCAGCAAAGAACCTGTGTCCAGGTTAGCCACATGTGGCACATGTGTCTCAGTGTCAGTGCTCTGGGGTGGGGGAGGGTAATGTTGCCGACCAGCTCTTTTGTCCCCAGAGAGGTGGCGCCATCTCTCCCAGATGAACCGGAAAGGGGGAGACTCACTCTATCCCATGTGTCCCAGGGGATCCTCAGATCATGCTGTCTGTCCCCAGACTTCTGCTCTCCTTCTCCACAAGAGCACAGCAGTGCCTACTGGGCTCCACATTGGCCATGCTTCGGACCTCTAACTCTAGTCCTTGAGCCCCACTGATTGTAAATTTCACAAAAAATCAACCCCTCTTGTTTTCCCGGTCAATGGCTGTGGAAAAGTTTCTTCCTTGTGTGATACCCTGGGTTCTCCCCACTCTCTCTCTCACTCTCTCTCTTCCTCCTCTGTATGAGACCAGGGCTCCCTACCCTCCGCAGAACCCATAATTGTATCTCTCCAAAAGCATGACTCCCCACCTCCAACCTTCCATGATGTGGCCTCTTGTCTCCCTGTGGTTGTGCAGTTTATTCTGTCAGTCCTCAGGTGGATATCTTGGGTGTTCAGAATGATTTGATATTTACCTATCTGTGTTCTAGGGTCGAGGCAAGCTTGGGGTCCTACTACTCCACCATATTAGCTCCTCCCCCTGATCCTCTTGTTTTGTTTTTTCTTTTCTTTATCTTTCTTGCGGTGAGAACACTTTATATCTATGCACTTAGCAAATTTCACATATACAATTTCTCTGCCTTCTTGCATGCTGATTTCATCCTCAGGCTTGCTTCTCTGGTGCTGAAAAACCAATTGTACTTATTTCCATCTTTATACCCTGCACCTTATCATCCAGGATAGGAGAGAGCATCTCTTTCCCCTCCATCGACCACAAGAATCAGACTTCATGGAACCTGTGCCACCTAGAGTAGCTGTCTGGCCCTGCACCATCCCTCTGGGTGAGGATGAGTGGCATCTGTCTGATGATTGGCCTGAACCGCAGCTTACCTGTCTATCCTTAAGCCTGTCTCATTGTCAAGGGTGCATTCTCCTGATGGCCTCAGGCTGATCAGAGCCCAGAGCTGCTCATGAGGGTGGAGTCAACCAACCGAGAACTACATGGTGGCCATGCAAGGATGACAAGGTGGCCTGGAAGTTAGAGAAACAGCCAAGCAGGCTGACCCAGGCAGGAAGACTGTGGAAGCCCCATGATTTGCTTCTCCCCTTCCCATATATTCACCTTTGCCACATCTTCCATTTCAATGATATTTTTCAGAAATATTCACATGTGGGCTGAGAACTTGCATGTGGTCCTTTTGAACATTCTCCTGCCCTGGTCGCCTCCCTCAGCCCCTAAACAAAGTAGAACTGAGTTCCTTTCCCCTACATCGACCCACATTAGCTCCTGTATTAAGAAAATAGAAACACAATGAAAAAGGTAAACAAATCAGGAAAGCAAAACTTTCAGGCTCCGAAGACACGAAAGACCTTTTCCTCCCCACTACTTGACACTCAAAATGTCCCAGCTACATGGCCAGGGCTTGAGAATGGTTTGTTGAGTTAATTAATGAAACTGAGAGTAACTGAAGTCTAGCCATGGACGTCTTCACACGCACTGCCATGGGGGTCGTCGCTCACAAAGGTCCATCTTCATTATTCACGGAGTCTGTCTGTGCTGATTGGCCTGCTACTGACGTGGCTTTGTAACCCCCAGACACATGAGCTCGCCACTATTTGCAGAGGCAGGGAGAGGGGCCTGAAAAGTGTCATCCACCTTATGTGTTGCCTGGTGAGACTGAACCAGATCCCCTCTGCCTTCCCATGTTTATTCCCACACTGTAAACACTTTCTTGCTCATGGCCCATTTGGTGCCACATTTTCTGAATTAAATGCTCTTTCTTGGGACGCCTGGGTGGCGCAGTCGTTAACCGTCTGCCTTCGGCTCAGGGCGTGATCCCGGCATTCCGGGATCGAGTCCCACATCGGGCTCCTCCGCGGGGAGCCTGCTTCTTCCTCTCCCACTCCGCTGCTGTGTTCCCTCTCGCTGGCTGTCTCTCTGTCACATAAATAAATTAAAAAATCTTTAAAAAAAAATAAATGCTCTTTCTTGGTGATTTTAGTATTTAAAAAGTTTGTGAAGCCCAGAGCTTCAGGGCTAAATGCTGTCCTAAGCACAAGAAGGTGGAATGTGCCTCATGACAAAACACGTGTGCAGGTGCGGCTCGCTCAGGCTTCCTATGCAGAGCTGTGGGCCATGAGGTCAGAGGTAATGAATTACCAATTAGTGAATCCAGGAAAAGGAATAGGACATTCATGACACCTATGTGGAGTCACTCCAGAGAGTGCCAAAGTAACACCTAGACACTAGGATAACACCAAGGAGAAGGGGAGAAAGAAACTACACTTGCGGATTCAGGAGATGATGACTATTTCTCGTTTGTTTCTAAAAGCACCATGGGCAACAGCTGTGGGGCTAAACCCAAAGACGCTGGTGATCACAGTTCCCAAGCTGGGAAATGTTGCGCTTCTGAGCTAGTATTTCAGCATAGGGAAATATGGCACGCAATGAATTATTTAGAAATACATATATATTATCATATGGTTTCACTCATTTATGGAACATAAGAACTAGGAAGATCGGTAGGGGAAGAAAGGGATAAAGAAAGGGGGGGTAATCAGAAGGGGGAATGAAACATGAGAGACTATGGACTCTGGGAAACTGAGGGCTTCAGAGGGGAGTGGGGTGGGGGAATGGGATAGGCTGGTGGTGGGTATTAAGGAGGGCACGTTTTGCATGGTGCCCTGGGTGTTATAAGCAACTAATGAGTCATGGAACTTTACATCAAAAACCAGGGATGTCTGGTGACTAACATAATGTAATAAAAAATATTATTAAAAAATTTTTAAAATAGAAATGCATATATATTAAGAAGCTGTCTTTAAGCAGAAACACACATGAATCCAGGCTGTGTACTCACCAGTTGGAAAGTGTTGTACACAGAGGCTCCTTGGAACCCAACCCCAGATGTCCCCCAGGAGCCATGGCTCCGTGTCCGTGACCTCAGGGACGGTAACACGGCAGTCATGAATGCCAGGGGCACCGTATGCATGCTCCTTGCTGGGTCCACATTCACTCCTGAGCACAACACTCCGGTTTTCTTTCCTGGAGCGTGTCATTTTTGTACAGAGACACACGGGCACGGCTACGTCTCAGGCATCACCTTATTCAGTGCCTCTCACATTTGATGACTCTGTGAACTCCCTGCCGACTTTGCTAAAAGGCGAGGTGTGATTCCGCGAGTCTCAGCTGAGACCAAGACCCTATATTTCTAACAAACCCAAGGTGACCGCTCTGCTGCTGTCCCTGAGCCCCACGAACAGCAAGCCTCCTGCCTTCCTGTTTGGATTCAGAACACTGGGAGCAACAGCTCGGCTCGAATAGCTGTCTGCAGTAAATAACTGGCATGTTCACAGGTAAAACTGTGTTTCTCCTCAGGGCCTCAGAGATGACACAAGGAACCATGACGACGTGAAGTCCCTTGGTCAAATGGGAAGACTTGTAACAAGAAGAGCATCAAACATCTTAACGACTATAAACAGGTCGGGAGGGAAAAGAAGAAAACCTATAAATTGGGCAAAAATCCAACAGAGGTTTTTACTGGGCACATATTCCAGGTGAGACACCTTGCCAAGGATGCAAATAGTTGAAAACAAAACAACAAAACAAAACAAAACATGGACTTTGATCTCAAGAGGCCTAAGCATTAGAAGGAGAGAAGGGACCTCACTGGGGACAACACTGGGTGGGGTCAGAAATAGATTTGCCAAAGTGCAACGAGACGTTGAGGGAATTTTCACCAGGCAGACACTGCGTCCACTGGTAAATCAGGGAAGGCTCTGAGGAACTGAGATTTGATGCCTGACGTCCCATGCGGGTGCTGGGACTTTATTCCACCAGAATTCAATTTTGAATTTTAAAGTCCCAGAATCAGCTCACAAGCAAATCCCAGTAAATTACACTGAGCTTATACTGACAGCAGATCGTTAAGCAGAACTGAAGGACAAAGCTGCACACAGACAGTTGCAAGGACGTTACTACTGAGCTGGGTTTAGGTAAGTACTGGAGGCTGGGCTGCTGGGATCTCGCTCAGAACGGAGGTCAGTGCATGGACATCTCCAGTGTGTTTTCCTGGGAGGAACAGAGGAGGAGTCAGTCTGCAGCAGGTGGCGGTGAGGACTGCAGGGGGGCAGGGTACTGGGAGCAGGAGGGCTGAGGACAGACTGAAAGGTGGGGAGACACATGGGAAAGAGCAGGAAGGTGGCTCCAGAGACTCACCAGCGCTTCCAGAGCCACAGCGCCAGACCTGCCAGAAGCACCACGGGCACTATCACTGCCAGGAAGACCAAGCCCGTGGAGTGGGGCTGCTCTGTGGGTTTGGAGCACAGACGGTATCACTTCCCATCCACCCCAGGTTGACCTGCACCTCCCTGGTCCTCTTTGCTCCTGTCACCCTCTGCCTCACCAACTGCCCTTCCTCCTCTCTCTTCTCCCATCCCTCCTCAGAGATGGACCTTCACCCAACCCTCTGCATCCCCCACATCTAGAGGGCCCCCACCTTTAGCTCTCTATCCCTTGGTTTACTGATTTTAGTCATTTTTGGTCTAGAATCCCTAGCAACCCAAATTTTTCATCTGCTTCTCATCCTCTGCTCTAACACCAACCACCCCGTTTCGCAGCCAGGTCTAGCTCTTTCTCACCCCAGTAGAGGACCATGTCCTGGCCTCCTAGACTGCTGTGTCTCACTCGGCAGGACAGGCCAGCTGCCTCCGTGGCTTTCACATCCAAGGACATCTGAAGATACCACGTCCCATCAGCATGGGGCAGGACATCGCCTCGCTGGGTGTCCTGCTGCTCCTGCTCACCCCGCATCCACATCACCCACACGGGCTTGGGGTAGAAGCCAGAGACGTGGCACACCAGCAGCAGATGGCCGGGACCGGGACTGGGGCCAGCGGACAGCCAGGCCTCTGGCCTCACTGCAGACACAGGAGATATTCACAGACTGAGAGGGTAGATCTTCACATCACTTTAAATAATCACATCTTTCTACCTCTAGAATCCTGTCACCAACCACCCCCCCCCCGGCTCCTTCCTTGAGGGAATAATGCAAATTTAGGAGTGCAGAGTAGAGAATTCATGGAGGGTGGGAGCAGGACTGACCTTGTCGCTGGAGATCTGCCTTCCCCGCATCAAGAAGACTCAAGAGGAACTGGGGGCAGGAGTCACTAAAGAGTGTGTGTAGTCCCTCATTGAACACATGGTACTGATTGAATAGTTTGCAGACCTCCTGAGCCCTACTTCCTCCCTCTGGAGATGGCCACCATGTCAAGTTCTGGAAGCTCACGAGATCTGCCCCTTGATAAGCAATCCGCACGAATCCTACTGATGCTTCCCCAAAGTGTAGCTCACAGCCTTCTGACAGCTGCACCTGAAATGGATCTGGGGAAGAGAAGTTGTGAGTTACAGGACAGGGGGAGTGAAGGAGATGAAATAAGATGAGTGGAATCCCTGAAGGGCAGAAGCAGAGGGGAAAGTTCATGGGATTGGAGGGAATGGAGTACATTTTGGGTTAACAGAGGCTCACACAAAGAGGAAGTTGTAGTCACTGGAGGCAGAGGAAGAGGTGAATGATAGAGGAAGGAACAAAGGTTGGGGGAGAGACATGAAGTGTGTGGGCAGAGGATAGGGAAGGGCTCGCAGGAGATCTGGGGATAAAAACAATCCAGGCTTAAGGGAGTTTAGTGCGGTACCGGGAAAGCATGGACAGACTTTGCTGCTAGGATTGAATGGGGAGAAAAGCATAGTTCAATCGTCAGTCACAGAGTGAGGGACCAGGGGGTGCCTGGTTGGAGGCCAGGGAAAGTGGTGGTCATGGGAGACAAGACACACACACACCTGCCACCTCCATCCCTCCTTCCCTGAGGAAACTGAACTTACATTCAAGCTGCCAGTGTCGGACATGGTCTTGAAACACTTGACGTAATCCAATGTAGTATGTGTACAACAACTTCTCCAATTTCCTCAGCTGCTCAGTGCTCCAGTTGCCCCTGGACCAAGGCCAAAGGAAAATGAAAGCGCCAGTCTTGTTGTCCCAGCCATGAGTCTGCAGCTCATCCAGCCAAGCTGAACCCATATTCTGTGTCCGGAAATGGTTGTAAAAGGATGAAGTCAGGATGATTCGGAGGGAGATTGGCTCCTGGAAGCCTGTGGAAAAAGAACAGATTGACTTTGGAAGAGGAGGTCATTGGGAAAGAGAGAGAAAGGAGAAGAAGGTGGCAGAGAGGGGAACCAAAATCTGGAGGACAGGAAGACATGGCTGTCTCAGGAGACATGTGCTGCCCCAGAGCCCCCGACTTCATACTCACCCTTCAGAAGAGCACAGGGCACTGGAGTCAGGGACGCTCAGGGAGGAACCGGGCTGGCACTCTCCCTCCCCAGCTATCTGGTGGGGACCCACTCCACAAATGGTCACATACACTCACGAACAAACACATTTACAAACTCTTACAAATTTACACAACTTTACACACTCTTACACAAACATACACAGATACAAATGCACACGTGTGTACAGACACAGAAACACTCATACATGCATATACAAACACAGACATATAGGCACACGCAGAGTTGCACACCTATACACAAATACACACAAACTCATACATGCTTACACACATATGCACACATACAGACACACAGGCATATGTACACACATCACACACGCATGCACCCACAGGGCAGGGCCGGAGGTCTCACCATCTTCACTGTCACCACCTGCGAGGAGAACCGCCAGCAGCACAAGTTGCAGGAACAGCATCGTACTTGCAGATGTTCTTTCTTTCTCTTAGAAAGTAGGTCTTTGACGTCTGTTCTACCCAACCTACCCTAGACACAGCACCTCTCTTCTGACTTCCTTCTCCGAGCACAAGCCTTCCCTGAATCTCTGCGACAATGCAATTGTGCTCCTCCCTCCACTCTGGACACCTACTCAGACTCTCACTTCCCCTCCTGCTCTGACTCTCCTTCTGGCTTCCACCTTCTCCCCGTCACCAGCTTCCATCCTGCTCCCTCTCCCCTAGTTCAAATGCTACATAACAACAGTCCTGTGTGGCGTGGAAAAGTCACTCCACCTGTCGTGCCTTCTCTTCTCATCCAGACAGTAACCCATAAAAACACACAGCTCCCTGCACCCAGCACTGGAACCTGCTGTCAATGGGGCAGCACCCCTTCTTGCAGATAGAGGGGAGCTCTGAAGAGTGGTATAAATGGGAGGTTTGTGTAGGAAGGAAGGTGGCAAAAGAAGAGAAAGGAGTGTTTCAGGGAAGGTCACATTGCCTTAATTGGTAAAGCAGGGAATCTTACCATGCAGATGACCTCCCCTCCTTGGGGGTGGAGACGGCCCATGTGACAGAGTAGCTCCCTAGTGAACATTTCTGGGGCGGTGGGAACCATAGTTAGGTTAGGGATTAAACAAGACTAGGGGACTTGGCCTGGACCAAGGTGCCATTTTAGGCCTCTGGGTTTCTTTTTAACAGTTGTCCTATTTGCTTGTCCAGATTCCCCCATGATTCCTTGCGTAACAGTATCAGCAACCACCAGTTCACCGTGATTCTTAGGGGGAACCAGTAGCCATCACAGAGACCACAGGACATTGAAACATCTGCAGAATACCTCCCTTCATTCAGACTTGCATTAATATATATTCACTCACCAGTCACGTAGCACCTGCCTGGATGCAAGCACCGTGCTACACTCGTGAAAATACAGTGTTCGCAGAGCAATCACTGTATGCAAGGAGCTTTTCTTCTACTTGGGAAGAAAAACCATAAATGAAGAACCATGCGTTTTGGTGTGCTGAGTTTTATTATAATGTGCAAACTCTAGACAAACACACGCCTGCCGGAAAGAATATAATCTAAAGTGGTGACCCTTGCTGATGTTCGCTCACTCAGAATCTTGACTCACTGTTGGGCCCCAGGTGTTTCTACTCCGTTGCGAACCCCACATCTAACTGAGGGCCTGGCAAGTGGGAGGTGCTCCCTAATTATTTTTCAATTATTGAATAATTCAGTTCCGGGATCCACTTACTCTTAAATATTATGGAGATCTTCAACATAAAACTTCTTTAAGCATCACAAAGTCTTAGTGGTAATCCTACTGGATGAAATGAGAGTCTTACACATTTCTTCTTGAGAATAAAGCCATATGCCAATAATCAGGAGGTTTACACAGAGAGTCCCGCTATAAATCTCCTCTTCCTTGTCATACAAAAAAACATGAGCATTTGTAGCAGGTGAAGTTAGTAGAGTGTTCTAAAATCACGTATCCAGATTCCCTTCTTAGTGTTCCTGCTCGAATGTTCTATGCTTGTCTTATCATGATCTGGCCTCTTCTAGACATGACGACCTTCCTCTTTCATGGTGTTCTTAAGTGTCTAAAGGCTCCTCGATATTTCTTTGTGCTTTATGTCTGGATAAATGTGTTTGAGCTATTTGTCTTGTTGTGTCTTGGCTAACAAGTAAACAGAAGTAATCTCAGGCTAATGTTAAAAAGATAATATTTTTTTGGAAATAGTCAATTGGAATATAGAGAGAGCTCCCTCCCATAGTTAAGATTTTGAAAAGCAGGATAATCAAAATCATGTCTTTGAATCCATCAGAGCTAAAGGATCAGGGCAACTTGTTAACCTGAAATCCTGGGACAAACAGACTCCTCCAAGGAAATAGGAGATGCGAACCCTTGCTTTCTTGGGGCAGTTGCTCTATAAGTCAGAAAGAAGAATTCAGCTAAAAATGTTAACCAATGACTGAGGTTAGCATGAGCACCTGGGTCCCTGAGAGTCACAGACTCAGGAAATCCGCTGTATCTCTAGGCTTTTTTCAGTCAACCTCACCGGGAGATCCTAACAGATTGGGGTCCAGACAACTGCTCTTTCCTAGTGCAAACCTGAGGCCTGCAAGGACCTGCTGCCTGAGAAGGGCAGAAGGCCACCATCTGCAAAACGAATGAAGCCTTCCCCAGGTATGGGAAGGGCAGGGAACCCCACTGCCTCAGGGCACAGGTGAAGACACAGGGCTGCTGGGGGAAAGGGTTCCTGCGGGGAGAGACAGTCACACACCCTGTCCCAGACCAAGAGGTTCCATCTGCTGAGGGAAAGGTGGGAACCCTTAGAAGGCCCAACCCCAAAACTGAAAAACAAAGCACCTGGCTGAGGATGAAATGAACCAGAACAGAACTAGTGTCCCGCTCTCTGTCCCAAGCTGGCTGGCCAGCAGGGTACCAAGAGCTGCTCTGCTGGTGGCGGGGCAAGAGTCTGAAGTTACATCCCCATGAGGCTCTTCCTCTTAGAAAAAGGAAATCACAGACCCAAAAAATGGTGTCGTGTAGACCCAGTTCCCACACTGGGGCTTCACACTGGGACTTCCTACCCAATCTAATTACAGTTTCAACCTCCCCAGATTTTGTCCTTAACCACTCAGGCAGGAAACTCTTCTTTCCACCAGCACTACTGAATCTGTCACCTGGGTCCTCTCCATCCCCCACAGGCAGATGAGGTCATGTGTGTCATAAGACCTCTTACTTTTCTCCAAGAAAACAGGTCTGACTCCTCAAACAATGCTCTCTTGCTACTAACTCCCTGGCCCCAACCTCTCTCTACAAAAACCTTCCATTCTGTAAACTCCTCTGAGCGCTCCCCTGTGTGCCAGATGGGGAGTCTCCTGATTCATGGATCACCTAATAAAGCCAATTAGATCTTCACATATATGCGGTGGACGTTTCTTATCGAACAGTTCTGGAGTTTGACTCTGGGTGATTAATGTAGACGTGAGAAAGGAAGGAGCTTGGAGGAAGAGATTATTCCTCATATCTTAAACATCGGCACACAGAGCTGCTTCTCATACCTGTTGGGACCACTCTCAGAATACGTTTACCATACAAATAGGAAAAGCTGAATAAGTGAGGAAATGAATGATGAATGGATGTATTGTGTCAAGAAGAATCCCATGGTGGGGCGCCTGGGTGGCACAGCGGTTAAGCGTCTGCCTTCGGCTCAGGGCGTCATCCCGGCATTATGGGATCGAGCCCCACATCAGGCTCCTCCGCTATGAGCCTGCTTCTTCCTCTCCCACTCCCCCTGCTTGTGTTCCCTCTCTCGCTGGCTGTCTCTATCTCTGTCGAATAAATAAATAAAATCTTAAAAAAAAAAAAAAGAAGAATTCCATGGAAAATTTCTTACATTTTGGGTATTTAACTGTCTTCGCCATGACACTTCCTGGTCTGTTACATGTGCAGCTTTTCCTTTCATCTGTAGGAAAACACTGGATTGTAAATATTTGTCAGTCACTAATCAGCAGCAGACCCAGCACCTCAATTCCTGACCAGTGTTTTGTTAGAAATCCATAAAAACACCCAGGACAAGGATTGCTCCAGATGTCAGGGCTAACACACAGACAGGCAAGGACTGTCACAAGATGAGAACACATGAAAAAAAAGCAAACAGGCAAAAAAAGAGAATAGAGGAATACTTTCAAGAATCAAAGGAAAGGAAGAAGGAAGGGAGGAGGAAACGTGCAAGGAAGAGAGACATTGGCCCAACATCTTCTGGGGGCCACATCCATCTCTATCTCAGGGGAGCTACCAGTCAAAAAGGATAGAAATACACCTTGTTGGGTTGAAGCCATGTGGGGATTGTATTGGCTGATGGAACTGGGGAACGTAGGGTCACTGGGGATCCAGCATCTTCTGTGGGTTTGTGTGTCTGCCTTCACTTTTCCGATGCTTTGGTTTTGTTGTTGCTGCTGTTCTCGGCATCACTGAAGTATGGTGACAAATGAACATTGGACCTCTGGACAGTGTGCAGCTTTCCAGCTGCCCAGGGAGGAAGGCTGGGAGGCACCACGGGCCATGCGGGCCCTCGCTGGCTCTAACAGGTGCAGCAGGGCCTGTGACGGGACATGAACGAAGGTCCTCCTGAGGAAAGTCTTCCAGCAACTCCTCAGAGAGGACGGCCTGAGGAGCCACGGGAGCCCGGGGCACATGGGACGTGCAGGGAGCTGATGCTCACGTCCTTACCTGAATGTCCCCAGTGAGGGCAAGCAGCATTCCGGAAAGAAAATGCAGAATCGGTCAAGAAAACTTCTATTGAAGCAAATCATGAAAATTAATCTCTTTATTAGCATTCCTCGCATGTTTGAATACTTTTTTATTTGCTGGGCAATAAACTCTGCTTTCTTTTTAAGAACATAAAATGAAGTAACCACACCGTTTTAGAGTATGTGTACATGGAGACATGGTGCCCAGGACCAGGCCAGTTAGCTCGGCCACAGCTTCACATCCTAACCCTCTTCTTTCCTTTTTTTTTTCTTTAAAAAAAAGTTTTTTTAATTCCAGTTAGTAAACATACCGTGAATATTAGTTTCAGGTGTAGAATTCCGTAATTCATCACCTACATACAAGACCCAGTGCTCATCACAAGTGCCCTCCTTATTACCCATCGCCCGTCTAGCCCATCCCCACCTACCTCCCTCCATCAACCCTCAGTCTGTTCTCCATCTTTAAGAGTCTCTTTTATGGTTTGCCCCTCTCTCTTTTTTTCCTCCGGTGTTCACCTGTTTTGTTTCTTAAATTCACATATGAGTGAAATCATATGGTATTTGTCTTTCTCTTACTGACTTATTTCACTGAGCAGAGTACAGTCTAACTCCATCCACCTCTTTGTATATGGCAAGATCTCATTCTTTATTACGGCTGAATAATCTTCGTGTGTGTATGTGTGTGTGTGTGTGTGTGTGTGTGTGTGTGTGTATCTCACATCTTCTTTATCCATTCATCAGTCAACAGACATTTGGGCTCTTTCCGGTACTTGGCTATTGTCGATAAATGCTGCTATAAATCTCAGGGTGCTTATGTCCCTTTGAATCAGTGTTTTGTATCTTTTGGGTAAATACCTAGTAGTGCAATTGTTGAGTCGCAGGGTAAGTTCTGTTTTTAACTTTTTGAAGACATCCATACTGTTTTCCAAAGTGGCTACACCAGTTTTCATTCCCACCAACAGTGCAAGAATGCCCCCCTTTCTCCGCATCCTCACCAATATCTGGTGTTTTCTGTGTTGTTAATTTTAGCCATTCTGACAGGTGTGAGCTGATATCTCATTGCAGTTTTCATTTATATTTCACTGATGATCGGTGACGTTGAGCGTCTTTTCATGTGACTCCTCGCCATCTGCATGTCTTTTTCAGAAAAATGTCCATTCATGTCTTCTGTCCATTTCTTAACTGGATCATTAGTGTTATGGGTGTTGATTTTGGTAAGTTCTTTATAGATTTTGGATACTAACTCTTTCTCAGATGTGTCATTTTTCAAATATCTTCTTCCATTCTGAAGGCAGCCTTTTAGTTTTGTTTATTGTTTCTTTCACTGTGCAGAAGGGTTTTATCTTGACGATGTCCCAATAGTTTCTTTTTCTGTTCTTTCCCTTGTCTCGGGGGACCTATCTAGTAAGAAGTTTCTATGGCCTATATTAAAGTGGTTGCTGCCTGTGTTCTCCTCTAGGATTTTCATGGTTTCTGATCTCACATTTAGGTCTTTCATCCATTTTCAATTTATTTTTGAGTATGGTGTAAGAAAGTGGTCCAGTTTCATTCTTCTGTATGTTGCCCTCTAGTTTTCCCAACACCACCTGTTGAAGAGATAGTCTTTTTTCCACTGGATATTCTTTCCTATTTTCTCAAAGATTAGTTGACCATAGAGTTGAGGGTCCATTTCTGGGCTCTCTATTCTGTTCCATTGATCTATGCATCTGTTTTTTTTACCAGTACCATACCATCTTTTGACTAGAGCTTTGTAATAGAGCTTGAATTCCAGAATCGTGATGCCTCAAGCTTTGCTTTTTCTTTTTCAAAATTGCTTTGGCTATTTGGGGTCTTTTCTAGTTCCATACAAATTTTAGGTTTGTTTGCTCCAGTTGTGTGAAAAATGTTGGTGGCATTTTGATAGGGATTGCATTAAATGTGTAGATTGCTTTGGGGAATATAGGTATTTTGACAATATTTGTTTTTCCAATTCATGAGCATGGAATGTTTTTCCATTTCTTTGTGTCATCATCAATTTCTTCATCAGTGTTCTATAGTTATCAGAGCACAGAACTTTTCCCACCTTGTTTAGGTTTATTTCTTTTTTTATAATAATTTTTTATTATATTATGTTAGTCACCATACAGTACATCCCGAGTTTTTGATTTAGGTTTATTTCTATATATCTTATGGGGTTTGGTACAATTTCAAATGGGATGGATTCCTTGATTTCTCTTTTTCTGTTTCATTATTGGTGTGGAGAAATGCATCAGATTTCTGTGCATTAATTTTGTATCCTGTGACTTTATTGAATTCACATATCAGTTCTAGCAATTTTTTGGTGGAGTCTTTCAGGTTTTCTATATAGATATCATGCAGTCTGTGAATAGAGAAAGCTTGACTTCTTCCTTGCCAATTTAGATGCCTTTTGTTTCTTTTTATTGTCTGATTGTTGAGGCTAAGGACTTGCACTGCTTTGTTAAGTCAAAATGGCTAGAGTGAATATCCCTGTCTTGTTCCTGACCATAGAGGAAATGCTCTCAGTTTTTCCCCATTGAGGATGATTTTAGCTGTAGGTCTTTCATATATGGCTTTTATGATGTTGAGGTATGTTCCTTCTATCCCTACTTTCTTGAGGGTTTTTTTTAAATCAAGAAATGGTACTTTTTCTGCATCTAAAGAGGTCATATGATTCCTATCCTTTCTTTTATTAATGTGGTGCATCATGTTGATTGATTTGGGGATATTGAACCACCCCTGCAGCCCAGGAGTAAATCCCACTGCATTGTGGTGAATGATTGTTTTAAAGGACTGTTAGATTCAATCTGCTAGTCTCTTGTTGAGAATTTTTACAGCCATGTTCATCAGGGATGTTGGCTTCTAATTCTCCTTCTTACTGGGGTCTTTCTCTGGTTTGGAATCAAAGTAATGCTGGCTTCATGGAATCTGTTTGTATTCTTCCTTCCATTTCTAGTTTTTGGATCAGTTTGAGAAGAATTGCCATTAACCCTTCTTTACATATTTGGTACAATTCCCCTGGGAAGCCATCTGGTGCTGGGCTTTTGCTTGTAGGGAGATTTTTGATTACTGATTCAATTTCTTTGCCTGTTATTGGTCTGTTCCATTTTTCTATTTCTTCCTATTGCAGATTTGGTAGTGCATATGTTTCTAGGAATTTACCCATTTCTTCCAGATTGCCTCATTTGTTGGCATATGACTCTTCATAGTAGTCTCTTATAATTGTTTGTATTTTATGACCTCTCCATTTTCGTTTATTATTTTATTTATTGGGTTCCTTTCTCTTTTCTTTTTGATAATTCTGGCTAGGGGTTTATCAATTTTATTAATTCTTTCAAAGAACCCACTTCTGGTTTCTATGATCTGTTCTACTGTTATTTGTTTGTTTGTTTCTATATCATTTATTTCTGCTCTAATCATTATAATCCCCCTTCTTCTGTTGGCTTTAAGCTTTATTTGCTATTCCTTTTCTAGCTCCTTTAGGTGTAAGGTAGGGTTGTATATTTGAGACTTTCTCGCTTCTTCACGTAGGCCTGTATTGCTATATACTTCTTCCTTATGTACACTTTGCTGCATCCCAAAGTTGTGGATGGTCATTTTCTCATTTTCATTTGTTTTCATGCACTGTTTTATTTCTTCTTTAATTTCCTGGTTGATTCATTTATTCTTCAGTAGAATGTTCTTTAATCTCCATGTGTTTTTGGTCTTTTCAAATTTTTTCTTGTGGTTGACATCAAGTCTCATAGTGTTGTGGTCAGAAAATATCTGTCATGTGACCTCAATCTTTTTGTACATATTGAGGCCTGATTTGTGACTCAGTGTGTGGTCTATTCTGGAGAATGCCCCCTGTGCACTTGAAAAGACTGTGTATTCTGCTGCTTTTATATCAAATGTTCTGAGTATTAAGTTTAGCCGGTCCAGGGTGTCATTCAAAGCCATTGTTTCCTTGTTGATCTTCTGCTTAGATGATCTGTCCACTGCTGTAAGTGGAGTGTTAAAAGTCCCCTACTAGGGGCGCCTGGGTGGCACAGCGGTGAAGCGTCTGCCTTCGGCTCAGGGCGTGATCCCGGCGTTCTGGGATCGAGCCCCACATCGGGCTCCTCCGCTAGGAGCCTGCTTCTTCCTCTCCCACTCCCCCTGCTTGTGTTCCCTCTCTCGCTGACTGTCTCTATCTCTGTCGAATAAATAAATAAAATCTTAGAAAAAAAAAAGTCCCCTACTAATATTGTAGTATTATTAATTAGTTCTTTTAAGTTTGTAATTAATTGGTTTACATATTTGGGTGCTTCCAAATTGGAGGCATCGATATTTACAATTGTTTGATCTTCTGTTGGGTAGACCCCTTTTATATAATACAGTGCCTTTCTTCATCTCTTATTACAGTCTTTGGTGCAATATCTACTTTGTCTGATTAAGTAATGTTACTCCAGCTTACTTTTGACATCCATTAGTATGATGAATGGTTCTCCATCCCCTCACTTTTAATCTGCATGTGACTTTAGGTCTACAATGGGTCCCTTGTGGCAGCATATAGATGGGTCTTTTTTTTCATCCATTCTGACATCCTATGTCTTTTGATTGGAGCATTTAGTCCATTTATATTCAGAGTGATTATTGAATAGATATAGATTTAGTGCTATTTTATAACCTGTTTTGTTTCTGTTTCTGGAGATTTTCTCTGTTTCTTTCTAGTATTTGTCATGTTTGCTCTTTTTTTCCCACTCAAAGAGTCCCTATTAATATTTCTTGCAAGGCTGGCTTGGTGGTCATGAACTCCTTTAGTTTTTGTTCGTCTGGGAAACTATTTATTTCTCTTTCAATTCTGAATGACAGCCTTGCTGCATAGAGTATTCTTGGCTGCATATTTTTCCCATTCAGCACATTCAATTTATCATTCCACTTTCTCCGGCCTGCCAAGTTTCTGTGGAGAGATCTGCTACTAACCTTATTTGTCCTCCCTTGTAAGCTAGGGACTTCTTCTGTCTTGCTGCTATTTGGATTTTTTTTATTTATATTTTGCTCACTTAACTATGATATGTCTTAGTGTTGGTCTCCTTTTGAAGATTTAGATGTGAGTTCTCTGTGTCTTCTAGCTTTGAATGTCTGTTTCCTTCCCCAGTGCAAGGAAGTTTTCAGTTATAATTTGCTCAAATAAACCTTCTGCCTCCTTTTTCCTCTCTTCTTCTTGAATTCCTAAGATATGAATTTTTTTTACATTTTATGGAGTCACTGAGCTCCCTAAGTCTATATTTGTGATCCAATATTTTTCTTTCCCTCTTCTTCTCAGCCTCATTATTTTCTATAGTTCTATCCTCCATATCGCTTCTTCATTCTTCTGCTTCTTGCATTCTTGTAGTCATTACATCCATTTGGTTTCACATCTCGGTTACAGCATTTTTTTTATTTTGGCCTGACTAGTTTTTAGGTCTTTAATTTCTGCTGTAAGGGACACTGGATGTCTTCTATGCTATTCTCAAGCCAGGTAGTATCCCTATGATTTTTTTTTTTAAGATTTTATTTATTTATTCGACAGAGATAGAGACAGCCAGCGAGAGAGGGAACACAAGCAGGGGGAGTGGGAGAGGAAGAAGCAGGCTCATAGCAGAGGAGCCTGATGTGGGGCTCGATCCCAGAACACCGGGATCACGCCCTGAGCCGAAGGCAGACGCTTAACCGCTGTGCCACCCAGGTGCCCCGTATCTCTATGATTTTTGCTTTAAATTTTGGATCAGGCATATTACTTATCTGCTTCAGTTAGTCCCTGGCTGTGACCTTTTCTTGTTTTCTTTTAGGATGAATTCCTCCATTTTGGCATTTCGTCTAGGTCTCTGTCTTCTGTGTATTATGAGAGCCTGTTATATTTCCTGTTCCTGAGAGTAATGACCTTATGAAGAAGATATCATATACTGTACAGGGCCTGTTGCCTCAGGGAGTGTCTCTGGTATGTGCTGTGTGTATTCTGCTACTGTGTTTCAACTGTTCTTCCCCTCCAGTCAGTCATCTGCAGAGGATATCCTTGACTGTAGTGGGGAGTGTTTGGGCCTTACACAGTGTGTGGTGAGTTTTAACTCTGTGTGCTCTGGTCTGCTTATTAAATGAGACCTGTTGAGATTTTCACTAGAACTGAAGTTTTGCAGAACTATATGGTCAGTTCATGTGGTGACTGTGGAAATTTCCACTGGTCTTCTGGGGGAGGAGACTACTGCTCTGATTCTCAGGCACACTTGCCCAAGAAGGAAAGCACTTGAAGAGTACAGGGGGTGGGATGGGTGCAAGCAGTATAGGCCACCACTGCTGACACCGTCCTGCTTACTGAAGTTCGTTTATGCTGAGTGGCAGGGGAGGGAAAAAGCACCAGCCCTACCCTCTCCCCTAGAGAAGGGCTTCCCTACTGCTGCTATCAGGGAGCACTCCCAGAAGAGCAAACATTTTCCCTTGGTATGTTCCAGGTGTCCCTGAGATCCCTGCCTTCACCTTATCTGTGTCCTGACTTCTACCCACCAGGCAGCACAGTGACGCCTGTGTTCAATCCCAGGCATTAAAACTCCAAATATTAGAGACCTGGCATGTCAGGAACCCATGCTGGTTGTCTGGGGGAGGGTCTTGCCACACTGGAACTGGTGCAGGTTTGTCCCAGAAGGGCAGTTGCACCCAGGCACAGGGGCATGGAGTTTGTAGTAAGGTGCAGCAAATAACCGGTGTCCATGTTAGCCACCCTATATGCTCTGTGGTGGGGGAGAGTAATGGTGCCCACCAACTCTTTTATCCCCAGAGAGGCAGTGCCACCTCTCCCAGATGAACCCCCAAAAGGTGAAACAGTCTCTCCCATGTGTCCCAGGGGATCCTTAGATTGTGCTGTCTGTTCCTAGACCTCTGCTCTCTTTCTTCGCAGGAGCACTTCAGTGCCCACTGGACTCAACATCAACCACAGCACAGACCTCTAAAGCTCCAGTCTTTGAGCTCCACTGGTTGCAAATTTCACAAAAATCAACCACTCTCACTATCCTAGTCAATGGATGTGGGAAAGTCTTTTCCTTCTGTGATACCCTGGGTGCTCCTCTTTCTCTTTCTCTTTCTCTTTCTCTCTCTCTCTCTTTCTCTCTCTCTCCTCTGTACATGACCAGGGCTTCCTCTCTTCCATAGAATCTATAATTGCATCTTCCCCCAAAGCATGACTCCCCACCTCCTACCTTCCAGGATGTGGCCTCTTGTCTCCTTCTAGTTGTGAAGTTTTTTCTGTCAGTCCTCAGATCAATATCTTGGCTCTTCAGAAGGATTTGTTATTCACCTAGCTGTGTTCCAGGGTTGAGGCAACCTTAGGGTCCTACTACTACTCCACCAACTTAGCTCCTCCCCACTGGTACTCTTCTTTTCCTTTCTTTTCTTTTTTTTTTTTTCCTTTCTTTTCTTTTCTTTCTTTTCTTTTATCTTTCTTATAGTGAGAACACTTTGGATGTACGCTTTTAGCAAATTTCACATATGCAATTACTCTGCCTTCTTTCATGAGGATTTCATCCTCAGGCTTGCTTCTCTGGTGGTGAAAAATGGATGGTACTTGTTTCTATCTTTGTGCCCTGCACCTTCTCAACCAGGACAGGAGAGAGCATCTCTTCCCCCCTCCATCGACCACAAGAATCAGACTTTGTGGAACCCGTGCTACCTGGAGCAGTTGTCTGGCCCTATTGCAGACGTCCCATGATTTGCTGTCTCCATTCCCATATTTTCACCTTTGCCACCTCTCCCATTTCAACATTATTTTCCAGAAATATTCACATGTCCTGGGCTGAGACCTTGCATGTGGTCCGTTTGAACATTCTCCTGCCCTGGTCTCCTCTCTCAGCCCCTAAACAAATTAGAACTAACTTCCTTTCCGCTAGATCAACCCACATTAGCTCCTGTATTAAGAAAATAGAAATACAATGAAAAAGATAAACAAATCAAGAAAGCAAAACTTTCAAGCTACGAAGACACAGAAGACCTTTTCCTCCCCACTACTTGACACTCAAAATGTCCCAGCTACATGGTCAGGGCTTTAGAATGGTTTGTTGAATTAATTAATGAAACTGAGAGTAACTGAAGTCTAGCCATGGACGTCTCCACTCGCACTGCCATGGGGGTCGTCGCTCACAAAGGTCCATCTTCATTATTCATGGAGTCTTTCTGTGCTGATTGGCCTGCCTGCTGATGTGGCTTTGTAACCCCAGACACATGCACCCACTGTTATTCATAGAGGCAGGGAGAGAGGCCTGAAATGTGTCACCCACTTTACGTGTTGCCTGGTGAGGCTGGACCAGGTGCCCCTCTGCCTTTCTGTGCTAATTCCCACACTGTAAACATGTGTCTTCTTCATGGTTCCTTTGGGGCCACATTTTCTGAATTCTACGTTCTTTCTTCATGATTTCAGTGTTAAAAAAGGCCCTGAAGCCCAGAGCTGCAGGGCTGACTGGTGTTCCTAAGGAGAAGAAGGTGGGATGTGACAAAGGCAAGGCTTGATCAGGCTCCCAATGCAGAGCTGTGGGCCATGAGTTCAATGGTAATGAATCAACATTGCAGTAAATCCAGGAAAAAGAATAGGACATTCAAGGCATCTATGTGGAACCACTCCAGAGAGTGCTAAATAACATCTAGGACGCTATGATAACACCATGGAAAGGGGGGGAAGAGCTATATGTGTGTATTTATAAGATGTAGACTGTTTCCTGTCTGTTTGCTTCTAAAAGCATTGTGGGCAGCACAGCTATGGGGCTGAAAGGCAAAGACCCTGGCAATCGCAGTACCCAAGCTGAGAAATGTTACACTTCTGGGCTAGGATTTCATCATAGGGATATATGGCACACAATGAATTATTTAGAAATACACACACACATGTATACATATATGTATACACACATATATTCATACACACACACACACACACACACACACACACACACACACACAAAGAAGCTGTCTTTAATCAGAAACAGTTATGAAACCAGGCTATGTAGTCTTCACTTGGCAAGCGTTGTGAGCAAAGGCTCCCAGGAACCCAACCTCATACTCCCCCCAGGAACAATGGCTCAGTGCCTGTCCCTCAGTGGCTGTAACACAGCAGTCATGAATGCAGGAGGCTCCTTCCTGGATCCCCATTCATTCCTGAGCACAGTACTCTTACTCTCTTTCCCAGAGCATCTATTTTCCGTTCAGGGACACACTGGCACTGCCACCTCTCAGGCATCACCTATATCAGCACCTCTCACAGTTCATGTACCTGAGAATCCCTTGCTGATTTTGCTAAAATGCAAATTGTGATTCAGTGGGTCTCTGCTGAGACCAAGACCCTGTATTTCTAACAAGCCCTAAGGTGACAACTCTGCTGCTGTCCCTGAGCCCCAGAAACATTAAGGGCCTGAATTCTGCCTTCTTCTTATTCAGAATACTTGGAACAACAGGTTCACTTCAATAGTAAATAACTGGAATGTTCACAGGCAAAACTGTGGTTCTCCTCAGGATGTCAGAGATGAAACAAGGAGCCATGAGATTGTGAAGTCCCTTGGCCAAATGAGAGGGCTTTTAACAAGAAGAGCACTACACGTCTCAACCACTACAAACATATCAGGAAGGAAAAGAAGAAGAAAACCTATAAATTTGACAAAAATTCAACACAGATTCTATTGAGCACATATCCCATGCAGGTGAGACACCTTATCAAGGAGAGAAAAAATATTTAAAAGACAGGGACTTTGCTCTCAAAAGACCTAAGCATTAGAAGGAGAAAATGTACCCAAGTGGGGACAAAAAGGGCTGAGGTTCAGGAATAGGTTTGCCAAAGTGCAACTAAACATTGTGGGAAATCTCAGTTGGCAGGGACTGCTTCCAATTGTAAATCAGGGAGGGCTCTGGAGGAACTAACATTTGATGCTTGATGTCCCATGGATGTTCTTGGACTTCATTCCATCCAGAGTTAAATTCTGAGTTTTAAAGTCCTGGAATCAGGTAACGACAACAAACCCCATTAATTACAGTTAGCTTATATTGACAACTGATGATTAAGGAAAAATGAAAGACTAAAGTTCCACATAGACAGTTGCAAGGACATCACCACTGAGCTGGGTTTAAGTATGTCCTGGCCCCTGGGCTGGTGGGATATCATTCCAAAGGGAGCCGAATGCACTGAGGTCTCCAGTGTGTTTTCCTGGGAGGAACAGAAGAGGAGTCTTTCTGCAGCAAGTGGCGGTGAGGACTGCAGGGGAGAAGGGCATTGGGAGCACTAGTGGTGAGGACAGACTAAAGATAGGAAGACACATGGGAAAGAGCAGGAAGGTGGCTCCAGAGACATACCAGCGCTTCCAGAGCCACAGCGCCAGACCTGCCAGAAGCACCAGGGGCACTATCACTGCCAGGAAGACCAAGCCCATGGAGTGGGGCTGCTCTGTGGGTTTGGTGCACAGATGGTGTCACTTCCCATCCACCCAGGGGCGAATGGCACTTCCCTCGTCCTCTTTGCTCCTGTCACCTTCTGCCTCACCAACCATCCTTCCTCTCTCTTCTCCCATTCCTCCTCAGAGACGGACCCAACACCCAACTTTCCACATCCCCTCATCTGCAGGACCTTCACTCTCAGCTTTTCCATTTCTTAAGTTACTGATTTTCTTTTTTTTTTCTTTCTTTTTTTTTTTTTTTGTCATTTTTGGTCTGGAGTCCCTAGATTCCCAAATATTTCATCTGGCTCCCCCTCTCTGCTCTAGCACTACCCTCCCCCTTTCCCAGCTGGGCCCCAGCTCTTTCTCACCCCAGTAGAGGACCATGCCTTGGCCTCCTAGACTGCTGTGTCTCACCAGGCACGACAGGCCAGCTGCCTCCCTGGCTTTCACATCCAAGGACATCTGAAGATACCACGTCCCATCAGCATGGGGCAGGACGTCGCCTCGCTGGGTGCCCCGCTGCTCCTGCTCACCCCGCATCCACATCACCCACACGGGCTTGGGGTGGAAGCTGGAGACATGGCACACCAGCAGCAGACGGCCGGGACCGGGACTGGGGCCAGTGGACAGCCAGGCCTCTGGCCTCACTGCAGACACAGGAGATATTCACAGACTGAGAGGGTAGATATTCACATCACTTTAAATAATCACATCTTTCTACCTCTAGAATCCTGTCATCATCCCTCCCCCCCTTGGTTCCTTCCTTGAGGGAATGATGCAAATTTAGGAGTGCAGAGTAGAGAATTCATGGAGGGAGGGAGAAAGACTGACCTTGTCGCTGGAGATATGCCTTCCCTGCATCAAGAAGACCCAACAGGAGCCAGGGGCAGGTGTCACTGAGAAGCTTGTGTGCTATTTCATTGGTAACATGGTTCTGATTGAATAGTCTGCAGATCTGCTCAGCCCTACTTCCTCCCTTTGGCGATGGCCACCATGATGTGTTCTGAAAACTCATGAGATCTGATCCTTGATAAGCAATCCTCATGAAGCCTACTGATGCTTCTCCAAAGTGGGAATCACAGCTTAATACTACCTGAACCTGAAAGGGATCTGGGGAAGAGAGACTGTGAGTTACAAGACAGGAGGAGTAAAAGAGAGTTAATGAGATTAGTGGAATGCATGGAGGGCAGAAGAAGAGGTAGAAGTTTAGGGGATTATAGGGACTTGAGGAAAGATTGGTTTGAGAAGTGGCTCAGACAAAGGTGAAGTGGTGGTTGCTGGAGGTGGAGAGAGAGGTGAAAGTTTGAGGAAGGAACAAACGTTGGAGGAGAGACATAGATGATGGGGGTATAGAATAGGGAAGGGTTCAGTCGGAGAGCTAGGGTAAAAACAATCTAGGTAGAAGGGAGTCCAGTGCGAACACACAGACAGGCATTGCTGATGTGACTGAATGAAGAGAAAAGCACAGTTCAAGGACTCAGTCACAGAGTGAGGGAGCTAGGGTGCCTGGTTGGATGCCAGGGAAAGGGGTGGTCATGGGAGACACTAGCAGGAGAGAGGAAAGCACAACCTGCAGTCAGTGAGAAGAGTGGGAGGTAGCAGAACACGTGAAGCTTTTCAAAAATTGGGATCTGGATTCTACCCCCAGATGGCTGTGATTCCATTTTATGGCAGAGAGAGGTGAGGTTCAGAAGAAAGTGGAGTTCATTTCCCACAGGAAGAAAGAACTCAAGGAGACACAAGTGTCTGTCAGCTCCATCCCAACCACAGGGAACTGAACATCACATTCAAACTGCCGATTGCTGACATGGTTATGACATATCGAAATAGTTCTAATGGAGTATCTGTAGAATATGGTTTCCATTTCTTTCAGCTCCTCGTTGCTGACGTTGCCACGAAGACCAAGGCTGCAGGTAAATGAAAGCACCGGTCTTGCTGCCCCAAGCATGAGTCTGTAACTCATCCAGCCACGCTGAGCCTTGATTTTTTGTCCAGGAAATGTTGTAAAACGATGTGGTGAGGATAATTCCGAAAGAGATCAGCTCCTGGAAGGCTGTAGCAAAAGGACAGTTACAGGGAGGAAAGGAGGGCAATGGGAAGGAGAAAGAATGGAGAAGAAGGTGCCAGGGAGGAGAACCAAAGTCTGAGTATAGGGAAGCCATATTGTCTCAGGAGACATGTGCTGCCCAGAGCCCCGAGCTATGTAACCATCCTTCAGAAGAGCAAGGGTCCCTGGGGTCAGGGATGCTCAAATGAACCAGGCTGACGCTCCCAACCCCAAGTATGACTGCACACACAGAAAGACACAAATGCACATATGTACACACATGCACACACAGAGATCACACATATCCTCACACATATGCACATATACCAGCACAGCTAGACAGACACACACCCCCACGTGTACACACACAAACACACAGAGATGCACTTAGGCACCTAAACACATATACGCATAATCAAATGTACACAAACACGTGTACATACATGCACACACACACACGCAATTGCACCCACTGGGCAGGGCCAGAGGTCTCACCATCTTCACTGTCACCATCTGGGAGGAGAACGGCCAACAGCAAAATTTGCAGGAACAGCATTGTATTTGCAGATGGTCTTTCCTTCTCTTACAAAGTGGGCCTTTGGTGTTTGTTCTAACAAACCTACCCCTCACACAGCACCTCTCCTCTGACTTCCTTCTCAAGACACAAGCCTTCCCGAGTCTCTGCCACAATGCACATGGGCTCCTCCCTCAACCCTGGACACCTACTCAGACTCTCACTTCCCCTCCTGGTCTGATTCCTTCTGGCTTCCAGCTTCTCCTTGTCACCAGCCTCCATCCTGCTCCCCGTCCCCTAGTTCGGTTGCTACAGAACCAGTCCTGTGTGGCGTGGAAAGGTGACCCTACCTCTTGTAGGGTCCAGACAGTAATCCATGAAAACATGGCTCCCAGCACCCAGCCCTGGAACCTGCTGTCGCTGGATCCCTCCTGCCCTTGTGACACCCCATGTATTTACTTTCCCATCTCTCCCCCAGCTCATTCACATCTCTAACTTCGCACTGCTTGTGTTAAAAAACTAAATCAACCAGATAAATTTGAAGATCTAATTGGTTTTATTAAGTGATTCAAGAGTCAGGCAGCATCCCATCTGGCAGGCAGACGGGAGGTTTGTGGAGTGTTGTAAATGGGAGGTTTTTATAGGAAGGAAGTTGGCAAAAGAGACTGGAGTGTTTCAGGGGAGGTCACCTTCCCTTATTTGGGAGAGCAGGGGGTCTTACTATGCAGGTGACTTACCCTCCTTGGAGATGGAGAGATGTGACAGAGAACCTCACTGGTGCTGGCCAGAGAATTCTCACTGGCAGGTGAACATTTCTGGGGGAGGTGGGAACTGTAGTTAGGTTAGGGATTAAGCAATCTTGGGGGACTTGGTCTGACCCGGGTGCCATTTTGGGCCAACGGATTTCTTTCTTTCTTTTTTTTTTTTTTTTTTTTAAGATCTTACTTATTTATTCGACAGAGATAGAGACAGCCAGCGAGAGAGGGAACACAAGCAGGGGGAGTGGGAGAGGAAGAAGCAGGCTCATAGCGGAGGAGCCTGATGTGGGGCTCGATCCCATAACGCCGGGATCATGCCCTGAGCCGAAGGCAGACGCTTCACCGCTGTGCCACCCAGGCGCCCCCAACGGATTTCTTTTTAACAGTTACTCTGTTTGCTTGTCCAGATTCCCCCTTGACTGCCTGTCTAACAATATCAGCAACCACCTGTGTGCCATGATTCTTAGGGAAGAGCCACTAGCCATCACAGAAACCACAAGACATTGAAACATCTGAAAAATATCCCCTCTGTCTAACTTGCATTAATATATATTGACTCATCAAGCAGTCACCTAGCACCTGCTGGATGCAAGCACCGTGCTACACTCATGAAAATACAGTGTTCGCAGAGCAATCACTGTATGCAAGGAGCTTTCAGTCTACTTGGGAAGAAAAACACATAAACCAAGAACTGTACATTTTGGTGTGCTGAGTTAGTTTTTCTTTGGTTATTTTTTTTTTTTAATTCCACTGTAGTTAACATACCATGTTAATTAGTTTCTGGTGTATGATATAGTGATTCAACAATTCCATACATTACTCAGTGCTCAGGAACATAAGTGTAATTTTACTCCTCTTCACCTGTTTCCCCCATCCCCCCATCCACCTCCCCTCTGGGAACCAGCAGTGTGTTTTCTATAGATAAGAGTGTGGTTTTTTTTTCTTTTCCACTTCATTCTTTGTTCTTTTATTTTTTTCTTAAATTCCACATATGAATGAGACCATATATGTATTTGTCTTTGTTTGACTGACTGACGTCACTTACCATCATCATCTCTAGCTCTATCCATGTTGTTGCAAATGGAGGGATCAGTTATTTTTATGTCTGAATAATATTCCATTGTGTGTATATTCCATTCCACATCTTTTCTCTTTATTCATCTCTCTATGGATGTTTGCGTTGTTTCCATATGTTAGATACTTAGTAAATAATGGCGCAGTAAACACCAGGGGTGCATAATTCATTTTGTGTTTTCACATTCTTGGGCAACTATCCAATAATACAAAAAATATCCAGTAGTAAAATTGCTGGATCATATAGTTATTCTGTTTTAAGTTTTTTGAAGAACCGCCATAGCGTTTTCCACGGTGGCTGCACCAGTTTACATTTCTACCAACAGGGCACAGTGGTTCTTTTTTCTCGACACCCTAAACAAGACTTGTTTCTTTTGTGTGTGTGTGTGTGTGTGTGTGTGTGTGTGTGTGTTAATTTAACTGATGTGACAGGCGTGCGGTGATGTCTCTTTGTGGTTGTGATTTGCATTTCCCTGATGATCAGTGATGATGAGAATCTTTTCATCTGCGTGTTGGACATCTGAATGTCTTCTTTGGAGAAATGTCTATTCATGTCTTCTGTCCATTTATTAATTGGATTATGTCCTCTGTTAGGTGTTGAGCTGTTCAAGCTCCTTATATATTTTGCATACTAACCATTTACACATATGTCATTAACAAACATCTACTTACATTCAGTAGATTGTCTTTTAGGCTTGTTGCTTGCTTCCCTTGCTTTGCAGAAGCATTTTATTTTGAGGTAGTGCAACAGTTTCTTTGTTTTGTTTTGTTTTGGTTTGGTTTTGGTTTTGGTTTTCTGCTTTTGTTTCCCTTGCTGAGGAGACATATCTGGAAAAATGCTGCTATGGCTGATATCAAAGAACTTATTACCTCTACTCTCTTACAGGATTTTTACGATTTCAGGACTCACATTTAGGTCCTTAATCCACTTTGAGTTTATTTTTTCTATGGTGTAAGAAAGTGGTCCAGTTGCTTTCTTTTGCATGTAGGTGTCTAGTTTTCCCAATACCATTGGTTGAAGAGACTTTCTATTCCCCATTGCATATTCTCGCCTCCTTTGTCAAAGATTAATTGGCCATAAAATTGTGGGTTTGTTTTTTTTAATAATAATATTTTTTATATTATGTGAGTCACCATACAGTACATCCCTGGTTTTTGATGTAAAGTTCGATGATTCATTAGTTGCGTATAACACCCGGTGCACCATGCAGTACGTGCCCTCCTTACTACCCATCTCCAGCCTTGTGGGGTTATTTCTAGGTTCTCTACTCTGTTCCATTGATATATGTGTTCATTTTGTGCCAGTACCATTCTGTTTTGATCACTAAAGCTTTAGTATAACTTGAAATCTGGAATTGTGATATCTACAGCTTCAGTTTTCCTTTTGAAGATTGTGTTGGCCATTCAGAGTGTTTTGTGCTTCCATACAAATTTTAAGATTGTTTGCTCTCATTCTGTGAAAAATGCTGTTGATATTCTGAGGAGATGCATTAAATCTGTAGCTTGCTTTGGGTAGAATGCACATGTTACTAATATTTGCTCTTCCACTCCATGAGCATGGAATGTCTTTCCATTTCCTTGTGTCACCTTCAATTTTCTTTTTTTTAATAATAATATTTTTTATTATATTATGTTAGTCACCAGACAGTACATCCCAAGTTTTTGATGTAAAGTTCCATGATTCATTACTTGCATATAACACCCAGTGCACCAAGCAATATGTGCCCTCCTTAATACCCATCACCAGCCTATCCCATCCCCCCTGAAGCCCTCAGTTTGTTTCCCAGAGTCCACAGTCTCATGCTTCATTCCCCCTCTGTTTACCCCCCCCCCTTTCTTCTTCCCTTTCTTCTCCTACCAATCTTCCTACTTCGTATGTTCCATAAATGAGTGAAACCATACAATAATTGTCTTTCTCTGCTTGACTTATTTCGCTTAGCATTTTCTCCTCCAGTCCTGTCCATGTTGCAGCACACGTTGAGAAATCGTTCTTTTTGATGGCTGAGTAATATTGCATATTGGACCACAGCTTCTTAATCCATTCATCTGTTGAAGGGCATCTCGGCTCCTTCCACAATTTAGCTATTGTGGACAATGCTGCTATGAACATTGGGGTGCATATGGCCCTTCTCTTCACTACGTCTGTATCTTTGGGGTAAATACCCAGTAGTGCAATGGCTGGATCATAGGGTAGCTCAATTTTTAACTTTATAGGGGACCTCCACACTGTTTTCCAAAGTGACTGTACCAACTTGCATTCCCACCAACAGTGTAAGAGGGATCCCCTTTCTCCACATCCTCTCAGGAAAAAACATCCAGTGGAAAAAAGACAGTCTCTTCAATAAATGGTGCTGGGAAAATTGGACAGCTATATGCAAAAGAATGAAACTTGACCACTCTCTCACACCATACACAAAGGTAAACTCCAAATGGATGAAAGACCTCGAAGTGAGACAGGAATCCATCAAAATCATAGAGGAGAAGATAGGCTGCAACCTCTTTGACATTGGCCACAGCAACTTTTTTCACGACACATCTCCAAAGGCAAGAGAAACAAAAGATAAAATGAACTTTTGGGACTTCATCAAGATAAAAAGCTTCTGCACAGCCAAGAAAACAGTCAAAAAAACTAAGAGGCAGCCCACGGAATGGGAGAAGATATTTGCAAATGACACTACAGACAAAAGATTGGTATCCAAGATCTACAAAGAACTTCTCAAACTCAATACATAAGAGACAAATAATCAAATCAAAAAATGGGCAGAAGATATGAACAAACACTTTTCCAATGAAGACATACAAATGGCTAATAGACACATGAGAAACTGTTCAAAATCATTAGCCATCAGGGAAATTCAAATCAAAACCACATTGAGATACCACTTTATGCCAATTAGAATGGCAAAAATTGACAAGGCAAGAATCAATATAATTAATGATCAGTATATACTTTTTGCCATTTCGTTACTTATTTTGTGTTTTTTTAACTTTATTATTTTATTTTATTTTTTTATAATAATATTTTTTATTATATTATGTTAGTCACCATACAGTACATCCCTGGCTTTTGATGTAAAGTTCGATGATTCATTAGTTGCTTATAACACCCAGCACATGTGTTTGTTGGCTTTCTTTATTGACATACGTGGATTCTTCTCTCTTGATTTTTTGCATATGTATTACTAATTTTTGAATTGTTATCATTCACTTTGTATATAAGAGCTTCTCTCTATAGCAGTCATTATTAAGTTCACTAAGTTTAAAATCATTCCTACTCCTCTCCACCCCTAAGTTTTTGAAATATGCATCCTTTTATTTTGTGAGTCCCTTGACTGATTTTATGGATCTCCTCATTTTTACTGTTTTTCTAATTCCTTTCCTTTCCTCTTTCCTTTCCTTCCCACTCAGAGTCCTCTTTAACATATCTTGCAGCGCAGGGTTAAGTGTTCAGGAATTCCTTTCACTTTAATTTGTCTGGGAAACTCTATCTCTCATTCTATTCTGAATGATAGCCTTGCTGGATAGAGTGTTCTTGGCTGCAGATTTTTTCCTTTCAGTACTTTGGATATATCATGCCATTTTCTTTCTGATCTATAATTTCTACTGAAAAACCAGCTGATGCCTCTATGGGTTTCCTTTGCATATAACTTTCTTTTCTCTTGCTGTTTTTAAATTCTCCTTCATTGCTACTTTTTGCTATTTTAATTAATACGCATCATGCTGTAAACCTCTTTGTGTTGATTTTGTTGGAAGCTCTCTATGTCTCTTGATTTTGATTTCTGTTTCCCTCACCAGTTTTGGGAAGTTTTCAGCTATTATTTCTTCGAATAAATTTCTTGCCCCCTTTCTCTCTCTTCTCTTTCTATCATCTATAATGCAAATGTTTTCATGTTAGATGGGTTGCTGAGCTCCTTAAGTCTATTTTCTTTTGTATTTTTTCCCTCTCTCCTGTTCAAATTGATTGCTTTCCACATCCTCTCTTCTAGATCATTGATCTGTTCTTCTGCTTCCTGTATTCTCCTGTTCATTCCATCTAGTGTATTTTTAGTTTCAGTTGTTGGGTTCTTCAACACCGACTGGTTCTTTTTTTACGTTTTCTGTCCCTTTGTTGAGGGTCTTATTAAGGTCCTCTATTTTTTTCTCAAGTCTAGTGAGTAACTTCATGACCATTACTTCAAATTCTCTATCAGGCATATTACTTATCTCCTTTTCACTTAGCTCTCAGGCTGTGATTCTGTCCTGTTCTTTCATTTGGCACATATTCCTCTGTGTCCTCATTTTGTTTAAGTCTCTGTTCTCTTTCCGTATGTTAGGAAAGTTAGCTACATCTCTTGTACTTGAAAGTCATGGCCTGGTGAAGAAGTTCTGTAATGTTCTGCAGTGCAATGTCCGCTGTTCACCAGAGACTGACACCTCAGGGGTACCTCCTGTGTGTGTTGCGTGTCTGCAGTAGAAGCTGATGCACGTTTTTTTTTTTAGGCCAGTAATTTGCAATGGTCATCTTTGCCTGTTGTGTTTTGGGTTTGGTTCTGTGTTCTTAGTGGGCCATTCAGCAGGCTCCTCAGCCTTAAGTTGTGTCAGATTAAGTGATTGTCATAGACAAAGTTGCACTGATCTACAGGGCACATTCCCTGTGTTGTCCCCTGAGAAGCTTTCATTGGTGGAAGGGCCCTGCGATAGCACAAATGTCTACCTAGCCCTCTTCTGGAGCCTCAGTCAGAATGTTCTGTGTAATTATCTTTCCTTCTGCCCAGGGCAGATTCACTATGCAGTAGAGTGGCCCTGTCAGGAATGCTTGGGCATCACCAGGCTTGTGACACCACTTTGGATGGGCTCCTGCCAAGATCTTATTGGAATGCGCAGAACCTCAGAATAGCATGGGGGTGGGTGGCATGGTGTTAGCAGAGATTCCACAGGTTTGCTGTCGAAGCAGCCTACACCCAATGGGATGCAGGCAGTCTGGGTTGGAGGGGGCAGATCCGCAGAAGCACACTGGGACAGCGTGCACAGTGTGAACAAGGTTTGCACAGGTATGCTGGGGGAGGGGAACTGGAGCTAAGGGTCTGACTAGAGGGAATATGTCTGCAGGGGAACATTGGTGTGTGGCATGCTAATAGCAAGGGAGTTAGTGAATGTTGGCTCTATGTGGGTTCCCACAGTTGTCTGTGTGCTCAAGCTTAGGGGAGGAGGGGGAAATGGCTCCTGCTGGCTCATGTATTTCTCGAGGAGTCCCCCAACAATCTTTGTCCCTTTGGGGCATGCTCTGAGAGTTGAAAAATTGTAATCCCTCCCCCAGGCATACTTCAAACTGTGTCTTCTATGCTGTAACTCTCTGGGGCTGTTGGCGGTGCTATCTCTTAAAGACCAGGGAGATTCAGTTTCCTCTTGACCCTGTAGATCTTCCAGAGCTGAGCCTGCTGACTTTTTATATTCCAGGTGTTAAGCCCCATGGATTGTAAAAACTCCAGAAATCATGATTTTCAAAGCCAAATATTATGGGAATCCATCTACCCCAGGTGGGCTCCCTGGTGTGAATCTGTTTCTATTCCCTCTCTGTGGCCATGCATCCCTTCCCTTCACGGTCATCCTGTGCATCCCTTTAGCTCCCCACCCCAACTCCGCCCATCCTGCCCTGTTCAATGTAGCCTCTTCTCTACATTTAGCTGTGGACAGTTAGTTATGTCAGTCTTTGGGTCATTTTCTTGGTTATTTACACTGATGTGGGTGTTATCTAGTTGGAAGAGGTGATCTTAGGGCCCTCCTCCAGCATCACCTTCCCCCGAACTTCATGTGCTTAGTCTTATTATAACGTACAGGCTCTACCCAACAACATGACTGCTTAAACTATTTTCTAAGAGTCACCCTTAGCTGATGTTTGCCCACCCAGAATCATGGCTTCATTGGTTGCCTTCGGACATTACATATACATTCCTGTTAAAATGGATACCCAACATCCAAATGTGGGACTGGCAAGTGGTAGGTGCTCAATGATTATTCTTGAATGATTGAATAATTTGGTTGAGCAATCTATACATTAAATGCAGTCCTTACCAAAATAACACCAGTAGTTTTCAAAGAGCTGGAATAATCCTAAAATTTGTATGGAAATCATAAAAGACCCCAAATAGCCAATGCAACCCTGAAAAAGTAAAAGCAATGCTGGAACCATCATGATTCTGGACTTCAAACTACATTACAAAGCTGCAGTCCTCAAGATAGTATGGCACTGGCACAAAAACAAACACATAGGGGTGCCTGGGTGGCACAGCAGTTGAGCATTTGCCTTTGGCTCAGGGCGTGATCCCAGCGATCTGGGATCGAGCCCCACGTCAGGCTCTTCTGTTATGAGCCTGCTTCTTCCTCTCCCACTCCCCCTGCTTGTGTTCCCTCTCTCGCTGGCTGTCTCTATCTCTGTCGAATAAATAAATAAAATCTTTAAAAACAAACAAACAAACAAACACATAGATCAGTGGAACAGAACAGAAAACCCAGAAATAGACCCAGAAATCTATAGTCAACTAATCTTTAAAAAAGCAGGAAAGAATATCCAATGGAAGAAAGACTGTCTCTTCTCAAATGGCGTTAGGAAAGCTGGACAGCAACCTTCAGAAGAATGAAAGTGGATCACTGTCTTACACCATACAGAAAAATAAATTGAAAAATAGATGAAAGACCTAAATGTGAGACAGGAAACCATCAAAATCATAGAGGGGAATACCGGCAGCAACCTCTTTGACCTCAGTCATAGCAAGTTCTTACTAGACACATCGACAGAAGCAAGGGTAATAAAAGCAAAAATGAACTGTTGGGACCTCAAGATAAAAAGCTTCTGCACAGTGAAGGAAACAATCAACAAAACTAAAAGGCAGCCTACGGAATATGAGGAGATATTTCAAATGCCATATCTGATAAAGGGTTAGTATTCAAAATCTAAATGGAAAGCAACACCAAAATAAAACTCAACACTGAAAAATAAATAAAGCAGTAAAGAAATGGGTACAAAACATGAATAGACACTTTTCTAAAAAAGACATCTAGGTGGCCACAGACATGTGAAAAGACGCTCAACATCACTGATCACCAGGGAAATACACATCAAAACCGTGAAAGACCACTCACAAATATCAGAATGGCTAAAATTATCAAAACAGGAAGCAGACGTGGGTGAGGAGGCAGAGACAGGGGAACCTTCTGTTGGTGGGAAAGCACCCGTGCGGCAACTCTAGGCAACAGGATGACGGCTCCTCAAGAAGTTAAAAATAGAACTTCCCTATGATCCAGCAATTGCACTACTAGGTATTTACTCAAAGGACCCAAAAATACAGATTGTAAAAGGCACATGCACCCCAATGTGTAGCAGCATTATCGACAATAGCCAGGCTCTGGAAAGAGCCCAAGTGTCCAATGACGGATGAATGGATAAAGAAGTTGCGGCATATGAATAGAAAGGACTATTACTCGGCCATCAAAAAGAATGAAATTTTGCCATTTGCAGGGATGTGGGTGGAACCGGAGTGTATTATGTTAAGTGACGTAAGTCAGTCAGAGAAAGACAAATACCATTTCACTTGTATGTGGAATTTAAGAAACAAAACAGATGAACATATGGGAAAGGGGAAAAAAAAAGAGAGAGAGGGAGGCAGACCATAGAGATTCTTAACAATAGAGAATAAACTAAGGGGTGACGAGGGAGGCAGGCAGAGGACGCGTGCTAAGGAGAACAGTTGTGATGAGCTGTGGCTGTTTTATGAAAGTGATGAATTCCTGAATTCTAAAACTGAAGCCAAGATTACACTATATGCTAACCAACTAGAATTTAAGAAAAAATTGAAACAAACAAACAATAAGTAAATTTTCTGTCAGGCATACTACTTATCTCTTTTTCACTTAGCCCTTTTGCTGAGATTTTGCCCCGTTCTCTCATTTGGGACATCTTCCTCTCTCTCCTCATTTTGTCCAACCCTGTCTGTTTCCGTGTGTCAGGAAAGTTAGCTCTGTTTCCTGCTCTTGAAAGCACTGACTGCACGAAGAAGAGGTCCCGTGGTGACCTACAGTGCAGGGTCCCCTGTTCTTCAGAAACTGGCACATGAGGGCGTCTCGTATGTAGCCTGAGGCGCCCTCCTGTGGTGACTGACCTGCATTTGCCTTCCGTCCTGTCATCTGCAATGCCTCTCATGGTCTGTTGTGGGCAGGGTTTGGTCCCTGCGGTATTAGTGGGCCGGTGTGGGGCCTCCGTGGGTTTAAGTTGTGTCAAACCAAGTATTTGCCAAAGATGGAGTATCAGTGAACTGCAGGGCACATTCCCTGTGTTGTCCCCTGAGAAGCTTTCATGGGTGGGAGGGTCCTGCCGTCGGACCAGCTTTCAGCCACCAGGCCACATCTGGGGCAACAATAAGAAAGTTTTGCATAGCTTCTGTCCAGGACAGGACTCCCTTTGGAGTGGTGGGGCCCCCGTCAGGGCTGCTCGCACCCTGCCAGGCTTGTGGCACCACTCTGACTGGGCTCCCCCCAAGAGCATGCTGGAATACGGAGGTGGGGTGCAGGATGTCTGGAAGGTTTGCATAGGTAAGCTCTGGGAGGGGACTGTAGACAATAGGACGCAGGCACCTTGTCCTTTCATCTCTACAAAAACCCTGGAGTAAATTTCTGCCGGTCACTTAGCAGCAAAGCAGGAAATCAATTCCTGATCAGTGGTTTGTGAGAAAATCCATGAAAACACCCAGGACAGGGATTGCTCCAGGTATCAGGGTTAATAAGCAAGATTTGTGACAGAGTAAGAGTGTCACAAGATGGGGACACATGAAGAAAAAAGCAAACAGGCAAAGAAAGGAATAGAGGAATGTTTTCAAGAATCCAAGGGAAGGAAGAGGGAAGTAAGGAGGAAACTTCCAAGGAAGAGAGACATTAACCCAGTGTCCCCCCTGGGCCACATCCACGTCCATCAGAGGGCAGCTTCCAGTCTAAGGGCAGAAATCCACCTTGTTGGGCTGAAACCACATGGGGATTGTATTGGCTGGTGGACTGGGGAGCTCAGGGTCGGTGGGGTTCCAGCACCTTCTGTGGGTCTGTGGGTCTGCCTTTGCTTTTTCAATGTTTTGGTTTTGCTGTTGCTGCTGTTTTCACCATTACTGAAGTATGGTGACAAATGAACATTGGGCCTCTGGACAGTGTGCAGCTTTCCAGCTGCCCAGGGAGGAAGGCTGGGAGGCACCACGGGCCGTGCGGGACCGCACAGGCTCTAACAGGGGCAGCAGAGCCTGTGACGGGACATGAACGAAGGTCCTCCTGAGGAAAGTCTTCCAGCAACTCCTCAGAGAGGACGGCCTGAGGAACCATGGGAGCCCGGGGCACATGGGGCGTGCAGGGAGCTGACGCTCACGTCCTTACCTGAGTGTCCCCAGGGCGGCAGGCTGCATTTTAGAAGGAAAATGCAGAACTGGTCAAGAAAACTTCTACTGAGGCAAGTCATGAAAATTAATATTTTATGTAGCATTCATCACGTTAGAATATTTTTATTACTACCTTCTTTTAAAAACATAAAATGAGGTAATCACTTGATGTTTGGTGTATGTGAACATGGTGACATTGAGCCCACAACCAAGCCAGTTGACTCGGCCACCACCTCACACCCGGAACTTCTCTTTTCTCTTTCTTTTCTTTTGTTTTTCTTTCTTCTGCTGAGAACAGTTGGGGTCTAACCTCTGGGCAAATTTCATGTATCCAGCTATTCTGCCTTCTTGCATGCAGACTACATCCTCAGGCTTGCTTCTCTGGTGCTGAAAATGGATTGTACTGGTTTCAGGCTTCATACACTGACATCATCATCCAGGAGAGGAAGGGCATCTCTTTCCCCTGCCATTGACCACAAGGATCAGGTTCCCTGTGACCCGTGCCCCCTGGAGCAGGTGCCTGGCCCTGAACCATCACTGTGAGTGATACAAGTGGCCTCTGTCTGGTGATTGGCCTGACCTGCCGGTTACCTGTCCATCCTTCAACCTGTCTCATTGTGGCCTCAGGCTGATCAGAGCCCAGGGCTACACACGAGGGCGGAGTCAACCAACCAAAATCCACAGGGTGGCCACAAAAGGGGAATGAGGGAGACTGCAAGTTAGAGAAACAGCCAAGCACTCTGATCCATGAGAGAAGATTCCAGAAGTCCCATGATTTCTTCTACCCACTCCCATATTTTCACTTTTGCCACCTCTCCCATCTCAACATTATTTTCCAGAAATGTCCACATGTGCAATGGTAGAAGCCTGTATTGGGTTCCTCTGGAAGTTCTTTTGCCCTGGGCCCCTCTATCAGCCTCTGAACAAATTAGAACTAAGTCCCTGTCCCCTAGGTCAACCCACATAAGTTGCTGACTAACAAACTGGTTAGAAACAACAATGAAAACCACATTCAAATCAGGAAAGCAAAATTGTCAAGCTCCTAAAACAGTGATGACCTTTTCGTCCCCACTACTTGACACTCGGGATGTCCCTGCTGCAGGTCAGAGCCCGAGAACGGTTTGTGGAGTTAATTAATGAAAGCGAGGGTCACGGAGCTCTAGCCGTGGCGTCTCCACTCGCACTGCCGTGGGCGTCGTTGGTCACAAAGGTCCATGTCCATTATCACAGAGTCTGTCTGTGCTGACGGGCTGCCTGCTGATGTGGATTTGAACCCCACACATGCGCGCACCGCTCGTCGTGGACACGTGGAGCGTCCCGACACGGGTCACCCACCTCGGGCGACTCCGGGGGAGGCTGAGCAGGGGTTGCTCGGCCTTCCTGTGCTCCCCCCGCATAGTGAACACGTGTCTTCTTTGCTGTTCTTTCGGCGCCACATGCTCTGCGTGTTTGCGCTACTCTAGGGATGTCACTGTGGAAAACGGCCCTGACGCCCGGAGCCGCGGGACTGACTGGTGTCCTAAGCCCAGAAGGCGGATGTGCCTCATGACAAAACAGCTGTGCAGGCGCGGCGATCACAGTCGGCAGCTGGGACATGTGCGCACTTCTGAGCTCATGTTTCAGTAGAGGGAAATACTCCATACACTACCTTCCTCACAAACACATCTACATACTAGAGAAGCTGTCTTTAAACACAAACACACATGAAACCAGGCTGGGTAGTCATCGGGTGGCAAGTGTTGTGAGCAGAGGCTCCCAGGACCCCAACCCCACAATTCCCCCAGGAGCAACGGCTCACTGTCAGGGACTCCGTGTCCTCAGGATGGTCACACGGCAGCCACGGAAGCCAGAAGGCACTGTATGCACTGTCCCTGCTGGATCCCCATTCATCCCTGACCACGACACTCCCGTTCTCTTTCCTGGAGCGTCCCTTTCCCTTCAGCGACACACTCGTATGCTACGTCTCAGACGTCACATGTACGCACCCGTGAGTCCCCTGCTGATTTTGCTAAAGTACAAATTGTGATTCAGTGAGTCTCAGCGGAGGACAAGACCCTGTATTTCTATCCAGCCCCATGGTGACAGCCCTGCTGTCCCTGAGCCCCACAACCAGCAAGCATCCTGCCTTCCTGTTTTTATTCAGAACCCTGGGACCAACAGATCCATCCCATCGGTGTCTGTAGTTAAATAATAGAAATCTTCACAGGAAAACTCATTTCAACCTAGGGGCCTGGAGATGTCAACAGGACAGGGAAAGTGTGAAGACCTTGGCCAAGGGAGAACATTTTTAACAAGAAAAGCACTAAATATCTCAACTACTACGAGCATGTCAGGAAGCAAAAGCAAAAGAAAAAAAACCTATGAATTTAGCACAAATAGAACACATTTTTATCGGGGATATTTTCCATGAAGGTGACTCTCCTTGCCAAGGATACAAATATTAAAAAGCCATGGTCTTTGCTATCAAAACCCCTATGAATTAGAAGGGAAAGGAATACTGGGGACAATAAGGGCTGGGAGCAGATAATAGATTAGCCAAAGCGCAGGTTAAAGTGGTGGAAATTCTCACCAGGCAGAGACTGCTTCCACTTCTTTTTTTCTTTTTCTTTTTCTTTTTCTTTTTTTTTTTTTTTGAATATTCCTCTGTTTTTCATGTTCAGTTAGCCAGCATATAGTACATCATAAGTTTTTGATGTAGTGTTCAGTGATTCATTAGTTGTGTAAAACACCCAGTGCTCATCACAACACATGCCCCACGTCTGAATCAGGGAGGACTCATTAGAGGAAGTGACATCTAATGCTTGTGACACATGGAGGTTACTGGATTTAAACTGAATTAAATTTTGAGAGTTAAGTTCCAGAACGAAGTCAGACCCCCAATCCTGCTAAATTACACTGAGCTTATATTCACAACTGATTGTTAAGCAGAACTGAAGGACAAAGTTGCACAGAGAGTTGCAAGGACGTCACCACTGAGCTGGCTTTAGGTTCCTCCTGGAGCCTGGGCTGCTGGGATCCCACTCAGAACGGAGGTCAGTGCATGGACATCTCCAGTGTGTTTTCCTGGGAGGAACAGAGGAGGAGTCAGTCTGCAGCAGATGGAAGTGAGGACTGCAGGGGGACAGGGCACTGGGAGCAGGAGGGCTGAGGACAGACCGAAAGGTGGGGAGACACATGGGAAAGAGCAGGAAGGTGGCTCCAGAGACTTACCAGCGCTTCCAGAGCCACAGCGCCAGACCTGCCAGAAGCACCAGGGGCACTATCACCGCCAGGAAGACCAAGCCCATGGAGTGGGGCTGCTCTGTGGGTTTGGAGCACAGACGGTGTCATTTCCCATCCACCTGAGGTTGAACTCTACCTCCCTGGTCCTCTTTGCTCGTGTCACCCTCTGCCTCACCAGCTGCTCTTCCTCCTTTCACCTCTCCCATCCTTTCTCAGAAATGGCCTTTTCACCCAACCTGCGTCATCCCATATCTGCAAGACCAAGACCTTCACCCTCAGCTCTTCCACTTCTGGGTTACTGATTTTGTGTCTTTTTTCATCTGGAATCCCTAGATTCTCAAATTAATCATCAGGTTCCCCAGCTTTGCTAGAGAAGTACCCACCCCTTTTCACAGCCAGGCCCCAACGCTTCCTCACCCCAGTAGAGGACCATGTCCTGGCCTCCTAGACTGCTGTGTCTCACTCGGCAGGACAGGCCAGCTGCCTCCCTGGCTTTCACATTCAAGGACATCCGAAGATACCACGTGCCATCAGCATGGGGCAGGACGTCGCCTTGCTGGGTGCCCCGCTGCTCCTGCTCACCCCGCAACCACATCACCCACACAGGCTTGGGGTAGAAGCCAGAGACGTGGCACACCAGCAGCAGATGGCCGGGACCGGGACTGGGGCCAGCGGACAGCCAGGCCTCTGGCCTCACTGCAGACACAGGACAAGTATTCACAGACTGAGAGCGTAGATCTTCACATCACTTTAGATGGACGCATCATTCCACGTCCAGAAACCTGTTACCATTATCCCCTCTCCCTGTTGACTCCTTCTTACTCAGATCGTGAGGGAATGGTGCAAATTTATGAGCACAGAATGCAGCATGCTTGGAGGGAGGGAGCAGGACTGACCTTGTCGCTGGAGATCAGCCTTCCCTGCATCAAGAAGACTTGAGAGATAGCGGGGACAGTAGTCTATGATGAACGTATGCATTAATTCATTATCTTCATGGTCCTGATTGAATACTCTGCAGACCTGCTGAGCCCTACTTCCTCCCTCTGGAGATGGCCACCATGACATGCTCTGGAAACTCACGAGATCTGTTCCTTGATAAGCAATCCTCATGAAGCCAACTGATGCTTCTCCAACGCGCAGTTCACAGCCTAACGCCAGCTGTACCTGGAAGGGATCTGGGGAAGAGAGACTGTGACTTACAGTACAGAGGGAGAGAAAGACATGAAATGAGATGAGTGGAAACCAGGAATGGTGGAAACAGAGGGAGAATTTCAGGGGACTGGAGGGAATGAAGCAAAGTTTGGTTTGATGGGAGGCTCCCACAAAGGGGAAGTGGTGGTGGACGGAGACAGAGGAAGAGGTGAATGATTGAGGAAGGAACAAATGTTGGAGGAGAGACATGAAGCATGTGGGCAGAGAATAAGGAAGGGCTCAGCAAGAGAACTGGGGATAAAAACAACCTAGGGTGAAGGGAATGCAGTGGGGTACAGGGAACACATAGACAGACCTCGCTGATGGGTTGAATGGGGAGAAAAACACACAGTTCAAGGAATCAGTCACAGAGTGAGGGAGCAGGGTGTGCCTGCTTGGAGGCCAGGGAAGGGAGTGGTCACAGGAGACATTAGTGGGAGACAGGAGAACACAGCCCGTGGTCAATGAGAGGAGTGGGACGTAGCAGAAGACATGAAACTTTTCAAGAATCAGAGTCTGGCTTCTGTCCTCCGCCCACATGTGTGAGATTCAGATTTATGTTGGGGAGATGTGAGGTTCAGAAGCCACAGAAGGCTTTTTCCTAGAGGAAGAAAGAACTCCAGGAGACACACACACACCTGCCACCTCCATCCCACCTCTGAGGGAGTTGAACTCACATTCGAGCTGCCATTCACTGAAATGGTCATGAAAACACAGAGGAAGACCAACGGAGTTGAATAAAATGACTCTTCTGCTGTAATCACCTCCTCGTTGCTTAAGTTGCCCCTGGACCAAGGCCACAAGAAAATGAAAGCGCCAGTCTTGTTGTCCCAGCCATGAGTCTGCAGCTCATCCAGCCAAGCTGAGGCAAGATTTTGCTTCCGGGAACGGTTGTAAAAGGATGAAGTCAGGATGATTCGGAGGGAGATTGGCTCCTGGAAGGCTGTGGAAAAAGAACAGATTGACTTTGGAAGAGGAGGTCATTGGGAAGGAGAAAGAAAGGAGAAGGTGGCAGGGAGGGGAACCAAAATCGGGAGGACAGGGAAGACATAGTTGTCTCAGGAGACATGTTCTGCCCCAGAGCCCTGAGCTTCGTACCCAACCATCAGAGAAGCACACGACCCTGGGGTCAGGGATGCTCGGGAAGGAACCAGGCTGACGCTTTCGTTCCCAGGTATGTGCTGGGGAACCCACACTACAATGCAGACACACTCACACACACACACACAAACACACACCACAAGTGCACAGGTGCACATATGCACAAACACACTTATGCCAAAGAACATACAGATACATATACACACAAGTATACAGACACAGAAACACAGGTACACAAACACACACACACATTAAAACACACACAGTCACGCAAGCACATCTACACACACACACACACACACTCACACATGTACCCACTGGGCAGAGCCAGAGATCTCACCATCTTTACTGTCACCACCTGGGAGGAGAACCACGAACGACACAAGTTGCAGGAACAGCATCGTATCTGCAGGTGTTCTCTCTTTCTCTTACACGGTCTTTGATGGTTTTTCTAACAAACCTACCCACACATAGCACCGTTCTTCTGACTTTCTTCTCCACACACAAGCCTTCCCTGCGTCTCTGCGACAATGCAAATGTGCTCCTCCCTCAACCCTGGACACCTACTCAGACTCTCACTTCCCCTCCTGGTCCTTCCCTCCCTGTCACCAGCTTCCATTCTGCTCCCCGTCCCCTAATTCAGTTGCTACAAAACAAGTCCTGTGTGGCGTGGAAAAGTGACCCTGCCTCTCGTGCCTTTCCTTCTCGCCCAGACAGTAACCCATGAAAACACATGGCTCCCTGCACCCAGCCCTGGACCCTGCTGTCACGCTGTCCCTCCTGCCCTTGTGACACTTCTCATGTATTTCCTTCCCCATCTCACCCCCACCCCAGCTCATTCACATCTCTGACTTCTCCCTGCTTGTGTTAAAAAAAAAAAAAAAAACTAAATCAACCAGGTGAATTTGAAGATCTAGTTGGTTTTATTAAGTGATTCAAGAATTGGGCAGCACCCCATCTTGCAGGTAGAGGCGAGCTCTGAGGAGTGGTGCAAATGGGAGGTTTGTACAGGAAGGAAGTTGACAAAAGAAGAGAAAGGAGTGTCGGGGAAGGTCACCTTCCCTTAATTTGGAGAGCAGGGGTCTTACCATGCAGATGACGTCCCCTTCTTGGGGGATGGAGACGGTCCATGTGACAGATCACCTCACTGGCGCTGACCAGAGAATTCTTCACTGATAGGTGAGCATTTCTGGGGGCGGTAGTAGGTTAAGGATGAAACAACATTTGGTGACCTGGCCTGGCCCAAGGATTTCTTCGTAATGGCTACTCGATTTGCTTGTCCAGATTCTTCCGTGATCAGCTGCGTAACAGTATCAGCAGCCACCAGTTCACCATGATTCTTGGGGAGGAACCAGTAGCCGTCACAGAAACCACAGGACATTGAAACATCTGAAGTATACCTCCTCAGTCTGACCTGCATTAATATATATTCACTCACCAAACAGTCACCTAGCACCTGCCTGGATGCAAGCACCGTGCTACACTCATGAAAATACAGTGTTCGCAGTGCAATCACTGTATGCAGGAGCTTTCAGTCTACTTGGGAAAAAACCATAAACCAAGAACTGTAACTTTGGGTGTGCTGAGTTAGTTTTTCTTTGATTTGTTCTTTTCTTTAAATTCAGCTAACACGCAGTGTTGTATTTGTGTCTGATGTACAATATAGTGCTTCAGGAATGCTAGACATTACTCAGTGCTCGTGTATGTAAGTGTTATTCTAATCCCCTTCACATGTTTCCCCCGTTCTCCACCCACCTCCCCTCCGAGAACCAGCAGCGTGTCCTTTGTAGATGTCCATTTTTTCTTCTGTTCCTTAAATTCCACATCTGAACGAGACCTTTTCTCTTGTTTCTTTTGTTTCTTAAATCCCACGTGTGAGTGAGACCATATGGCATGTGTCTTTCTCTGACTGATTATTTCACTTCCCATCCATGTTGTTGCAAATGGCGAGATTTCAGGCATTTTTATGTCTGAGTAATATTCCACTGTGTGTACAAACCACATCTTTTTTTTTTTATTATTCATCTGTCCACGGAAGCTTGGGCAGCTTCTATAATTTGGCTCTTGTAATTAATGCAGCAGTAAACATTGGGGTGCATGTTTCTTTTCATTGTAGTGTTTTCACACTTTGGGGGTAAATATCCAATAGTACATTTACTGGATCAGGTGACATTTCTGTTTTTAATGTTTTGAGGAACCTCCATACTGTTTGTGCACTGGCTGCCCCAGTTTGCATTCCCACCAACTGGGCATCAGGGTTCCTCTCTCTCTACATCTTCCCCAACACTTTTTCTTGTGTGTTTCTTACATTTAGCCAGTATGACAGGTGTGAGATGATATCTCTTTGAGGTTGTCATTTGCATTTCCCTGATGATGAGTGATGTTGAACGTTATTTCATGTTCTGTTGGGCATCTGGATGTCTTCTTTAGTGAGATATCTATTCATGTGTTTTGCCCATTTTTAATTGAATTATATGTTCTTTTGTTGTTGAGTTGTACAAGTTTTCTTTTTTTTTTGCAAGTTCTTTATATATTTTGGATAATAACCCATTATCAGATATGTTATCAGCAAAAATCTATTCACATTCAGGAGATTGTCTTTCAGTTTTGTTGATTGTTTCCCTTCCTGTGAACAAGCTTTTTATTTTGATGTAGTCCCAATAGTTTATTTTTTCTTTTGTTTCCCTTGCCTTGGGAGACATCTAGAAAAATGTTGTTGGGGCAACTTACTCATCTTTTCTGGTGGCTGAGTAATAGTCCATTGTATATATGAACCACATCTTCTTTATCCATTCATCTGTTGAATGACATCTCAGCTCCTTCCACAGTTTGGCTATTGTGGACATTGCTGCTATGAACTTTGGGGTGCATGTGCCCCTTCTTTTCACTACACCTGTCTCCTTGGGGTAAATACCAGTAGTGCAGGTGCTGGGTCATAGGATACCTAGGAATAAACCAAACGAAAGAGATAAAAGACCTGTACTCTATAAACTACAGAACACCTATGAAAGAAATTGAGGAAGACACAAAGAGATGGAAAAACATTCCATGCTCATGGATCAGAAGAATAAACATTGTTAAAATGTCCATGCTGCCCAGAGCAAATCAGCACCGTTTTCTTTTTTTCTTTTTATTATGTTCAATTAGCCAATATACAGTCCATCATGACCAACACCATTATCAACACAGTTGAAAAGACTGTCTTTTTCCTGTTGCATAGTCTTGCCTCCTTTGTCAAAGATTCAAAGCCCATAAAATGGGCTCTCTACTATGTCCCATTGACGTATATGTCTATTTATATGCCAGTACCATACTATTTGATTACTATACCCGTGTAGGATAACTTGAAATCTGAATTTCCAGCTCTTTTTTTTTTTTTAAGATTTTATTTATTTATTCGACAGAGATAGAGACAGCCAGCGAGAGAGGGAACACAAGCAGGGGGAGTGGGAGAGGAAGAAGCAGGCTCATAGCGGAGGAGCCTGATGTGGGGCTTGATCCCATAACGCCGGGATCATGCCCTGAGCCGAAGGCAGATGCTTAACCGCTGTGCCAGCTTTTTTTTCTTTTTCAAGTTGCTTTGGCCGTTCAGTCTTTTGTGGTTCCATACAAAGTTTCGGATTGCTTGCTTTCATTCTGTGAAAAATGCTGTTGGTACTTTGATAGGCATTGCATTAAATCTGTAGATTGCTTTGGATAGGATAGATGTGTTAACAATATTTGTTCTTCCAAACCATAAGCTTGGAGCATCTTTCCATTTCTTTGTGTCACCTTCTATTTTTTTTTCATGAATGCTTTATAGTTTTAATAGTACAGTTCTTTTGCCTCTTTGGTTAAGTGTATTCCTAGGTGTTTTATTATTTTTGGTGCAATTATAAGTGGAAGGGTTTGCTTACTTTCTCTTTCTGCTACTTCATTATGATTATATAGAAATGCAAAGGATTTCTCCGTATTGATTTTGTGCCCTGAGACCTTACTGAATTAGTTCTAGTAGTTTTTTGGAGGGAGTTTTTAAGGTTTTAGGTAAATAGTGAAAGTTTTACCTCTTCCTTACCAATTTTGATGCCTTGTATTCCTTCCTATTGTGATTGCTGTGGCTGAGACTTCCAGTACTATGTTCAATAAAAGTAGTGAAAGAGGACATCCTTGTCTTGCTCCTTAACTTAAGGGAAAAGCTCTCAGTTTTTAACCACTAAGTTTGATCTTAGCTGTGGGTTTTTCATATGTGACCTTTCTCATATTGAGAAACATATATGTTACCTTTAATCTATTTTGTTGAGGGATTTTATCATAATGGATGTTGTACTTGTCAGATATTTTTCTGCATCTAATGAAATGATCATACAGTTTTTGTACTTTCTCTTGTCATATAACATGTTGATTGATTTGTGAATTTAGACCCACACTTGTATCTCAGGAATAAATTTCACTCGATGGTGATGAATGATTTTTTTAATGTATTGTTGGACATGGTTTACTGATATTTTGTTATGGATTTTTCCATCTTTTTCATCAGAATTATTGCCCTTTAGTTCTCTTTTTTTGTAGTGTCTTTATCTGCTTTTGGTATCAGGGTTAATGCTATAGCCTCATAGAATGAATTTGGAAGCATTCCTTCCTCTTCTAATTTTAATAGTTTGAGAAGAATTGGTATTAACTCTTCTTTAAATGTTTGGTAAATCTTTGAAGATTTCTGGTCCGGGACTTTGTTGGGAGTTTTTTCATTACTGATTCAATGTCATTGCTGGTAATCAGTCAGTTCAAAATTTCTATTTTTTCCCAGTTCAGTTTTGGGAGGCTATATGTTTCTGGGAATCTGCCCATTTCTTGTAGGTTGTCCAATTTCTCGGCATATAATTTTTCATAATATTCTTTTACAATCCTTTGTATTTCTTTGATGTCGGTAGTTATTTCTCCTCTTTCATCTCTGATTTTACTTGAGATCTCTCTCTGTCTCCCTCTTGTTCTTGCTTTTTTTAAATGAGTCTGGCTAAATGTTTATCAATTATGTTGATCTTTCCTAAGAATTTGTCCCAGGTTTCATTGATCTATACATTTGTGGATTTTTGTTTCTTTTGTTTTTTTAGTTTCTGTATCATTTATTTCTGCTCTAATCTTTATTATTTCCTTTCCTCTACTGCTTCTGGGGTTTTTTTGTTCTTTCTCTAGCTCCTTTAGTTGTATGGTTAGGTTGTTTATTTGAGATTTTTGTTTCTTGAGGTATGCCTATATTGCTATAAACTTTCCTCTTAATAATAATGTTTTTATTGTATTATGTTAGTCACCATACAGTACATCCCCGGTTTCCGATGTAAAGTTCCATGATTCATTAGTTGCATATAACACCCAGTGCACCATGCAATACGTGCCCTCCTTACTACCCATCATAAACCTCTTAGAACAGCTTTTGCTATTTCCCAAAAATTTTGGACTATTCTGTTTAAATTTTCACTTGTGTCCATATATTTTCTGATTCTTTCTGATTCCTTGGTTGACCCGTTCATTGTTTAGTAGCATGTTAATTAACCACCATGTATGTGTGCTCTTTCCATATTTTGCTTTGGTTTATTTCTAGATTCATACTACTGTGGTCAGAAAAGATGTGCAGTATGACCTTGACCTTTTTGAATTTGTTGAAACTTGTGTTGGGGCCTAATATGGGATATATGACTGAGAATGTTCCGTGTGCACCTGAAAAGAATGTGCATTTTGTTGTTCGGGGCTGGAACGTTCTGAACACATCATCTACATCTATCAGGTCCAATCTGTCCTTCGAATCCACTGTTTCCTGTGTAATTTTCTGCTTGGATGGTTTATTCATCCATGTAAGTGGGGTGTTTAAGCCCCTACTATTACTGTATTATTATCAATCACTTCCTTTATGTTTGTTATTAGCTACTTTATTTCTTTGGGTCCTCCCATGATGGGTGCATAATATTTGTAATTGCTATATCTTCTTGTTGGATGATTCCCTTTATTATTAAATAGTGTCCTTTGTCTCTTGGTACAGTCTTTCTTTTAAAGTCTGCTCAGTCTGATACAAGTATTGCTGCTCTGGCTTTCATTTCCTATCCAATGGCTTAATAAATTATTCTCCATCCCTTCACTTTCTTTTTTTTTTTTTTAAGATTTTTTATTTATCTGACAGAGAGAGATGCAGCGAGAGAGAGAACACAAGCAGGGTAGTGGGAGAGGGAGAAGCAGGCTTCCCAATGAGCAGTGAGCCCGATGCGAGGCTCGATCTCAGGACCCTGGGATCATGACCTGAGCCGAAGGCAGACGCTTAACAACTGAGCCACTCAGGAGCCCCTCCATCCCTTCACTTTACTTTCAATCTACATGTGTCTTTAGGTCTCAGATTAGTCTTGTAGGGTACATATAGATGGATTTGCTTTTTTATCCATCCCATCACCCTATGTTTTGTGATTGGAGCATTTAGTCCATTTCCGTTCAATGTGATTATTGAAAGATATGGACTTATTGTCATTTTGTTACTGATTTTATGGTTGTTCTGGCAGTTCTCTGTTCGTTTCTCTTCTTGTTATTGTCTTCCGTGGTTAACTGGCTTTCTCTAGTGATATACTTGGATTCTTTTCTCTTGATTTTTTTTGTATATCTATTAGTAATTTTTGATTTGTGGTTATCATTCGGTTTGTATATCACAGCTTCTGTACATAGCAGTCAATATTAAGGTCATATAAGTGTGAAACCATTCTTTATTTCTTTTCTCTGCCCACCCACATTTTTGAAATAGTGTCATAATTGCATCCTTTTATTTAGTGAGTCCCTTGACTAATTTTTGTCAACATCCTTACTGTTACTGATTTTGTGCTTTTTTTCCTTTGGTGTTTCCTTTCCACTCAGAGTCCCCTTTAACATATCTTGTAGTGCTGGATTAGTGATCATGAATTCCTTTCACATTTGTTTGGGAAACTCTTTATCGCTCCTATTCTGAATGATAGCCTTGCTGGAAAGAGTGTTCTTGGCTGCAGACTTTTTTTTCCCTCTCACTACTTTGACTATATCAAGCCACTCTCTTCTGGTCTGCAAAGTTTCTGCTGAAAAATCAGCGGAAGCTTTATAGGCTTCCCTTGCATGTAACTCTTCTTTTCTCCTACTGCTTTTAAAAATATCCTTTCTCACTACTTTTTGCCATTTTAATTAACATGAATCCTAGCGTAGACCTCCTTGCATTGATTTTATTGGCTGCTCTGTGCCTCCTCTTGATTTCTGTTTCCTTCACCATTTTGAGGAAGTTTTTAGCTATTATTTCTCAAACAAATATTTGACCTCTTTCTCTCTCTCCTCCTTCTGTGATTTATAATGCAAGTATTTTTGTGCTTGATGGGGTTGCTCAGCTCCCTAGGCTTATTTTCCTTTGGTGTTTGTTTTCCTCTCTCTCTTGTTCAACTTGATTGCTTTCCATACCCTGTCTTCCAGGTCACTGATAAGTTCTTCTGCTTCCTCTATTCTCCTATTCATGTCATCAGCGTATTTTTAATTTCACTATTGAGTTCTTCATCACTGATTGGATCTTCTTTATGCTTTCGATGTCTTGGTTGAGGATATCACTAGGGCCTCTACTCTTTCCTCAAGTCTAGCAAGTATCTTTATGGCCATTATTTTAAATTCTTTGTTTGGTGTAATACTTATCTCCTTTCTACTTAACTCTCTACTGTGAATTTATCCTGTTTTTGTCATTTGGGACATATTCCTCTGTCTTCTCATTGTGTCCAATTCTATTTCTCTGTGTCAGGAAAGTTAGCTATGTCTCCTACTCTTGAAAGTAGTGACCTTATGAAGAAGAGATTATGTAGTGACCTTCAATTCAGTGTCCCCTGTTTTTCAAGACCTGGCACTTCAAGGGTGTCTCCTATGTGAGATGCATGTGTCCTCCTGTGTTGGTTGAGCCACTTTAGTTTCAGTCCTGTCATTTGAAATGGCTCTCATTGCCCGTTGTGGGCCAGATTTGGTTGTTTTGTGTTAGTGGCTAATCAGACCCCCTTGGGCTTAAGTTGTGTCAAACCACACATTGCCAGAGATGAAGTATCAGTGAACTGCTGGGCACATTCTCTACGTAATCCCCTGAGAAACTTTCATTGTTGGGAGGGCCCTACCATCAGAATAGATGTCTGCCACCAGACCCCATCTGGGACCTGAGTCAAATATCTGTGTGATTATCCTTCTCTCTCCCCAGGGCAGGACTCACATGGAGCAGTACAGCACAGGAGAAGGCTGCTTGCACATTACCAGGCTTGTGACACCAATTAGGAAGGACCCTATCAAGAGTGTATTGCAGGAGGCATGTCTTCAGAAGAGTATGGCAGTGGGACACAGGGTGTTAGCAAGGCTTGTACACGATGACTCTTGGAGGGAACTGCAGCCAGTGGATGCAGGGAGCTTGTCCATTCATCTCTACAAAACCCCTCGTGTAAATTTTGACCAGTCACGTAGCCAGCAGCTGAAAAACACCTCAATTCCTGAGCAGTGGTTTGTCAGAAATCCATGAAAATACCCAGGACAGGGATTGCTCCAGATGTCAGGGTTAATAAGCAAGATAGAGTAAGAGTGTCGCAAGATGAGGACGCATGCGAAAAAAGCAAGCAGGCAAGGAAAGGAAGAGTAATATTTTGAAGCACTGAGAGAAGGAAAGCGAAGTCAGGAGGAATGTTGCAAGGAAGAAAGACATTAGGGGCGCCTGGGTGGCGCAGTCGTTAAGCGTCTGCCTTTGGCTCAGGGCGTGATCCCAGTGTTCTGGGATCGAGCCCCACATCAGGTTCCTCCGCTAGAAGCCTGCTTCTTCCTCTCCCACTCCCCCTACTTGTGTTCCTCCTCTCGCTGGCTGTCTCTCTCTGTGTCAAATAAATAAATAAAATCTTTAAAAAAAAAAAAAGAAAGAAAGAGAGACATTAGCCCAGTGTCCCCCTGGGGCCATGTTCACATCCATCAGAGGGGAGCCTCCAGTCACTAAGGACAGAAATCCACCTTGTGCCAAAACCACTCAGGGAATGTATTGGCTGGTGGACTGGGGAGCTCAGGGTCACTGGGGCTCCATTGCCTTCTGTGGGTCTGTGTGTCTTCCTTCGCTCTTCTGATGCTTTGGTTTTGTTATTGCTGCTGTTTTCACTATCACTGGAGTATGATGGCAAATGAATATTGTACCTATGGACAGCATGCAGCTTTCCAGCTGCCCAGGGAGGAAGGCTGGGAGGCACCATGGGCCGTGTGGGACCGCACAGGCTCTAACAGGGGCAGCAGAGCCTGTGGCGTGACATGAACGAAGGTCCTCCTGAGGAAAGTCTTCTGACAACTTCTCAGAGAGGACGGCCTGAGGAACCATGGGAGCCCGGGGCACATGGGGCGTGCAGGGAGCTGCACCGGAGTGCTCACGTCCTTACCTGTGGAGCCTCCAGTGAAGCATACACATTTTGTAAGGAAAATGCAGAATCGGTCAAGAAACTTATATTGAAGGAAACGTGAAAATTATTCTTTGATGTACTATTCATCACATGTTTGTATATTTTTACTGTTCTTTTCTTTTAAAAAGATAAAATAATCACTTGAGGCTTTCACGTATGTATACGTGGTGACATGATGCCTACAACCAAGCCAATTAACACTGCCGGGACCTCTCATCTGGAATGTCTTCTTCTCTATTTTTCTTTCTTGTGGTGTGAACACTTGTGATTTCCACCTCTTGGCAAATTTCACATAATTTCTCTGCTTTCTTGCAAGGAGGCTTCATGCTCAGGCTTGCTTCTCTGGTGATGAAAAATTGATTGTATTTATTTCAGGCTTCATACCCTGACCTTATCATCCAGGACAAGAGAGAGTATATCTTACCCCTCCATTAAGCATAAGAATCAGGCCCCATTGACCTGTGCCACTTGGAGCAGTCTCCTGGCCTGAACCATCACTCTGCGTGATACAAGTGGCATCTATCTGATAATGGGCCTCAACCGGAGGTTACCTGTCCCTCTTATAACCTGTCACATTGTCAAGGATGATTTCTACTGATGGCCTCAGGCTGATCAGAGCCCCAGGATACACATGAATGTGCAGTCAACCATCCAAAATCCACATGGTGGCCACAGAAGGGAGATGAGGAGGACTGGAAGTTAGAGAAACAGCCAAGCACTCTCATCCATGAAAGAAGATTCCAGAAATCCCATGATTTGCTCTCTCCCTTCCCACCTCTCCTATGTCAACATGATTTTCCAGAAATGTCCACATGTGTAGGGCCAGGAGTCTGCATGTGCTCCCTCTGGATACTTCACTGCCCTGGGTTCCTCTCGCAGCACATGCACTTACGAGGACTAAGTCTCTGTCCCCTAGTCAACCCACATAAGTTACGGCACTAATAAACTGGTTACAAACAACAATGAAAACCACAATCGAATCAGGGAAACAAAATTTTCAAGCTACGAAGACAGGAAAGACCTTTTCTTCCCCACTACTTGACACTCAGAATGTTCCAGCTGCATATCAGGGTTTGAGAATGGTTTCTTATGTTAATTAATGAAACCGAGAGTAACTGAGGTCTAGCCATGGACGTCTCCACTCGCACTGCCGTGGGGGTCGTCAGTCACAAAGGTCCATCTTCGTTGTTCACGGAGTCTGTCTGTGCTGACCGGCCTGCCTGCTGACGTGGCTTTGTACCCCAGACACATGCGCGCACCGCTATCCATGGACACGTGGTGTCCTGACGTGCGTCACCCACGTCAGGTGATTCCAGATGAGGCTGAACCAGGTATTGCTCTGCCTTCCTGCGTTAATCCCCACACTGTAAACATGTGTCCGATTCACGGTCCATTTGGTGCCACGTCTTCTGAATTCCATGCTTCCTCTTGGTGATTTCAGAGTTTAAAAAGGCCCTGAAGACCAGAGCCGCAGGACTGACTGGTGACGTAAGCACAAGACGGTGGGATGTGCCCACAGACAAAACACCTGCGTACGTGAGGCTCACTCAGACTCCTGATGCAAGTCTGTGGGTCCTGAGTTCGGTGGCAATGAGTCAGCAATGCAGCAAATCCAGGAAACGGAATAGGACGTTCCTGATACCTACGTGGAGCTGCTTCAGAAATTGCTAAAGTAACATCTAGGACACTATGAGGACACAATGAAAAAGGCAGGAACGTATCTATATTCATGGATTCATGAGAAGATGACCATTTCCCATTTGTTTGTTTAGAAAACCATCATGGGCAGTACAGATGCAGGGCAGGAGCCAAAGATCCTGGCATTCATGGTGCCCAAGCTGGGCAATGTTACACAACCCTGAGCTGGTGTTTCAGTAGAAGGAAATACTCCATACACTACCTTCCTCACAAACACATCTACATACTAGAGAAGCTGTCTTTAAACACAAACACACATGAAACCAGGCTGGGTAGTCATCGGGTGGCAAGTGTTGTGAGCAGAGGCTCCCAGGACCCCAACCCCACAATTCCCCCAGGAGCAACGGCTCACTGTCACGGACTCCGTGTCCTCAGGATGGTCACACGGCAGCCACGGAAGCCAGAAGGCACTGTATGCACTGTCCCTGCTGGATCCCCATTCATCCCTGACCACGACACTCCCGTTCTCTTGCCTGGAGCGTCCCTTTCCCTTCAGCGACACACTCGTATGCTACGTCTCAGACGTCACATGTACGCACCCGTGAATCCCCTGCTGATTTTGCTAAAGTACAAATTGTGATTCAGTGAGTCTCAGCGGAGGACAAGACCCTGTATTTCTATCCAGCCCCATGGTGACAGCCCTGCTGTCCCTGAGCCCCACAACCAGCAAGCATCTTGCCTTCCTGTTTTTATTCAGAACCCTGGGAGCAACAGATCCATCCCATCGGTGTCTGGAGGTAAATAATAGAAATCTTCACAGGATACTTGTTTCTGCTTAGACGCCTGAAGATGTCGATAGGAACAGGGAAAGGGGGACTCTCTCGACCAGGTGACAAGACATTTAACAAGAAAAGGATCAAACATCTCAACTACCACAAACATGCCAGGAAGCAAAAGAAAAAAGAAAAAAATGTATGAAGTTAGCATAAATACAACACATATTTTTATTGGGGACATATCCCATGCAGGTGACTCTCCTTGCCAAAGATACAAACATTAAAAAGACATGTCTTTGCTCTCAGGAATCCTAAGAACTAAAAGGCAAAGGGACCTAATGGGGGCAACAAGGGCTGGGGTTCAGGAATAGATTAGCCAAAGTGCAAGTTTCAGTGGTGGAAATTATCACCTGAGACTGCTTCCACTACGGAATCAGTAAGGGCTCCCTGGAAGAAGTGACTACTGATACCTGTGACGGATGGAAGTGCTGAGACTTCATTTCACACTGAGTAAATTTTGAGAGTTAAGTTCCAGGACCAAGTCAGAAGAACAAATCCTGCTAAATTACACTGAGTTTCTATTGACAGCAGATCGTTAAGCAGAACTGAAGGACAAAGTTGCACACAGATTGTTGCAAGGACATCACCGCTGAGCTGGGTTTGGGTAAGTACTGGAGCCTGGGCTGCTGGGATCTCGCTCAGAACGGAGGTCAGTACACTGAGGTCTCCAGGGCGTTTTCCTGGAACAAACAAAGGAGGAAGTGACTCTGTAGCAGGTGGACATGAGGACTGCTGGGGGGAAGGGCACTGGGAAAAGAAGGGATGAGGACAGACTAAAGGTGGGGAGACACATGGGAAAGAGCAGGAAGGTGGCTCCAGAGACTTACCAGCGCTTCCGGAGCCACAACGCCAGACCTGCCAGAAGCACCAGGGGCACTATCACCGCCAGGAAGACCAAGCCCATGGAGTGGGGCTGCTCTGTGGGTTTGGTGCACAGAAGGTGTCACGTCCCATCCATCCCTTGTTGACCTGCACCTCCCTGGTCCTGCTTGCTCTGCTCACCCTCTGCCTCTCCAGCTGCCCTTCCTCCTTTCACTTCTCCCATCCGTCCTCAGAGATGGGCCTTCACCCAACCCTCCACAACCCCCCAATCCTCAGGACCCTCACCCTCAGTTTTTCCATATTGTGGGTTACTGGTTTTCTGTCCTTTTTGTTCTGGAGTCCCTAGATTCCCAAATTTTTCAGCAGGCTCTTTTGCCCTACTAGAGGACCACCTGCCCCTTTCCCAGCTGGACCCATCATTCTCACCCCAGTAGAGGACCATGTCCTGGCCTCCTAGACTGCTGTGTCTCACTCGGCAGGACAGGCCAGCTGCCTCCCTGGCTTTCACATCCAAGGACATCCGAAGATACCACGTGCCATCAGCATGGGGCAGGACGTCGCCTCGCTGGGTGCCCCGCTGCTCCTGCTCACCCCGCATCCACATCACCCACACGGGCTTGGGGTAGAAGCCAGAGACGTGGCACACCAGCAGCAGACGGCCAGGACCCGGACTGGGGCCAGCGGACAGCCAGGCCTCTGGCCTCACTGCAGACACAGGACAAGTATTCACAGACTGAGAGCGTAGGTCTTCACATCACTTTAGATGACACATCTTTCCACCTCTAGAAATCATCATTCTCTCTCCCTCTTGATCCTTCTTACCCAGATCGTGAGGGAATGGTGCAAATTTATGAGCACAGAATGCAGCATGCTTGGAAGGAGGGAGCAGGACTGACCTTGTCGCTGGAGATCAGCCTTCCCTGCATCAAGAAGACTCGAGAGATAGCGGGGACAGTAGTCTATGATGAACGTATGCATTAATTCATTATCTTCATGGTCCTGATTGAATACTCTGCAGACCTGCTGAGCCCTACTTCCTCCCTCTGGAGATGGCCACCATGACATGCTCTGGAAACTCACGAGATCTGATCCTTGATAAGCAATCCTCATGAAGCCAACTGATGCTTCTCCAAAGCGCAGTTCACAGCCTAACGCCAGCTGTACCTGGAAGGGATCTGGGGAAGAGAGACTGTGACTTACAGTACAGAGGGAGAGAAAGACATGAAATGAGATGAGTGGAAACCAGGAATGGTGGAAACAGAGGGAGAATTTCAGGGAACTGGAGGGAATGAAGCAAAGTTTGGTTTGATGGGAAGCTCCCACAAAGGGGAAGTGGTGGTGGACGGAGGTAGAGGAAGAGGTGAATGATTGAGGAAGGAACAAATGTTGGAGGAGAGACATGAAGCATGTGGGCAGAGAATAAGGAAGGGCTCAGCAAGAGAACTGGGGATAAAAACAACCTAGGGTGAAGGGAATGCAGTGGGGTACAGGGAAAGCAGAGTCCGATTTTGCTGCTAGGATTGAATGGGGAGAAAAGCATAGTTCAATTTCAGCCACAGAGTGAGGGACACCAGGGTGTGCCTGAGTGGAGGCCAGGGAAAGGGCTGGTCACAGGACATGCTAGTGGGAGACAGGAGAGCACAGCCTGTGGTCAGTGAGAGGAGTGGGAAATAGCAGAAGCTGTGAAGCTTAGTAAGAATCGGGGTCTGGCTTCTACCCCCTGCCTAGATGAGTGTGTTTCAGATTTATGATGGGGAGATGTGAGTTTCAGAAGATAGTGGAGGCTCTTTCCTAGAGGAAGAAGGAACTCAAAGATACACACACACCAGCTACTTCCATCCCAGCTCTGGAGAACTGAACTCACATTCAAGCTGCCATTGGCTGCCATGATCTTGAAATTTCAGAGGAAATCCAATGTAGTATGAAGAGAATAACTCTTCCACTTCCGTCAGCTCCTTGCTGCATAATTTTCCCTTGTACCAATGCTGAAGGAAAATGAAAGCTCCAGTCTTGTTGTCCCAGGCATGAGTCTGCAGCTCGTCCAGCCAAGCTGAGCCTTGATTTTGCATCGAGGAACAGTTGTAAAAGGATGTGGTCAGGATAATTTGGACAGAGATTGGCTCCTGGAAGGCTGTGAAAAAGAAAGGATAGACTGGAAGAGGAGGGCATTGTAAAGGAGACTGAATGGTGAAGAAGGTGGCAGAATGAGGAACCAAAATCTAGAAGCCAGGGAAGCTATAGTTGTCTCAGGAGACATGTGCTGCCCCCGAGCCCCAAACTTGGTACCCATCCTTCAGAAGACCGTAGGGCCCTGGGGTCAGGGATGCTCAGGAAGGAATCAGACTGAGACTCTATCTCCCCAAACATGTGCTGGAGAACTGACTCCAAAAGTGCACACGCTCAAACAGAAATGCACACACACAGCACAAGTGCACAAATGCACACACGCACAAACACACTTACACAGAGAACTGACACAGGCACACACACAGAAGCATACAGACACAGAAACACACATACACAGACACACACACATGCATGCATATATTAAAGTATGTACATACACCCACGCCGACTGGCAGACACTCACATGTGCACCCACAGGGCAGAGTCAGAGGTCTCACCATCTTCACTGCCACCACCTGGGAGGAGAACCACGAACAACACAAGTTGCAGGAACAGCATCGTATCTGCAGATGTTCTCTCTTACTCCGACAAAGTCAGCCTTTGACGGCTGTTCTAACAAACCTACCCACACACAGCCCCTCTCCTCTGACTTTCTTCTCCACACACCAGCCTTCCCTGAATCTCTGCACCAATGCAAATGTGCTCCGCCCTCAACCCTGGACACCTACTCAGACTCTCACTTCCCCTCCTGGTCTGACCATCCTCTGTGGCCTCCAGCTTCTCCCTGTCACCAGCCTCCATCCTGCTCCCCGTCCCCTAATTCAATTGCTACAGAACCAGGCCTGTGTGGCGTGGAAAGGTGACCACTCTTCCAAGGCCTTTCCTCTCTTCTAGACAGTAGCCCACGAAAACACACAGCTCCCCAGCACCCAGCCCTAGACCCTGCTGTCACTCTGTCCTTCTTGCCCTTGTGACACCCCCCAAGTATTTTCTTCCCCATCTCACTCCCACCCCAGCTCATTCACATCTCTGACTTCTCACTGCTTGTGTTAAAAACAAAATCAACCAGGTAAATTTGAAGATGTAGTTGGTTTTATTAAGGGATTCAAGAATTGGGCAGCACCCCATCTGGCAGGTAGAGGCGAGTTCTGAGGAGTGGTGCAAATGGGAGGTTTGTACAGGAAGGAAGTTGGCAAAGGAAGAGAAAGGAGTGTCGGGGAAGGTCAGCATCCCTTAATTTGGAGAGCAGGGTGTCTTAACATGCAGAGGACCTCCCCTCCTTGGGGTCTAGAGGGCCCATATGGCAGAGTATCTCCCTGGTGCTGACCAGAGAATCCCTCACTGATAGATGTACATTTGGGGGGAGGTTGAAACTGCAGTAGGTTAGGGATTAAACAAGTTTTGGGGACTTGGCCTGGCCTGAGGCACCATTTTGGGCCCATTCGTTTCTTTTTAACCGTTGTTCTATTTGCTTGTCCAGATTCCCCCATGATTGCCTGTCTAACAGTATCAGCAACCACCAGCCCACCATGATTCTTAGGGAGGAACCAGTAGCCATCACAGAGACCACAGGACATTGAAACACCTGAAGAATACTCCCTCCATCTGACTTGCATTCATATGGTTTGACTCACCAGTCACCTAGCACCTGCCTGGATCCGAGCACCGTGCTACACTCATGAAAATACAGTGTTCACGGTGCAATCACTGTATGCAGGAGCTTTTATTCTACTTGGGAAGAAAAACATGTAAACCAAGTCTGCTCATTCTGGTGTGCTGAGTTTTATAATAACATGCACACTCTAGACAAAAACAAGCCAGCTTGAAATAATATTTTCTAAAGTGTTGACCCGGGCTGATGTTTGTCCACTCACAATCTTGACTCACTGTTGGGCCCCAGCTGTCCCTACCCCCTCGTGATCCCCACATCTGACTGAGGGCCTGGCAAGTGGGACGTGATCAGTGATTATTTCTGAATGATTGAGTAATTCCATTCTGGGATCCAATTATTCTTAAATATCGTAGTAATCTTCAACATAAAACTTTTTTAGTTGTAATCCTACTTGTTGAAATGAGAATCTTATGCAGTTTTGCTTAGAATAAAGCCATATGCTAATAATCAGAGTGTTTACACAGAGGGTCCTGCTGCGAACCTCCTATTACTTGTAATAAGAAACCACGAGAATTTGTAGCAAGGGAAGTTAGTAGAGTGTTCTGGAATCACGTATCCAGATTCCCTTCTTACTGTTGCTGCTTGAATGTTCCATGCTTGTCTTCTCAAGAGCTTCCCTCAGCTGGACATCCTGACCTTCCTCTTTCATGGCGTCCTTAAGTGGTTAAAGGCTCTTCAATATTTGTTTGTGCTTCATGTCATCTGGATAAATGTGTTTGAACTATTTGTCCTGTTATTTCTCGGTTTACAAGTAAACAGAAATAATCTCAGGGTCATATTATAAAGATGACATTTTTTGGAAAGTTAAGATTGGAACATAGAAAACTAGAAAGACCTCATGCCCATATTTAAGATTATGAAAAACTGGATAATCAAAACCATGTCTCTTGAATCCATCAGAGCTGAAGGATCAGGGCAGCCTAACCCAAAATCTAGGGAAAGACGGGCTCCTCCGAGGAAACAGGGGATGCAAACCCTTGCCTACTTGGGACAGATGCCAGATGCTCCATAAGTCGGAAAGAAAAATTCCACTGAGACTGTTAACAAATGACTGAGGGTTAGCATGAGCACCTGGAGCCCCTCAGGGTCACAGACTCAGGAAATTCACTGTAAGGAGGCTTTATCCCACCACCTCACCAGGGTTCCTGACAGGCTGGAATCCAGGATACAGACCAGGGAACTGCTTTCTCAGGGTACAAGCCTGAGGCCTGCGAGGACCTGCTGCCTGAGAAGGGCAGAAGGCCACCATCTGCAAAACGAATGAAGCCTTCCCCAGGTATGGGAAGGGCAGGGAACCCCACTGCCTCAGGGCACAGGTGAAGACACAGGGCTGCTGGGGGAAAGGGTTCCTGCAGGGGAGAGACAGTCACACACCCTGTCCCAGACCAAGAGGCTCCATCTGCTGAGGGAAAGGTGGGAACCCTTAGAAGGCCCAGCCCCAAAACTGAAAAACAAAGCACCTGGCTGAGGATGAAATGAACCAGAACAGAACTAGTGTCCCGCTCTCTGTCCCAAGCCGGCTGGCCAGCAGGGTACCAAGAGCTGCTCTGCCGGTGGCGGGGCGAGAGTCTGAAGTTACATCCCCATGGGGCTCTTCCTCTGAGAAAATCGAAGCCCAGATGATGTCATGAACTGAGTTCCCACACTGGGGCTTCAAACCCAATCTAAGTAATTTAACCCCAGGAGAAATGTGGCCTTAACCAGTCAGTGTCAGTAAATATTTCCTTCCATCAGAGCCAATGAGTCTGTCACCTGGGTCCTCTCCACCGGAAAGGTAGATGAGGTCACGTGCATGGTAAGACCCCTTGCTCCTCCACGTGGAAAGCAGGCTGGAAGTTGGAACACTCCTTCTCTTCTACTAATAACTCCCTGCCAAACTCAAGAAAACTTCTGAGCAACGAGATACACTGTAACATAGGCACAGCCCAACCCCACAAACTGTCCTTTGTAGGAATTACTGCAGCCCCAGGAATCCCAGACGCTTAGTTCATGGGGTCCTTAAATTCTAAACAGTCTAGCGTGCCACCTTCAGACACACCTGCTCATTTGATGTCTAAGAAGTAGAGTCCTGGAAGTTGTAGTCATGGAGAAAGATTTTTTTTAAAAGTGTATATATATATATATATATATATAAAACCTAGAATAACAGTGGCCACTGTGGGGAATGTCCCAATTAGACAGTGTTGTTCACTTAAGAAGTGTACTTGAAAGTAAAGGTTCCCAAATTCCATAAACAGAAACGCACAGCTATTTTAATTGGCATGCAGAAAATTCCAAGAAGCTTAGATTCCAAAATAATCTCATTGAAAGATGCATTACAAAAGGCTGATCAAAAATCTAAACTATAACGGGTGCCTAAGAGAAAAGAGGAAGGCTGAGACAGCCCCTACTGCCCCTCTACCCTTCCTCACCTGAGGACTCATGGTCTACTTTTGCATCTCAACCACCCCTCCACCGTGCAGAGACAGCTCAGCTCCCTTTCAAACAAAAGCTCCTGAGGTTATAAGTGATCCTCCTCAGAGATCTTCCACTCCTCGGTCAAAGACTGAACGAAGGACCACAGCAAAATAGTTCTTCAACCCAGGGAGGGTCCTCCAGAATCATTTTAAATAGATTACTTCCTGCGCCCAGTAGACAGGGAAATAAACGTTCACATTAGCCCTTCCTTTCCAAATCCAAACCCAGTGACTACTAATCCTTTTCTGAAATAACTCTTTCCTTCTTGCTCTTCTCCTTTGACATTCCAAGAACATGGTTTGTGGCTTTCTCCTGCCTGGGCTATGCAGGTTGTTGGTTCTTTCTTTGGTGATCTTGGGGGGTGCTCTGGATCTGGGAAAAGTAGGATCTTGGCGGATGCCTCCTGGGTCTCCATAAGGTTGTACTGACAGAATTCTTTACTGTCTGTTCCAGCTACATCCTGATAAGATACTTTTAAAAATTTAATAACTCCATGATAGAAAATTGGGCCAAATTAAAAGCTGATATTCAGAGCTTGATAGAAAATGTTTTAGGCCTCCTTTCCTCAGCTAAAGGTACCCAGAGGAAAAGAAGACTTTCTCATAGGTGGATGGATGTGATGTGTCAGTCCTTTGATATTTTTCAGGCAATTGGGAAATTTTTTGAGAAACTAAAAACAGCTGTTCTTGTTTTACATGACTAGTCTTCATGGGGCCAGAAGTGTGGTTCCAAATACTCAACTAATGAATCATGAAACTTTACATCAAAAACCAGGGATGTACTGTATGGTGACTAACATAATATAATAAAAAAAATTTTATTATTAAAAAAAAAAAACAACAACAAAGACCAACAATCCTTTTTTACCTAAAAATCCTCTATGTATTCTAACCATCCTGGCCATAAAAGATCAAAAGCCCTAGAAAGGACTTGAATTTATTTTCTCTGTGTCTTCCAATTGTAAATATACTGAGTTCTGCCTGGTCTTCTCCAGGAATTCCTTTCAAACGCAAACTCCAGGGAGATCATCTTTATCAAGTACAAATAAGACTGGGAAAGCCCATTTAAACTCTGACTTGCCAAGGACAAATACAAATCTTAAGTGTCTTTTCCACAAATTCTTTTTAAAAAAATCTTTAGCCATCTATGGGGCGCCTGGGTGGCACAGCGGTTAAGCGTCTGCCTTCGGCTCAGGGCGTGATCCCAGCGTTATGGAATCGAGCCCCACATCAGGCTCCTCTGCTATGAGCCTGCTTCTTCCTCTCCCACTCCCCCTGCTTGTGTTCCCTCTCTCGCTGGCTGTCTCTGTCTCTGTCAAATAAATAAATAAAATCTTTAAAAAAATAAAAAATAAAAATCTTTAGCCATCTAGGCAAATAATGTTCATTTAGCCAGCCCACCAAAAGAAAAACCCAAGACAAACAAACCAAAAGGACCTCAAATGCAACTTTTATAATTAGCGAATTTTCACCTATTTGATGGTAGTAATTTAAAAACAGAAGCTGAAAATTCTACCTCTGTCTCGTATGGCCATGTCTGTCTATACCTGTGTTGTAAATTGTTTCTGCCTCGGGGAGGCATTGCTAAAATAAATTTGTGAAAGAGCTATTTAGTGGGTTTTAAGATATGCAGTTGTGAGAAATGGGCATTCTAAAACTCAGAAAGATAGAAAGGACCCAAATGTTGTTCAGGTTCACGTGAATGGAAAAATATTTAATGTTAAAACTAGTTTGAGATCAATGGTTTAATTACAACAGACACGTGTTCAGAGTTGTCAGCATTGAATATAACACTACTTCCACCTGTTTTATTAACCAAATAAGTCGACCTTAACTTGTATAAGATCCATCAACAGCAACAACAAAACACATATGAGGGTTGACTTCCTCTAATGCCTCAGGAAGTTTTGTGAGTAATGTGAGCATCGTTGTTAAGAACAAGGAAATTAAATAGATGTAAATCCGATTAAAAGGTTTGTAGGTAGACTTCTAAATAGCTCCAAAATCTTTGGTAATTGAAATATCTTGAAAGTTTTGCTAAGTCAAATAATTGAGTTAAGTTCAAGCCATTAAATGTCTAGATCATTTCCAGGTAAGACAAAATCCTAGAACATTCATTACTATACACAGGCTTCTCTGCTTTGGGCTTGATGCAAAAAAACTAAAAATATTTGGATATGTGAATGATGCATCACAAAATTCAGGTGACACGTGCTTCTAGAAATTGTAAATGGCTTCATAACTTTGCAAGTTTAAAAAATGCTGATAGAGGGGCGCCTGGGTGGCACAGCGGTTAAGCGTCTGCCTTCGGCTCAGGGCGTGATCCCGGCGTTGTGGGATCGAGCCCCACATCGGGCTCCTCTGCTATGAGCCTGCTTCTTCCTCTCCCACTCCCCCTGCTTGTGTTCCCTCTCTCGCTGGCTGTCTCTATCTCTGTCGAATAAATAAAATCTTTAAAAAAAAATGCTGATAGAATAGACAGGCTCACCTCTTAGTTTTTGGTAGAAATGAAAGTTCATAAGGGTTAAGAATTCTAAGTAATATATGTAATGAAAGCTCCTAGAAATAAGGGAAATATCCTCATATCCCAGGAAGTAGGATGTGTTTGCAGTCAGAAGGCGTGTAAGGAGTGGAGATGCATTTTTTGTGTTGAGGGAAAAGAAAGTAATTTTGTCCTAACAGGAGGATGATTCTTTAAAGAAAAACATAGGACAAAAAGAGAATATAAAAAAGAACATCGTAGAAGGTTTGTGGGAAAGGCAGTGTTACAGGACTTCTTCTCCTTTCGTGCCCATGGTTCTTGGTCTTGCCGCTCCGAAGAACGAAGAGGTAGACCAGACGGAGTGGTGGCAGCAGAGCAAGGTTTATGGAGCCATAGCAAAGTGATAGTACAAAGCTCCCGAAGAGGGGCGAGACCCGAGAGGGTCGCCACCAAAATTTCTAAGTCTAGGGGTTTTTATGGCCTTGTTGGAGGGCTGTTTTAATCTGATTAACCCTCCATGAGCATGTCATCCATTCAGGCTGTCATCTATCTATCACGTAGGAAAGGGTGGAGAGCCCCTTCCAGGGTGGTGTCAAATCTTTTTAAGGGTGGGGGCCCCTGGCCCCTGCCTGCCTTTCTTCCAGCTGTCCTTCATCACTAGCTTTAAAAAGAAATAATAATGTGTGGTCAAGCGTCATAAAATTAAAATAAATTTATTAAGATATAAGTTTTAATATCAAAATTAAGCCCATACAAAATTAAAATTTGGTCTTCTCTCTGTTAAAAGAACAGTTTCCTTGAACTTTTGGTCTGCTTGTGCTAAGGTTATGACTTTTTTTTTTTTTTACCTTTTAAAGATTCTTGATTCTATTTAAGTAAGTGCTTTAAAAACTTTTTGATATTTAACAAACTTCCAAAAATCAAAATCAAGGAGAAGGAAGGAAGGAAGGAAGGAGAGGGAGGAAAAGGAAGGAAGAACGGAAGGGGAAAGGAGGGGAGGGGAGAGGAGAAAGAAGGACGGAGGGAGAGGGAGGGAGGGAGAAGGAAGATGTTTTGACTCAGAATGTTCCAAAAGATTTCTTAAACTAGTTGGGACTACTTAGTATGTAAGTTACATGGCAAGTATCATCAAATCAATAATAATGATACCAGGGCCTTTCGAGAGTCTATCTGCATGAATGTATCACATTGAATGAAGTCCTCTGTGCTTCTGCAAAGATGGCCCCTCACTGCAGACCCCCGCCATCCTAATACCCTTGTGACATGGCAAACCCTCTGCTTCTGAAAAAAAAAAATTACTATGGTCAAATAATGGTTGTAAATTCAACCAAGTCAGGGTTCTGGGAAGCCCCATAAAGGTCGCTTGGTTCTTCCTGGCTCCCTGCCAAACCCTAGTTTCAGTGTTCGCATTCCTTCACCCGGCCTGATACACTTAGGATGCCTCCAATGATGGATAGACATTGGCGTAGAGACTTCTATGCAATTTTCACACCTGCAACTGGACTTCATTAATCTGCCACTCAGTGTCGGTTATCCACATGTTCCTGTGGCTGTGGGTGTGTTTTCTGGATGCAGGTAAAGCCTGCCGCCAGGCTGAGGCCATCACGGAGAAAGAAAACAAAAGAACTACGAAAAACAGTTGAAATGTGTCTCCCACATGGGGTGTACTTTCCACCCTCTCTGGTGATCAAAGCACCCATTTCACTGGACAAAGCACAGGATCCTTAACAAAGACCTTACAAAATTCTAGAAATTCTGTCAGTGCACGACCTGTGGCTGATTCGTGTTGTCTTGTGGAGGTAGGACAACGACTAGAAGTCTCTAATGACTGATGCTCAAGCCTGTCCTCAGCAGGTTAAAGACTTCCCCGTGCCTAACTCAGAGGGACCGGTTAGTCACAGTCTAGGGCCTGGTGAGTTGGGTTCTGCAACATCAGCGGAGGAAGACAGCCCTCGTGCCAGGGAACGGGACCCGGCCAAGGGCTCCTGACCACTGACGCTCCCGCAAAGCTATAGGATGCCAGGGCCCCTGGATGAAGTTGACCAGGGAGGGAGGTGGCTGACCTTGAGGTAGACTCCCTGTACTCTGGCACCAGCATCCTGGTCTGCGTCTCCTAAGCTGTTGCGGGGAGCGGGGACCTCATTTATTCCGGGCTAGGAGATAATCTAACTGTGCCCCTAACTTTTCACCAGCAAAATAGGTCATCCCACTGGTCACTTCCCTAAATGCATATTGCTGAGTGGAGTAAGACACTCCTTGACTCCTTGCGGCAGGTCCCTATTTCCCTTATTAGGGGTAAATGTAAATGAGGCTGTCATTAAACACTTCTCCTTAGTTCTTATAATTATCGCAAAATCTGCCGCTAAAGCAACAGCAGTACAACAGAGTTCCTTAAAATCCCTCGCCGAAGTTTTCCTTGATAAGAGAATAACCCTCGATCATCTCCCAGCTGTGCAGGGAGGTGTCTGTGCTGATGCCAACCTCACCTGCTAGGCCAGGAAGGACACTGCTGGGGGAGCCGAAACTCCATTGCCTAAGAACAAGCCGCTGGGCTTACAAGGGTGACGATTTCCTCAGGGTCTTTCTTTTGACTTATCTGACTTTCATTTTTTAGGTCTTGGGGACCACGGCTCTAAAGTGAACTCCAAATGCCGGGAATCACACTGCTTGTAGACATCATCATCTCTCTGCTGCATTGTATTCTCTCCAAAGCTTCAATGTGTGTTCACAGCTGCTAACCACCAGGTGACTGACCTCCCTGAGCCTGGGATGCCTAGAAATGAGGAAAGCAACCAACCTAAAGAATGTGAGCCAGCAACCATGCCCTGTGATCCCAGAGGCTAAACGAAAATGTCACGAGCCTATAGAGACTACATAAAGCGGCGAGGAAGGTGAACCGCACACGGGAGCTGAGAGCGGCTCCGAATGCATGAAAATCACCTGTCTCAGTAAGGGCAGAGTCGATCAAAAGTCGGGATTGTTACAAAAAAGAAAATCACAGGCCCAAAAGAGTGACACAAGACCAAGTTCCCACACCGGCGGCTTCAAACCCAGTCTAATTATGGTTTAACCTCCCCCAGAAATTCGGCCTTCACCAGTCAAGCAGGAAATTTTCTTCCCATCAGCACCAGGGAGTCTGTCACCTGGGTCCCCTCCATCCCCCACAGGAAGATGAGGTCATGTGTATGATAAAACCAGGGTTTTCCCCCCAAGAAAACAGGCCTGACTCCTGGAACGATGCTCTTTTGCTACTAACTCCCTGCCCCAACCTCCCTGAACAAACCCTTCCATTTCATACAACTCCTCCGAGGGCCCACCTGCGTGCCAGATGGGGGGGGTGCCCGATTCCTGCATCATTTAATAAAGCCAATTAGATCTTCGCATAGAGGTGCTGGAATTTTCTTATTCAACAGTTCTGAAGTTTGACTTTGGGTGATTCATGTAGACATCAAAAACAAACAAACAAAAACTTGGAGGAAGAGATTATTCTTTATATCTTATTTTTCTTAAAGATTTATTATTAATTGGAGAGAGACAGAGAGCACAAGCCAGGGGAGAGGAAGAGGGAGAGGGGGAATCACAAGCAGACTCCCCACAGAGCTGGGAGCCTGACATGGTTCTTGATCTCAGTCCCCAAGGTCATGACCTGGACCGAAAGCAGGGGTTGGATGCTTAACCGACGGAGCCATTCAGACACCCCTCTTTATACCTGAAACATCTGGGCAGAGCTGCTCCTCATGCATGGTGGAACTGCTCTCAGAGAACATGTTTACCACACAAATAGGAAAAGCTGAGTAAGTGATGAATGAATGAACTGATGCATTGGGTCTGCAGAAAACCCACGAAAACTTCTTGCATGTTGACTATTTACCTGCCAGGCCATGACACGTCCCAGTTTATTACAAGTTGCAGCTTGTCCCTTCATCTCTAGGAAAACCCTAAAGTATGAATTTCTGCCAGTCACTAATCAACAGCAGACAAAACACCACGATTCCTGACCAGTGTTTGTTAGAAATCCATGAAAACATTTAGGACAAGGATTAATCCAAATGGCAAGGTTAACAGACAAGACAGGGTAAGAGTGTCACAAGATGAGGACACATGAAGAAAAAACAAACAGGGGCGCCTGGGTGGCTCAGTCGTTAAGCGTCTGCCTTCGGCTCAGGGCGTGATCCCGGCGTTCTGGGATCGAGCCCCACATCAGGCTCCTCTGCTGGGAGCCTGCTTCTTCCTCTCCCACTCCCCCTGCTTGTGTTCCCTCTCTCACTGGCTGTCTCTCTCTCTGTCAAAGAAATAAATAAAATCTTCAAAAAAAAAAAAAAGGAAAGAAAAAACAAACAAGCAAGAAATATTTTCAAGAAACAAGGGTAGGAAGAGGGAAGTGAGGAGGAATGTTGCAAGGAAAAGAGGCATTAGCCCAGTGTCCCCCACGAGCCACATCCATGTCCATCACAGGGGAGCTTCCAGCCACAAAGGACAGAAATCCACCTTGTTGGGCTGAAACCACATGGGGATTGTATTGGCTGGTGGACTGGGGAGCTCAGAGTCAGTGGGATTCCAGCACCTTCTGTGGGTCTGTGGGTCTGCCTTCGCTTCTTCAATGCTTTGGTTTTGCTGTTGCTGCTGTTTTCACCATTACTGAAGTATGACGACAAATGAACATTGGGCCTCTGGACAGTGTGCAGTGTTCGAGCAGCCCAGGGAGGAAGGCTGGGAGGCACCACGGGCCGTGCGGGACCGCACAGGCTCTAACAGGGGCAGCAGAGCCTGTGACGGGACATGAACGAAGGTCCTCCTGAGGAAAGTCTTCCAGCAACTCCTCAGAGAGGACGGCCTGAGGAACCATGGGAGCCCGGGGCACATGGGGTGTGCAGGGAGCTGATGCTCACGTCCTTACCTGAGTGTCCCCAGGGTGGCAGGCTGCATTTTAGAAGGAAAATGCAGAACTGGTCAAGGAAACTTCTACTGAAACAAGTCATGAAAATTAATATTTTATGTAGCATTTATCACATGTTAGAATATTTTTATTGCTACTTTCTTTTAAAAACATAAAATGAGGTAATCACTTGATGTTTGGTGTATGTGGACATGGTGACATTGAGCCCACAACCAAGCCAGTTGACTCGGCCACCACCTCACACCCGGAACTTCTCTTTTCTCTTTCTTTTCTTTTTCTTTCTTCTGGTGAGAACACTTGGGATTTACCCTCTTGGTAAATTTCACATATACAAGGCTTCATCTCAGGCTTGCTTCTCTGGTGCTGAAAAACTGTATTTATTTCAGGCTTCATACACTAACCTTATCATCCAGGAGAGGAAGGACATCTCTTTCCCCTGCCATTGACCACAAGGATCAGGTTCCCTGTGACCCGTGCCCCCTGGAGCAGGTGCCTGGCCCTGAACCATCACTGTGAGTGATACAAGTGGCCTCTCTCTGGTGATTGGCCTGACCTGCAGGTTACCTGTCCATCCTTCAACATGTCTCATTGTGGCCTCAGGCTGATCAGAGCCCAGGGCTACACAGGAGGGGGGAGTCAACCAACCAAAATCCACAGGGTGGCCACAAAAGGGGAATGAGGGAGACTGCAAGTTAGAGAAACAGCCAAGCACTCTGATCCATGAGAGAAGATTCCAGAAGTCCCATGATTTGCTCTCCCCCTTCCCATTTTTCACCTTTGCCACATCTCCCATATTAATGTTATTTTCCAGAAATGTTCACATGTGTAGGGCGAGGAGCCTGCATGTGGTCCCTCTGGACAGTCTTCTGTCCTGGACTCTTCTTTCAGCTCCTAAACGAGTTAGAAAGAAGCTCCTGTCCCCTAGTTCAATTCACATAACTTGTTGACTAACAAACTGGTTACAAACAACAATAAAAACCATAAATCAGGCTCTGAAGACACAGAAGACCTTTTCGTCCCCACTACTTGACACTCGGGATGTCCCTGCTGCAGGTCAGAGCCCGAGAACGGTTTGTGGAGTTAATTAATGAAAGCGAGGGTCACTGAGTCTAGCCGTGGCGTCTCCACTCGCACTGCCGTGGGCGTTGTCGGTCGCAAAGGTGCATGTCCATTATCACGGAGTCTGTCTGTGCTGATGGGCTGCCTGCTGATGTGGATTTGAACCCCACACATGCGCGCACCACTCGTCGTGCACACGTGGAGCGTCCCGACATGGGTCACCCACCTCGGGCGACTCCGGGGGAGGCTGAGCAGGGGTTGCTCGGCCTTCCTGTGCTCCCCCCGCATAGTGAACACGTGTCCTCTTTGCTGTTCTTTCGGCGCCACATGCTCTGCGTGTTCGCGCTACTCTAGGGATGTCACTGTGGAAAACGGCCCTGACGCCCGGAGCCGTGGGACTGACTGGTGTCCTAAGCCCAGAAGGTGGATGTGCCTCGTGACAAAACAGCTGTGCAGGTGCGGCTCGCGCGGGCTCCTGACACAGAGCTGTGGGCCCCGAGTCCGCTGGTGACGGGTCGGCCGTGCGGTACATCCAGGAGAGGAACAGGACTATCCGGAGGTCTTCGTGGCGCCTTTCCAGAAAATGCTACGGTAACATCGAAGGGGCTGTGAGGACGGCATGGGAAAGGAGGAACAGCAGCGATATTCCCCAGATTCATGAGACGATGACTGTTTCTTGTTTCTTAGTCTCTAAAACCATCGTGGGCAGCACAGCTGCGGGGCTGAAAGCAGACGCTGGCGATCACAGTCGGCAGCTGGGACATGTGCGCACTTCTGAGCTGGTGTTTCAGTAGAGGGAAATACTCCATACGCTACCTTCCTCACAAACACATCTACATACTAGAGAAGCTGTCTTTAAACACAAACACACATGAAACCAGGCTGGGTAGTCATCGGGTGGCAAGTGTTGTGAGCAGAGGCTCCCAGGACCCCAACCCCACAATTCCCCCAGGAGCAACGGCTCACTGTCACGGACTCCGTGTCCTCAGGATGGTCACACGGCAGCCACGGAAGCCAGAAGGCACTGTATGCACTGTCCCTGCTGGATCCCCATTCATCCCTGACCACGACACTCCCGTTCTCTTTCCTGGAGCGTCCCTTTCCCTTCAGCGACACACTCGTATGCTACGTCTCAGACGTCACATGTACGCACGCGTGAGTCCCCTGCTGATTTTGCTAAAGTACAAATTGTGATTCAGTGAGTCTCAGCGGAGGACAAGACCCTATATTTCTATCCAGCCCCATGGTGACAGCCCTGCTGTCCCTGAGCCCCACAACCAGCAAGCATCCTGCCTTCCTGTTTTTATTCAGAACCCTGGGACCAACAGATCCATCCCATCGGTGTCTGTAGTTAAATAATAGAAATCTTCACAGGAAAACTCATTTCAACCTAGGGGCCTGGAGATGTCAACAGGACAGGGAAAGTGTGAAGACCTTGGCCAAGGGAGAACATTTTTAACAAGAAAAGCACTAAATATCTCAACTACTACGAGCATGTCAGGAAGCAAAAGAAAAAGAAAAACCTAAGAATATAGCATAAATTCAACACATATTTTTATTGGGGACATATTCCATGCAGGGGAGGCTCCTTGCCAAGGATACAAATATTACATAGACATGAACTTTGCTCTCAAGAATCCTAAGAATTAGAAGGGAAAAAGGACCTCATGGGGGCAACCAGGGCTGGGGGTCAGGAATAGATTAGCCGAAGTGCAGGTTTAAACGGAGGAAATTCTCACGAGGCAGATACTGCCTCCACTTCTGAATCAGGCAGGGCTCACTGGAGGAAGTAACACCTGATGCCAGTGACCCACAGATATTGATGGGACTTCATTTTCCAATGAGTTAATTTTGAGAGTTGAGTTCCAGAACCAAGTCAGAACAACAAACTCCACTGAATTACACTGAGCTTATACTGACAACAGATCATTAAGCAGAACTGAAGGACAAAGCTGCACACAGACAGTTGCAAGGACGTCACCACTGAGCTGGGTTTAGGTAAGTACTGGAGGCTGGGCTGCTGGGATCTCGCTCAGAACGGAGGTCAGTGCATGGACATCTCCAGTGTGTTTTCCTGGGAGGAACAGAGGAGGAGTCAGTCTGCAGCAGATGGAAGTGAGGACTGCAGGGGGACAGGGCACTGGGAGCAGGAGGGCTGAGGACAGACCGAAAGGTGGGGAGACACATGGGAAAGAGCAGGAAGGTGGCTCCAGAGACTTACCAGCGCTTCCAGAGCCACAGCGCCAGACCTGCCAGAAGCACCAGGGGCACTATCACCGCCAGGAAGACCAAGCCCATGGAGCGGGGCTGCTCTGTGGGTTTGGTGCACAGACGGTGTCATTTCCCATCCACCTGAGGTTGAACTCTACCTCCCTGGTCCTCTTTGCTCGTGTCACCCTCTGCCTCTCCAGCTGCCCTTCCTCCTTTCACTTCTCCCATCCCTCCTCAGAGATGGATCCTTCACCCAACCCTCTGGACCCTCCCACATCTAGAGGGCCCCCACTCTCAGTTCTCCATCCCTTGGTTTACTGATATTAGTCATTTTTGGTCTAGAATCCCTAGCAACCCAAATTTTTCATCTGCTTCTCATCCTCTGCTCTAACACCAACCACCCCCTTTCTCAGCCAGGTCCAGCTCTTTCTCACCCCAGTAGAGGACCATGTCCTGGCCTCCTAGACTGCTGTGTCTCACTCGGCAGGACAGGCCAGCTGCCTCCGTGGCTTCACAACCAAGGACATCTGAAGATACCACGTGCCATCAGCATGGGGCAGGACGTCGCCTCGCTGGGTGCCCCGCTGCTCCTGCTCACCCTGCATCCACATCACCCACACAGGCTTGGGGTGGAAGCCAGAGATGTGGCACACCAGCAGCAGACGGCCGGGACCGGGACTGGGGCCAGCGGACAGCCAGGCCTCTGGCCTCACTGCAGACACAGGAGATATTCACAGACTGAGAGGGTAGATCTTCACATCACTTTAGATGGACGCATCATTCCACGTCCAGAAACCTGTTACCATTATCCCCTCTCCCTGTTGACTCCTTCTTACTCAGATTATGAGGGAATGGTGCAAATTTATGAGCACAGAATGCAGCATGCTTGGAGGGAGGGAGCAGGACTGACCTTGTCGCTGGAGATCTGCCTTCCCTACATCAAAAAGACTCGAGAGATAGCGGGGACAGTAGTCAATGATGAGGGTTTGTATTAATTCATTGTCTTCATGGTATTGATTAAATAGTCTGCAGACCTGCTGAGCCCTACTTCCTCCCTTTGGCGATGGCCACCATGACATGTTCCAGAAACTTATGAGATCCGATCCTTGATAAGCAATCCTCATGAAGCCAACTGATGGTTTTCCAACATGCAGCTCACAGCCTATTACCATCTGTACCTGAAAAGGATCTGGGGAAAAGAGACTGTGAGTTATAGGACAGGGGGAGAGAAAGAGATGAAATGATATGTGTGGAAACCAAGGATGGTGGAAACAGAGGGAGAAGTTCAGAGAATTGGAGGGGATGGAGCACAGTTTGGCTTGAGGAGATGCTCACAGGAGGGGAAGTGGTGCTTGCTGTAGGCAAAGGAAGAGGTGAATGAGGAAGGAGCAAATGTTGGAAGAGAGACATGAAGGGTGTGGGCAGATGATAGGGAAGGGGTCAGTGGGAGAGCTGGAGTACAAACAATCTGGGGTGAAGGGAGTGCAGTGGGGGTACAAGGAAAGCATAGACAAACATCTCTGCTGGGATTGGATGGGGGAGAAAAGCACACAGTTCCAGGAGTCAGTCACAGAGTGAGGGACGATTGAGTGCCTGCTTGGAGACCAGGGAAGGGAGTGGTCACAGGAGAGGCTAGTGGGAGACAGGAGAACACAGCATGTGGTCAATGAGAGGAGTGGACAGTAGCGAAAGACATGAAGCTTTTCAAGAATCGGGGTCTGATTTCCACCCAGGCCCACACAGGTGAGATTCAGATTTATGTTGGGGAGATGTGAGGTTCAGAAGCCAGTGGAAGCTCTTTCCTAGAGGAAGAAGGAACTCCAGGAGACACACACACCAGCCACCTCCATCACACCTCTGAAGGAACTGAACTCACATTCGAGCTGCCATTTGCTGACATGTTCACGGAAATCCTGATTAACTAAAATGGTGTTTGAATAGAATAAATTTTCCCCTGTCACCACTTCCTCATTGCTTAAGTTGCCCTGGGACCAAGGCCACAGGAAAGTGAAAGTGTGAGTCTTATTGTCCCAGGCATGAGTCTGCAGCTCATCCAGCCAAACTGAGCCCAGATTTTGTGTCCAGGAACGGTTGTAGAGGAATGACGTTCGGATGACTCGGAAGTAGATTGGCTCCTGGAAATCTGTGGGAAAAGACAGATTGACTTTGGAAGAGGAGGTCATTGGGAAGGAGAGAGAAAGGAGAAGAAGGTGGCAGGGAGGGGGACAAAAATCAGGAGGACAGGGAAGACGTAGTTGTCTCAGGAGACATGTGCTGCCCCAGAGCCCTGAGCTCCGTACCCAACCGTCAGAGAAGCACACGGCCCTGGGGTCAGGGATGCTCGGGATGAACCAGGCTCACGCTCTCATCCCCAAGTATATGGTGGGGACCCACGGCCCTAGTGTACACACACAGCACAAGTGCACAGATGCACACATGCACAAACACACTTACACAAAACAACCTACACAGGTACATATGCACACAAGTACACAGACACAGAAACACACATACACGCACATACACGTATTAAAACACACACACACAGTCACATAAACGCACACACACACACATTTGCACACACTGGGTGGGGGGAGAGTTCTCACCATCATCACTGTCACCACCTGGGAGAAGAACTGCCAACAACGCAAGTTGTAAAAGCAGCATTGTATCTGCAGATGTTCTCTCTTTCTCTTACATCGTGGTTCTTTGACGGCTGTTCTAACAAACCTACCCCACACACAGCACCTCTCTTCTGACTTCCTCTCCACACACAAGCCTTCCATGAGTTTCTGAGATAATGCAAATGTGCTCCTCCCTCAACCCTGGACACCTACTCAGACTCTCACTTCCCCTCTGGTCTGACTCTCCTCTCTGGCTTTCAGCTTCTCCCTGTCACCAGCTTCCATCCTGCTCCCTGTCCCCTAATTCATTTGCTTCAGAACCAGTCCTGTGTGGCATAGAAAAGTCACCCCACATCTTGTGCCTTTCCTTCCCATCCAGACAGTAATCCATGAAAACGCACAGCTCCCCAGCACCCAACCTTGAACCCTGCTGTCACTCTGTCCTTCCTGCCCTTGTGACACCCACTATGTATTTCCTTCCCCATCTCACCCCCACCCCAGCTCATTCACATTCTGACTTCTCACTGCTTGTGTTAAAAACCAAAATCAACCAGTTAATTTGAAGATCTAATTGGTTTTATGAAGCGATTCAAGAATATGGCAGCACCCCTTCTTGCAGATAGAGGGGAGTTCTGAACAGTGGTACAAATGGGGGCGTTATATGAAGGAAGTTGACAAAAGAGATAGGACTGTTTCAGGGAAGGTCACCTTCCTTTAATTGGGAGAGCAGGGGTGTTATCATGCAGATGACATCCCCTCCTTGCAGGTGGAGAGGGCCCATGTGACAGAGAACCTCAGTCGTGCTGACCAGAGAATTCCTCACTGATGGATAAACATTTCTGGGGGAGGTAGAAACTGCAGTAGGTTAGGGATTAAACAAGTTTTGGGGACGTGGCCTGGCCTGAGGCACCATATTGGGCCCATGGGTTTCTTTTTAACCGTTGTTCTATTTGCTTGTCCAGATTCCCCCATGATTGCCTGTCTAACAATATCAGCAACCACCAGCCCACCATGATTCCTAGAGAGGAACCAGTAGCCACCAGAGAGACCACAGGACATTGAAACATCTGAAGAATACCTTGTCTGTCTGACTTACATTTTATATATTCACTCCTCAAACAGTCACTTAGCACCTGCTGGATCCACACATCATGCTACATCGATGAAAATACAGTGTTGACAGTGCAATTATTTTATTGAGGTAACTTTTGTCTACCTGGGATGAAAAACACTTAAACCAAGTATTTTTCATTTTGGTGTGTTGAGTTTTATTATAATAATGGGAAGGAAGGAACCAGGAAGGAACCAGGCTGACACTCTCATCCCCAGGTATGTGTTGGGGAATCCACTTATTCCCCACTCTATTTATTATAATGTGCACACTTCAGACAAAAACAAGCCTGCTTGAAACAATATTTTCTAAAGTGGTGACCCGGGCTGATGTTTGTCCACTCACAATCTTGACTCACTGTTGGGCCCCAGCTGTCCCTGCCCCCTCGTGATCCCCACATCTGACTGAGGGCCTGGCAAGTGGGACGTGATCAGTGATTATTTCTGAATGATTGAGTAATTCCATTCTGGGATCCAATTATTCTTAAATATCATAGTGATCTTCAACATAAAACTTTTTTAGTTGTAATCCTACTTGTTGAAATGAGAATCTTATGCAGTTTTGCTTAGAATAAAGCCATATGCTAATAATCAGAGTGTTTACACAGAGGGTCCTGCTGCGAACCTCCTATTACTTGTAATAAGAAACCACGAGAATTTGTAGCAAGGGAAGTTAGTAGAGTGTTCTGGAATCACGTATCCAGATTCCCTTCTTACTGTTGCTGCTTGAATGTTCCATGCTTGTCTTCTCAAGAGCTTCCCTCAGCTGGACATCCTGACCTTCCTCTTTCATGGTGTCCTTAAGTGGTTAAAGGCTCTTCAATATTTGTTTGTGCTTCATGTCATCTGGATAAATGTGTTTGAACTATTTGTCCTGTTATTTCTTGGTTTACAAGTAAACAGAAATAATCTTAGGATCATATTATAAAGATAACATTTTTTGGAAAGTTAAGATTGGAACATAGAAAACTAGAAAGAGCTCATGCCCATATTTAAGATTATGAAAAGCTGGATAATCAAAACCATGTCTCTTGAATCCATCAGAGCCGAAGGATCAGGGCAGCCTAACCCAAAATCCAGGGAAAGACGGGCTCCTCCGAGGAAACAGGGGATGCAAACCCTTGCCTACTTGGGACAGATGCCAGATGCTCTATAAGTCGGAAAGAAAAATTCCACTGAGACTGTTAACAAATGACTGAGGTTAGCATGAGCACCTGGAGCCCCTCAGGGTCACAGACTCAGGAAATTCACTGTAAGGAGGCTTTATCCCACCACCTCACCAGGGTTCCTGACAGGCTGGAATCCAGGATACAGACCAGGGAACTGCTTTCTCAGGGTACAAGCCTGAGGCGTGAGAGGACCTGCTGCCTGAGAAGGGCAAGAAGGCCACCACGCCCCACACAGAAAGAAGCCTTCACCAGCTGTGAGAAGGGCAGGGAACTGAGAGCACAGGTGAGGCCACACTGCAGCTGGGGGTAAGGGCCGGTGGGAGAAGGACAGTACCACATCCTGTCCCAGACTAAGAGGTTCCATCTGTTGAGGGATAGGCGAGAACCCTTAGAAGGCTCAACCCCAAAACTGAAAAACAAAGCACCTGGCCGAGGATGAGACTGGATCAGAACAGAGCTACTGCCCCACTCTCTGTGCAAAGTAGGCTAGCCAGCCAGGTACCAAGAGCAGCTCCTGCTGTTGGAAGGGCAAGAGGATGAAGATGTCAGGGAGAAAGAGTTTTCTCTACCTATTACGGTTCCTCTAGCTAGACTAGAATCAGACTGACATGAGACAGATTAACAGGAAAAATAAAATTCGATTGCATATGTCCAGGGAATCCACACAGACATGGAATTCCAAAGACAGTGAGGCAACATGAAGCTTATGTGAGCTCAGGAGCGGTGTCGGGGTCTAAGGATACAAAGGGGAGGAAGACCATTAGGGGGAAGGTGAGAGGAGAGTTTTGGAAAGCGAAGGTGCTCTATTATGCAGGTAAATTTCTTAGGTAAAGAGGAATCTCTGTTAAAAGCTCTCTTCCTGGTATTGGCAGGCAGGTGAGGGGGAAGTAAAGATTTTCTTGAATCTGCTTGGTTTTTGTTGCTTTTAACTCAAAATAATGTTTCTGTCAAAGTCACCCATCTGGAGGAGGTCTGCTATTGGTCCCTATAAAGATAAATCACCCTGAGGAACATCCCAAAGATAATACTCACAGTCGCTAAGAACCAAGCCCTCAGGCAAACAGCCCCACCCTATAAAGAAAGTAATGGGAAAAGAATGTAAGGACTGTGGACACAGCCACCAAAACAAACCCAGGTACCTGGACTAGAGGGACTGAACCTTCTACACAACACTTAGCAAAAGAAGAGGCAGACACATGTCCAGGCTAAAAATACATATCCTACTTACCTCCGTGTCTTATCCTAATGAGATGTCTGCAGTTTGATCAAAAATTATGAAACATATGCAAATAAGTGCAGGGGAGTGGTGCCCCCAGGCACCTAGGAGAGTCTGCACTTGTCCTTGGAGTCCCTGTGCCCAAGGGAGAGTGACATCTTGCACATGAAATGAACAAAACCCACAGCAACAACAAGAAACACTATGACAGGTTGAATGGTAGACTTTAAAGAAAGGAGAAATTTTGTATTTTAAGGCCTTTAAAAGCTTTTTTCCCTCTGCTTTTTAAGTATGAGACCTCACAATTGCCTTTTGCACTGGACCCTGAAAATTATAAGTGTCCAGTGCTTACACCCTTGAGTTTGGTGCGAGGAGAGTGGGAGGGGGTGGTGGGTTTGAGCAGGAAAGAGAAGGAAGAGTGGTAACAAAATGAGGAGTGCAGCAGAAGACAGAGTGTGAGTTAAGGGTCTCCAGAAAAAAAAAAAAAAGATAAAACACAGCTTTCCTGACGTAAGAAAAGTCATTTTAGGCCCCCAGGCGTTCTGTGAAAGTAGGTATGAACAGCCACTGTCAGGCCAGGAGATAGCCTAATCCTATCACAAGAAATCAGTGGTAAAACTTGCAGGGATGGTTCCAAAGTGAAGACTGACCTGACACACACTCTTGAGTTTTCTTTGCGGGATCTAAACCCATTGGAGCCCCACATCCTAGACCTACTGGAACCAGAGAATTGGTGATGCCCACTTCTGTTGACCTCATGACTGACCTGAACTCTGTCACCTTCAGGTGACTTTTGCCCCCGTTGGGTGCTGAATTCCGCATTGCGCTAGGCCTTTCTTGAGAATGGATGTGTTGCTCTTACTCAAATTTCCTCAATTTTGTAGAAACACTGCTTTGAGAAAGATCCCCATTGTTCTCCTTACTTGTTGCAAGTAAAACCCTTCCTTGTGCTATTTTTTGGCTTGATGGTGTCTTTTGGCTCAACACCCACCAAGAGGCAAGTGCAGTTTCAGATCACAGAAGGAAGAGAAGGAGGAGGAGGAGGAAGCAGAAGAGGGTTGGATATTGAAGTGGAGTGGGGCCACTCATTCTTCAGCTCAGCTCCTGTGGGCAGAGGTGACCCCAATCAGGGGTGCAGGAAGCAGCTGTTATGTTAGTCATGGTTCCACTGAGGATCTACAGTTTTTTCAGCATAGAGGTCAAGGGCACGCTGCCCCGAAATGGGCCACTTTGGCACGACATTATTGTCAGTTAAAAGAAATCAAAATCCAGCAGATTTAGGAAAAGCTCTTTGCCTCCCCCTCAACTGTCTACATTTACATTGGAAAGAAGAGACTGTACCAGGAAGAGAGCTATTAACAGAGATTCCTCTTTACCTAAGAAACTTGCTGCATAATAGAGCACCTTTGTTTTCCAATCTCTCCTCTCACCTTCCTCCTAATGGTTTTCCTCCCCTTTGCATCCTCAGACCCCAACACCTCTCCTGAGCTCACATAAGCTTCATGTTGCCTCACTGTCTTTGGAATTCCGTGTCTGTGTGGATTCCCTGTGCAAATGCAATTAAATTTTATTTTCTCTTGTAATCTACCACATGTCAGTTTGATTCTTAGCCCAGCTAGAAGGACCATGAAGGGCAGAGGAAATTCCTCCTCCCAAGCACCAGCCAGCTCCACTTCTGCATGTGCGCTTGACTAAGAGTGGACAGAGGACAAGTTCTGAAGGAGGAGATAGGAGAGGGGCTTCTCAAGAGAGAAAACTGTGGGGGAGAGGGAATGGCTGTCAGATCACTGACAATCGTGTAATCCCTAGACACAGGAGCCCCCAGGAGAAATCTGGGAGGTGCTTGGAGGTCACTTGGCAGAGTGATCCAGCCCCCTCAGGGAGCAGGGCATCTACCATGTCCCCAGACTTCCCTGAGACTCTCCTTTTGGCTCATTTGTGCTTAGACCTTGAGCACAGTCCTGTTTCTCTAACAGCCCTTGCTGGGTGCCCCCCAAACACCATCACAGTCCTTGAATGTCTCCCTCCTCAGGACCTGGATGTGATCCCCCTCCCCACACAGCCCCACACTCATCTAACGTGCCCTCCGCACCAACAGAAATCTCAGCTTCCCTGCGGGAGAAATCCACTGCCCCTAATAACCATTTGCCTTTTACTGAGCTTCTCGTTTCACCCACTCTCTGCCTCCAGGTTCTCTCCCACCTGTCTGGCCTCCAGGAGCTCTCCCCGCACCTGCTCTTGGGGATTCTTGCCTCTCACACCACATCTCTTGTGCTAAAAGAGCTTTGGACCAAGTCAAGAAAACTCCTGGCTGGGACACCCGTGCATGCAGTGAGTTGGAGAAATCATACTGGCGTCTGGTCCCAATATCCTCGTCTGTATATGACCGGGTTGAAAGAACTGAATATTTTCTAGCAGCACCCTGGGCTCTGACACTCCGCATGTCTTCCTGTGTTCCTGTCTCCTCCCACCCACGTGTTCCGCTCCTCCCCACTCTGCTCTGCAGCCAGGCTCCACGTGGCCTTCACCTCAACTCCCAGGACCTCCCCTCCATTTCCTCCTCGTCCCTACCCCTTCAATCCAACCTCAGTCCTTCCTTCCAGACTCACTTTCAAACCTAAAGCACCATTTTCTCATATGACCCTTGGAATTCTGTGTGCAAATATACAGAACAGATATGGATTCTATTCCTGGCAAGATGACATGCTCCAAAACTTGAAAAGACATATAATACAAACACCAGAAATGCATGATTTGAAAAAAAAAAATGTCTTTTAGTTCTTCTTGAATGCAGAGCTGCATTCATAGTGAAAAATGGAAACACCTAGAGAATAACACAGAAGAAATGGGAAGCTGACGTGGCAAACAGGGCGTTTGAGCTACAAGGCACCATATGGGTCTCCTGGGGTTGGGTGCTCTGGCCGCTCTGCTTGGATCAGGAGACAAGGCCTGAGACCAGGCAAACAGGTGAACATTGCCATAGAGGCTTCTGCTGTGTTCTTTCAGTGACAGGAGGGGCCGGGAAAAACCCACCCAATTGTACAGAAGAGGAAGCTGGTTCCATCTGTGTGTTCCCTGAATGCTGGCTTCCTTATTTGCTTGTTCCTCATTCTAAGAATTACAACTCACAAGTGTGACACTGGAGTTCACAGATTTTCTACTTGTGAGACCCCGGAGTACACAATCCAATAAATTAAAATAATGGGCAATTCCAAGTGTGTAACACCCCTGTGACACTTGGTGAAATTTTAATGCAAAGTTGATCTCAAGAGAGCCGCCCTCAACACAAGCTGCAAAAGCTTCCCCGCGCATAAAGCCCTTCCTAATATGAGGCCACAATCCTAAATTAGAGAACATGGAGAGAAATAATGCATTATGTTGGCAGACAGACAAATAATACATTAGATCCCTCAAGAAATCACACATAGCAGAAATATTTTAAAAGCTTAAAGATATAAAAAAGAAATAACACCAGAAAAGAATCAGACATCAAAAAATACCAGACAGATTTTTTTTTTTTTTTAGATTTTATTTATTTATTTGACAGAGAGAGAGATAGCCAGCGAGAGAGGGAACACAAGCAGGGGGAGTGGGAGAGGAAGAAGCAGGCTCCTAGCAGAGCAGGGAGCCTGACAAGGGGCTCGATCCCAGGACCCTGGGATCATGCCCTGAGCCGAAGGCAGACACTTAACAACTGAGCCACCCAGGTGCTCCCAGACAGATTTTTAATAGCAAATTAACCCTCTAGAAATAAACACTCTAACCACTGTACTAAAAACTCAGTGGGTGGAGTAAGTAACAAATAGAGATGGCCTGATTGCATTTAATATTGATTTTTTGTTTTATTCATTTTGCCAGGACCCTCGCTATCAGATAGAAAGCAGGTGCGGACACTCTCCACTGTGTGTTTACTCAGAGCTCTACTTAAGAGCATCCTCTACAAAAACTATCTTAAGAAGACTTTGATTTTCCCCAGTAAGCTCTGGAAATGCTGCCTAAGTGTTTACTTATTATCCTGCAAGGACTGTTGTATGTTTGTTTACTTTGCTATCTTGCTGAATGCCTAACTATCTAGAAGAAAACTTTGGATTAGTCGGCTGGAGTTGCCACAGCAAACTACCCCAGACTGGGTGTATTCCTAACAGCTCTAGAGACAGAAGCCCAGGACCAAGGGGTCAGCAGGTCTGCTTCCTCCCGAGGTCTCTCCTTGGCTTGTAGACGGATGGCCACCTTAGCCCTGTGTCCTCACATCACATTTTCTCTGTGCAACCCGGGTGTCTAGGTCCAAATTTCCTCTCCCTTTAAGGACACCATTTAGAGTAGACTAGGGCCCACCCTATGGCCTCATTTTAATTACTCTTTAAAGGCCCTAATCTTGAGGGTGAGGGCTTCAACATATGAATTCCAAGGAGACACAGCTCAGCCCATAACACTGGATATTTTCACTTTTCAAAATTCTTCACTTCCAAATGTGGGTTTTTTTAAAGATTCTATTCGGGGCGCCTGGGTGGCTCAGTTGTTAAGCATCTGCCCTTGGCTCAGGGCGTGATCCCAGGGTCCTGGGATCGAGCCCCGCATCAGGCTCCCTGGTCCACTGGGAGCCTGCTTCTTCCTCTTCCACCCCCCGCCCCCCCTCCCGCTTGTGTTCCCTCTCTCGCTGGCTGTCTCTCTCTGTCAAATAAATAAATAAAATATTTAAAAATAATAATAATAATAAAAATAAAGATTTTATTTATTTATTTGAGAGAGAGAGCAGGAGGGAGAGAGAGAGAGAATCCGAAGCAGACACCATGCTGAGTGCAGAGCCTAATGCGGGGCTTGAACCCATGCCCACAAGATCACAACTTGAGCCAAAACCAAGACTCCATCACTCAACCCACTGAGCCACCCAGACACTCCATTAAATGTGTTTTTTTTAACAGGCGTGTTATTGATTTCTAGACCTCAGAGACTGTTGCTCTGGCCTGTGAAAGTAACGTCTAACCTCCCCAAAGCCTGTAACTCTCTGTTGTCTTCTTATTAATAATTGTTGCCCTGGTATTTATGTTTACATCAACATCTATGATCTACAATGTATAAATAATTCTGGTTTTTCTTTATCAAATCCAAAAAGAAACATATTTTTCCTCTTCTTCCACTAGACGCACTTGAAGAAGAGGAAAAACAAAGAGCTACTCTCATATTAAGATTTTTTATGAATCTAGGGGTGCCTGGTTGGCGCAGTCATTAAGCATCTGCCTATGGCTCCGGGCGTGATCCCGGTGTTCTGGGTTCGAGCCCCACATCAGGCTCCTCAGCTGGTAGCCTGCTTCTTCCTCTCCCACTCCCCCTGCTTATGTTCCCTCTCTTGCTGGCTGTCTCTCTCTCTGTCAAATAAATAAATAAAATCTTAAAAAAAAAAGATTTTTTATGAATCTAAAATAACTACGATTACTTTATTACATTTCATTGGCATAAGGATACAGAACACAGAACACAGGAATGGAACAAGAGTTCAGAAACAGATCCATATATACGCACCCAACCTAACTGGTCCTGCATATCAGTGGTATTAGACAAGTGACTAACACAGCTAAAAATAAAATGTTACCTGTATTTCACACGAAGCACAAAAATCAGGCCCAGGTATATTGTAGATCTAAATGTAAAAGGTAAATAGCTAAGCTTCTCAAAGGCAAATAGTACAGTGGTTTTCAAGGATGATCCCCAGACCAGCAGAATCAGCATCACCCGGAAATCGTAAGAAATGCAAATGCTTGGACCTCTTTCCCCACCTAAAGACTTAGAAACTCTGGAGGCATGCCCCAACGATTTGTGCTTTATTTTTTTTTTTAAGATTTTATTTCTTTATATGACAGAGAGACAGCCAGCGAGAGAGGGAACACAGCAGGGGAGTGGGAGAGGAAGAAGCAGGCTCCCAGCGGAGGAGCCCGATGTGGGACTCGATCCCGAAACGCCGGGATCACACCCTGAGCCGAAGGCAGACGCTTAACGACTGCGCTACCCAGGCGCCCCACGATTTGTGCTTTAAAATGCCCTCCAGCTGAGTAATATTCCATTGTATATATGGATTACTCAGCTATCAGAAAAAACGAATTCTCAACATTTGCTGCAACATGGATGGCACTGGAGGAGATAATGCTAAGTGAAATAAGTCAAGCAGAGAAATACAATTATCATATGATTTCTCCCATCTATGGAACATAAGAACTAGGAAGATCGGTAGGGGAAGAAAGGGATAAAGAAAGGGGGGTAATCAGAAGGGGGAATGAAGCATGAGAGACTATGGACTCTGAGAGACAAACTGAGGGCTTCAGAGGGGAGGGGTTGGGGGAATGGGATAGACCGGTGATGGGTAGTAAGGAGGGTACGTATTGCATGGTGCACTGGGTGTTATACGCAACTAATGAATCATCGAGCCTTACATCGGAAACGGGGGATGTACTGTATGGTGACTAACATAATATAATAAAAAATCATTAAAAAAATAAAAATAAAAATAAAATGCCCTCCAGGGGCGCCTGGGTGGCTCAGTCATTAAGCGTCTGCCTTCGGCTCAGGGCGTGATCCCAGGGTCCTGGGATTGAGCCCCACATCAGGCTCCTCCACTGGGAGCCTGCTTCTTCCTCTCCCACTACCCCTGCTTGTGTTCCCTCTCTCGCTGGCTGGCTCTCTCTCTGTCAAATAAATAAATAAAATCTTAAAAAAAAAAATTTTTTAATAAAATAAATAAAATAAAATGCCCTCCAGATGATTCTACTTAAATTTGAGAATTACAGGTTCAGGAGACTATCTTGTGACCTCAGGACCGGAGTGAATAATTTACAGGATTAGATAACTATAGTCATAAAGAAAAACATCCACACACTCTATCCTGTTAAAAAGAAGTCTTCCTCATCCAAATATGACTTTATAAGCGTGGAAAGGAAACCAGAGGCTGGTAGGAAATATTCACAATCATATATCCAATAAAGGACTTGTATACAGAAATTATAAAGAACTTCAAATCCATAAGAAGAAGACTGACCCCTCCCCTCAACACACACTCAAATAGCTAAAAACCTGAGCTGATACTTCACCAAAGACAGTATCCAAATGGCTAATAGGACATGAAAGTAAGCTAAGTACCATTAGTCGACAGGGGAATAGGAACTAAAACAACATCCCAGGGCGCCTGGGTGGCACAGCGGTTGGGCGTCTGCCTTTGGCTCAGGGCGTGATCCTGGCGTTGTGGGATCGAGCCCCGCATCAGGCTCCTCCGCTATGAGCCTGCTTCTTTGTCTCCCACTCCCCCTGCTTGTGTTCCCTCTCTCGCTGGCTGTCTCTATCTCTGTCAAATAAATAAATAATCTTTAAAAAAAAAAAAAAACATCCCCACCAGAATGGCTACAATTAAAAGGGTTACTACCAAATATAAGTGAGGTTGTGGGGAGATGGAAAGTGGATCACCACGAAAACCCGTTTACCGGTATCTACCAGATGTAAACACCGTGCGTGACCTGTGACCCAGCCATTGCATTTCCACACACCATCCCAAGAGAAATGAATGTTCATGTTCACGAAAAGACATACACAAAAATCCTCAAAGCAGCATTATTCAAAATAGCTGAAATATGGAAACAATGTGAACGTCGGTGCCAGTAGAATGCATAATATGCTACAGGATGGCGTAGCACACGGCGATGAGAAGTTATGGACCACCACTGCCCGCGCGACATGGATAAGCCTCAGAGCAGTCATCCTGCTTGGAAGAAGACGGACACGCAGTAGGACATACTGCTTGCTTCCAGCGACAGAAGTTCCAGGACAGAGCCAAAACTCATCTGTGGTGATGGAGACGGGACTCTGCTCTCTTTAAAAGGACCACAAGGGAGACAACTAGGTGCTGAGAATCTCCTTCATCAGAGTAGTGGGCTATGCCTAGGTTCCTTCCAGAATGCAGCCTCTACAACAGGGAAGGAGAGAAAGTCAAGGAAAGCGTGCTGACCGGGGAGCTTTCCAGGTTAAGGCCTGGCACAGGCATTAGCCGTGGGACCCCAGGAAGATGCACCGGGGAACAGAGACAGCCAGGAACGGCATGTTTCCACAGCGGCCGCCAGGAGCCCCGATCCTGGATGGTGCCCACAGCCAGACCCGCTCCCCCTGACAGTCCAGGACTGCCCTGTGGGGTGCTCATGCTGAGCCTCGCCAAGCGATGAGCCGCCTGTCGCAGACGTCCCAGCCACGTGGTGCGGAACAGTCTCAGCGCCGGACGCAGGACAGGAGCAGGTGGCAGCTGCAGGTGCCCGCAGCTGGGCTGTGCGGCCGGACACAGGGGGCCTGAAGCGTCAGGGTTTTACACAACAACAAACAAAAGAATGTAAGTATACAGAAATCACCGATGTCTTTCCTAGGGAGACTCCAAGACGCCAGGCTGCTCCGTAACTCGCTTCCAGCGACCCCGAGGAGAGCGCAGACATCCCCAGCCTCGAGTTTCCACGCTCGTGTGGTGTCTGCAGAGAAAGCCCTCCAAGTTCCGTGCTGTGCAGACTCTCTCCTCTGAATTACAAACCCAGTGCCTGATGTGGACAGTCACCTGCAGGGACATCTGTTCATCCGTGGGGACCCTCCTCTTACCCCCCCCCCTGAAGAAGAGCAGGCAAGCCCAGCTTGGTACCTTGTAAGCGAACTAGATTGATGTGGGGAGCTTTGTAGTAAGGCTCTGCTGTAAGTGGAGGGTTTTATCTGACTCTGGGCTACTTCCCCCATAGTTTTCCCACAGTGACAGTCCGCCTTAAATGAGATCTCTATATTACATTTGTAATCTAAAAGTCCTAATTTCTCTAGCTTTGGGGAGGCATTCTACTTAAATCTCTAAAATTTAAGTAAATTACTTTTACTATTTAAAGTTTATTATATTCCTAACAAATTGTTAATACACAGCTAGTCAGATGTTCTCTCTCTCCTTTTCTCATTACAGCGAACTATATTTCTCAAGAGGCTTTTTGGTTTTAATCTACATTTTCAAACGTGTTGGCATGAAGTATTCCTACAATTCCCATCACATCCCTTTAATAATAGGGTCTGTGGTAATATCCTTTCCTTCATGCTTAATACTGATCATTCATTTTTTTCTCTTTCCTTGATCATGTTGGGTAACTATCTATAAATTCAATTAATCCTTTCAAAACCAAACATTGGGCTTCATTGATTGTATTGTTTTCTGTTTTATTGATTTCTTTTTTATCTTAGCTATCATTTTCTATCTCTGTTGGGTTTACTTTGTTTTTTCTGTTCTTTCTTTTTTTTTTTTTTTTTAAATATTTTACTTATTTATTTGACAGAGAGAGAGACAGCCAGCGAGAGAGGGAACACAAGCAGGGGGAGTGGGAGAGGAAGAAGCAGGCTCATAGCAGAGAAGCCTGATGTGGGGCTCGATCCCATAAGGCCGGGATCACGCCCTGAGCCGAAGGCAGACGCTTAACCGCTGTGCCACCCAGGCGCCCCTTCTGTTCTTTCTTCTTAAAGGGAAAGCTCAGATCATTGATTTTAAATTTTCATCACCATCGTTTAATACAAGCTTTTAAACTCTATGGTTCCTTTTGTTCTGTACCACTTCGGACAAATCTCACATATTTTGATATGCTATGTCTTCATTCCATTCAGTTAAAAATATTTTCTAATCTCCCTTTTGAATCCTCATTAACCAATGAATTATTTGGAATTGTGCTGCTTAATTTTCAAATATTTGGGTATTTTTTAAATGTCTTACTATTACTGATTCCAAATTCAATTCCATCTTGATCCGAGAATACACTCAGAGTGACTTCAATTCTCTGATATTTACTGAGACCACTGAATGGCCTCACACATAGTCTACAAGGATACTTGTTTCCTGTGCAGTGGAAATTTATATATCCAGAATTTGTAAGGTGCAATGTTCAATAGGGGTATAATAGTCATGTTGGTTATACTGTTGCTTGAAATCTCTATGTCCTTATTGATTTTTGTTCATTTACTTGCTGAGAACAGATGTGTTAAAATCTCCAAATATGATTTTTATTTGTTTATTTCTCCCTTTGATTCTACCCATCTTTCCATCAGGAATAGTGAAATTCTGTTATTAGGCGCATTGACAGTTAGGATTTTTATGCTTTCTTTACAAATTGATCATTTTTTAAAGATTTTATTTATTTATTTGAGAGAGAGAGACAGAGATATGAGAAAGAGAGCATGAGTGGGGAGGAGAGGGAGAAGCTGGCTCCCCACTGAGCAGGGAGCCTGACATGGGGCTTGATCTCAGGACCCCGGGATCATGACCTGAGCAGAAGTCAGATGCTTAACCGACTGATCACTCAGGCTCCCCTATGAATTGATCATTTTGTCATTATGAAATATTCCTCTTTTTTACTATTCCCAGATCTCTCTGGTGCCTCTTATATATCCAAGTTTACAGCTGGTATCATTTCTCTTTATCCTGAAAGACTCACAGTAGCATTTCTCAGTGAGTCTACTGGCAACAGATCCTCTCAGCACTCATTCATCAGAACATACGTTTATTTGCCCTTAATGTTTGAAGGATAGTCTTGCTGAATATATCTAGCATTCTATAGAACTTTATTTTTTTTTAAGATTTTATTTATTTATTTGACAGAGAGAGAGGCAGCGAGAGAGGGAACACAAGCAGAGGGAGTGGGAGAGGGAGAAGCAGGCGGAGCCCGATGCGGGGCTCAATCCCAGGACCCTGGGATCATGACCTGACCCGAAGGCAGACGCTCAACTGACTGAGCCACCCAGGCGCCCCCTATAGAACTTTAAGTTGTCAGTTTTGTTTGCTTTTTTCTCAAGACTTGGAAGGTAACCATTCCATTGTCCTCTAGCTGACATTTCTAGCAGGAAGGCAATGTCATTCTTACCTTTGTCCTTGTACGTAGTATCTTTTTTTATGGCTGTTTTTAGGATTTTCTCTTTCTCTTTGGTTTTCAGCATTTTGACTATGACATACATTGATGTGGTTTCCTTGGAGTGTATCCTGCTGGGGACTTGCCAGGATATCTGAATTTGTGAACTGATATTCTTTCATCAACCTTGGGAAAAATTTGGCCTTTATTTCTAAAAATAGTTCTTCTGCCCTTACCCAATTATTGTAACACAGGTCAAAGGTACTATTCAGTTATTTTAGCTTTTCAGCCTTTTTCCCCAATGGTTTACTTCAGATATTTTCTATGGTCCTTTCTTCTGGAAGATCACTGACTCCTTCTTCCGCACTGTTTATTCTGTTGTTAAGATCATCCACTGTGCTTTTCTCAGAACACACTCTGTGCATTTTTAAAGTTTTCATATAGAGACACCTGGGTGGCTCAGATGGTTAAGCGTCTGCCTTTGGCTCAGGTCATGAACCCAGGGTCCTGGGATCAAGCCCCACATCGGGCTCCCTGCTCAGTGGGGAGCCTGCTCCTCCCTCTCCCTCTGCCTGCCGCTCTGCCTCCTTGTGCTCTTTCTCTCTATATCAAATAAATAAATAAAATAAAAAGATACAGTTGTCATATATTCTATATGTTCACCCATATGTTCACCCATTCTTTTTATCTTGACATAAAATTTTAAATACATATATATATTTTTTTGAAAACAGAAAGAGAGTTCATTTATAAAAGGACTATTTACACACTGTAGGGGAACCTCAAGAAACATAACCTGGAGCTAGTCTCCAGCTCTAAGGCCCGCTAGCCAAATAGAAGGAGTCATTAGTGGAACCCAGAAGGAGAAAGTCATGCAGTCAGCTACTTTGAGAGGAGCAATGATCCCTCCTTGAGGGACAGAGTCAGCCCAAGGCAGCAGCACAAGCCAAACCTATTGATAATACTAGTTTTAAGCTCCTTTTCTGCTAGTTTCAAACACTGAGGTTATCAGTGGATCCCTTTCTTTTTCTTGATGTGTCCCATTTTCCTCACGTACCTCACAGTGTTTAATGATGTGATGGACATCGCACCCAGATAATGTGGGGGCTTCATTATTCTGCTCTTTTGCTCTGTTTTTATTTCTAAGAATGTACAATCTCTGTTCAATGCACAGCTGCTGAAGTGACCACGGAATTATTCCGATTGTCCCAAGTATGAAATTAATGTCAGCCTAGGCCAGTTTTTAAAATCGACCTCACCTCTCAGCCTCCCTCCCAGAGCCACAGTGGTTCCTGCCAAGTCGGACGTCCTTGGTCTCACCAATGTTCAATCCCGGAGCCCAGTGGGAGTCGGACATGTTTCATCTTTCGAGTCAGTGGTAGAGTCCTCTGTTTCTAGAGATCACAAGAACACATGAGACTAGAGTCTGTTCTCCTTTATGGCCTCACCCACACTGATTTTCTCAGCACACCAGGAGTGGGAAGCCAGGGAGGATTGTTAGGTCAAGTAAATTATTGCTGTATTTGAGAGTCTCTCAGAACCCAGGGCCACCAGCCCACCTCACCATGGCCAGCTTGTCTCTCTGAGTGTTGGCAGGCTTTCTTCTCCAATGTTGCCTCCACAGTCATATGTAAGGAGTGCCTCTCTCTGAAAATCAGTCCATTGGGGGTTTTCTTGCTTCCACCTCTCTTCAGTAGTTTCATAGACAAGTACAATTTTTATAGCATCTAAACCTTTTGGTGTTACGATGGAGACAGAGAGTCACACTCTTTCATTACCCAGCCAGAAAATTGCTTATTGTGTTTAAATTCTAGCCAAATTGCAAAGAAAACAACGGTTTCTTCATTTTTTTTAATGTATGAGGTTCTCCTCATGTATAGTTTCTTCATTTTTTTTAATGTATGAGGTTCTCCTCATGTATAGTT